>NC_090436.1:586573491-586881790 GCF_031143425.1 Pleurodeles waltl | reverse complement strand
CTTCCGTCACAGTTGTCACTCCAAACCAAAGCAGACATTATGCTGGGATAAGTGAGCATTGTATAAGGTCACCGGGATTTTTCAGACACAGCCGGAATACCAATGGCCATGGACACCTCCTGGTTCACCGTAATTGCGGTGCAGCCAAGTGCCACTTCTTTGTAAGATTCACTGCTACCATCTCCTGTGCCACAGCCGTAGCAGCGGTAGCTTCACATACACAGACAAGCACACCAAGCCAACAGAGCCTACCCAACAATTTAAGTTGGATTACTCAAGATTGTATTATCAAGGGAAGGTTCCAGCGGCAGATCCAGCAACAGATATGATCAGTCTCAGTCCTGAGCTTGAGCGGGAATAGGTGCATACCGATGCAGAAGCACATGAGGATGCTTCCATGATCCCCATCTTGCAGTGCCTCAGTCACTGTTTCTTGATCAAATTTGTCAAGCTATAAAACAAGCCCTTTCTTCTTCTCATGTATAAATGAAGTGCTTTGAAACTGCAGCTCAATCGAAATACAATGGTGCTTCCTAAAATCAAGTATTATTGTCATAGATGTGAGAGTATAAATACACACTGCAGGTCACATCTGATATTTGGTCTAACTGTTTTTATTAAGGTTTAGTTATTGAACTTAATACATAGCTTTGCTGACAACCCAACTCAAGGACCACAGGGAAGGCTTGTGTGTAAGTCGGCACATAAAAAGAAATCACAATAGGAACAAACAGCACAGAACAACCCCCACCTCCCACGCATCCGTCATTTATCATGTTTGGGGAAAAGATCTACTTGAGTGTAGTGGATCAACATAATCCGAGTCCAAGGAAGTGAGGCATGCTAACCACTGGACAAACTTAGCTGGGACTGCTCACTTGGGCTGAGACATAACACTTTTAGATATTCGAGACATAATAATTCCTAGATGTCACGGGATAGAACGCATATGATGGAGTCTCAGGTGACTTCATATGCTTGGATAAAGAGTTGAGCCACCATTGATAACTTTTACTTTGCCAGCATTCCTCAGAGTCGGCTCATTCAGTCACAAAGTGTTGGTGTTGTGGCTGTTCCCCAAAAGTTTAGTATACACTGAATGAGAGTGACTATTGTCATGGCTATATATTCCTTCACAACCGATTTGGGGGATCACTGGAGTGGGTATGGTTTGCCCAAAAGGATAATGCAGGGCCGCGCAGAATATGTCTCAAAGTGGTTCTCGATCTCTTTAACCACCTCCTCTCAATAGCTATGGATATTGGGGCAGTGACATAGTAGGTATAATAGGGTGCCTGCAGCTCTGCAATTTCTCCAGCATTGGGCAGATTTTTCTGGATTCCACTGTGCAATTTTTTCAGGAGCTTTATACCAGTAATTTGTATTGGGTTTCCCGCTCACATACATTAGCAGCAAAGCAGCGTCCCCTGATTAATATTTTGTCCCATTCCTTCTGTGTAATATCATGCCCCATCTCCCTATTCCACCTTTTCTGCCCTGAAGTCTTGTACCCAGTGTGGGAATCTATGAGGAATTGGTTTGGTAGAGAGTTGATATCATGGCCCTATCATGGGGTCCATCTATGAATCATTTCTCTAGCCCCAGGAGCAGTCTAGCTGCTCCCTCCCAGATGAAGGGATGGAGTACACAATGTTGGATTGGAGTGCAAGTGAACCATTCAGTTTCAGGAAGCCTGAATTGTTGTTTAACCTCCTCAAAGCCTACTATAAGACATTTATGCTTCTACCCCTCCCTCCCCAGGTGCTAAACTGGGAGGGTGACTATGCTGGGGAAACATCTAGGTTAAAAGAGATAGGTGTGTGTGGGGATGGGAACAAGGAGAAACCCTGGGAGGATGCAACTTTATTCCAAACCACCACACTAGCCCTCTTTACTTGTAAAGGTCACAGTTACAATGGGATTTCTTCATTCAGGGAATTTGCCAAAGTAAAAGGCCTGCTATCAATCAATCAATCGACATTTTTTAGAGCCTGTCAAATCAACTATGAGGGTCTCAAATCTCGATATTGAACTATTTTGTTTGTGGATCCTACTTGCCCCATTCCACGAAGAGTCAGAGCTGTGCAGCTTGATAGTAAGATGCAAGGTAAGGAAGCATCATTCCACCTTGTGGCACTGGTTTGGAAAATATGTTTGCTGGCAATCCTTGGAGCTTTATTTTGCCAGACAAACATATTTAGTAATTTTTGAAGGCACTTGAGACGGAGCGGGGGCAGGGTATTATTATACTTTCAAATAAGTAAAGGATCTGTCTCATTTTTGTCACCGGTATGCGCCTCAAACTGAATTTTGTTTTGAAGCGCCAGCGCAGTTGTTGTAGTGTTTTGAGTAGCAATGTGTATTTAAGAGTGGTCACTTGGGTTGGGGTGAGGCCAATGAGAATGCCCAAGTATTTTACGTGACATGCCGCTCTTAGAATGGGAACAAGGTGCTCCAGGAACAGGGGTAAAACAGGAGTTGGAGACAGCCTGGAATGTTCAGAGTTCCTTCAAGACCAGGGGCACAGACCATTCAGGGTCCGTTAAGAAGAGCATAATGACATCTCCAAACATAGTTGATTTGAAAACACTTTCACCAATTATTGCACTTTTTATCTCTGTGGTAGAGTGTATAACACTAGCAAAGACCTCTGGTGTTGGGGCAAAAATAGGAAGCGAGATTCAGCGGCCCTGTCATATACCACATACAAAGTTGATGGCTTGGGAAACGGTGCTGTTAACTCGAAATTTTGCTGTTGGTGTCTGATAATTGGTGGTGACCCGTTGGAGGAACCACTGACCCATCCTAATTTAGCTAAGGCCTCTTCCATGTATGTTTAGTCTACCCAATCAAATGCCTTCTCTGTGTCTAAGGACAGGAGAAGGGTGTTCTTAGATTTCCCGTGGCCATTTTCCACAATATGAATGCGCTTTTTAATATTATAATTGCTTTGTCTGTCTGCAATAAAACCTGAATAATCTGGGTGGATGATGGTGGGAAGACTGGAGCCCAGCCTTGCCGCCAAGATAACTATTAGTAGTTTCACATATATATTAGTTAATAATATAGGTCGGTAAGTCCTGCAGAAGATCGGATCTTTGCCTGGTTTTGGAATGACAGTCATTACTGCCTCTCTCATAGTCGCTGGGAGGGCTCCTTCATCAAGCACCTCATTGAAGAGGCGGGTCAGGAGTGAGGTCAGGTTGTATCAAAAGCATTTGAAGAAACTCAGTGAATAGCCATCAGTTTTGAGTTTGGAGGTGGCGGGTAATGCTTCCTCAACTAGAATAGGCTTTATGGGAGTGTGTTGCCAGTTTTGCGGTGGAGAATATCATGAGTGAGCATCATGATGGGGTGGTTCCTTTTTATAGAAAGTTTGGTAAAATTCTCTGAAGGCTGCGCTATGGCTGGGTCATCATGGGCAGTATGAGAATTGGACAGTGTGATCTCTTTGAGTCAACCTTTATTGGTCTAGATGCTTTGTTGACATGGGAGTGATACATGTCTCTAATGTGGTTCAATGTGCATTGTCCTAGTCCAGGGCATTTAATTGTTATTGAAAGGTCGTGACTTTGTGCCAGATCCTAGAAGATGGGGCATCTTTGTGGGTGTACTATGTGTGCTCTAGCGTCTCTTCAAGTTCACAGTGCTTTTTTTTCAGCATGTGATATTTTGTGATGTGTGGCTATGGAAATATAGATCCTAGTTAGTTAGGCTTTGAGAGTGTCCCATGAGGTGGCTGGAAGGATGGCTGGTGTCTGATGGCTACATAGGAAGTTTTCTATCTTGTCTATGATTTCTTATTTTTTTATTAGGTCACATAAGAGGAAGTTGTTCCATATTCAGGTGGAAGAGTTACGATGTCCCTGTGGGATTAAGAGATTAAGGATGACGGGCACAGCTGGAAAATGTTATGTGCCCTAAATTTACTGAAGTAATCACTCTAAACAAACTGTTTTCCAAAAGGAAATGATTGAGTTGCACATATGATTTGTGCACCATGGAGTAAAAGGTGTTATCCCAGTCTCTGGTGTGGATTGATCTCCACCCATCCCTCAGCCTATACCATCCACCAGCCTTTAAGCACAGGGGAGGCTGCATCTACTCTACCGTGGTTGGGCGGAATACTGTCAGTCATGTTGTCCATTACTAGGCTGAGATCTCCACCCACTATTAAGTCCCCTTTTGTATATTGAAGCACCTGGAAGATGGTGTTCTTTACAAACGCTTCCTGATGGTTGTTAGGAAAATATCCATCTAAGGTAGTTAAGGACCGTGAGCTCATCTTTATCACTATACCCAGGAAGTGGCCCGTCTTCTCTGGGTGGAGCTCTAGAACATCACTAGGGAAAGACTTTCTACATACAATAACTTTGCATGCCTTATTTGTAGTGGTGGAGGAAAAGTATTAGTATGGGAAAAACGTATATAACATTCAAACAATATCCCTCAGAGGTGTGCTTCCTAGAGAAGGCATATGCCAGCCATTGTATATCTCAGTAAGTTGAATATTGCTACCCTCTTAAGGGTGATTTGAGGCCCTTGAAATTAAAGGTGACCAGTTTATCCAATTTAAATTATGTGTGTTGTGTATCTGATGGTTATGCGTTATTGCTGGGTGTGGTGATGTGTTGAGTATAAGTCTTGCCTCTACTGCTATGTCACTGAGAGCTCTGACCCAGTTTGTGCGTGTGTCCGGGATGTACTAACCGTACCCGCCCTCCCCACCCACAGCAAATCCCCAACAAGCAAGTTGATTAACCTCTCAAATGAGAAAATAAAAAGAAGGAAAACATTGTCTACATTACAAGAAGTCACCATAGTAATCTGGTGCTGGAGGAGTAGGTTAATGTATCACTCTACTGACCCCCGCGTATGCTCACCCTCTCTGTTGTGAGGACCCCCACCTCACATGACCTGGTTAAGGT
This sequence comes from Pleurodeles waltl, assembly GCF_031143425.1. NCBI lineage: Eukaryota > Metazoa > Chordata > Amphibia > Caudata > Salamandridae > Pleurodeles > Pleurodeles waltl. The sequence continues at coordinate 586,876,862 of NC_090436.1, read as the reverse complement.
CCCCGTCATTCCTCCAAGGATATTCTTTCGGTATGCTCTCCCATGTTGTTAGACCTAATTTTCTCTGCCTCTCTCAGGGCTGCCTTCTTAGACAGGTCAATCTATCCCAGCCGTAGTGAAACAGTGCCTCACTGATGTTTAACTTAGGTCCTTTTAGACTGAATTGCTTGGACTGCATTGCTTGGGGGAAATGGAAGTCTATGTAGGGTCATCATCAGGGAGTCCCAGTATGCAGCAGGCATCTAATTGTGTAATTATCATATGTTTTTGACTCACACATGTGAAGATAAGATGAAAGGGATGACCTCATTGGTACAGGACATGATGGAAGTGGAGGTGATCAATGACTGGTTTTAATGTGCACCGACATTGCAGTGTTGTCACTGCTAAATTGTTGTCAAGGATTAGGTTATGGCCAACGAAGGTAACCAAGGGCGAGGGGCAAATTATGGAAATAATTTCTTCCTTCTTGTCATAAAAGTGTACCGTTGTGAAAATGTCTGTGGAGCCATCTCTCCATCTGCCCTCAGTGTTTGTCCTATGAGTTCTATCAAAATGTATAGTTGGGTCCTCAAACATATTTTGGGATGTGGTGTAGCAGGTGTTGGAAATAGACCACATAGGAGGACCTTCCACCTTTCTCGGGAGACCCCTGATTCTAATGTTATTGGAGCGGGATTGGTTTTCTAGGTCCTCATGCCTCAACTCCAGTTCCAGGCAGAATTAATTCAGCACAGACAGACTGTCACTGATCAAGCCAATTTCACCTTTAATTTTGTGAGGAACAATGGGAAGAAGCTTTTGAGATGGTGGTTGCTGCCAGGGGGCATCATCAGAAGGAGGGCTTGATTGCCTGTCAGGTTTCATGGAATTAGAAGCCAGGATATCCTTGATGGAAGTATCTCTAAAAGGTCAGCTGTCTTGTCTCAAGGAAGAGGAAGCAACAGCTCAGTCCTGAGTGGGCATATCCCCAAGCTCCTGGGTCCCCCTAACGGCAGAGGTAACCAGTCGGGTCACTCCTAGGGACCCTGTTTCTGTTAGTGCGGGTACCCCTCAATGGATGTACCCCACTGAGTTCCATAGTTGTTAATCTGTGTGTCAGCTCTGATTGGGAATGATATCTGAGCAGGGAGCCCCGATCTCTAGGTGTAAGGCGGTATAAGTAGGCCCGTACTTTCTAAGTCGGACAGGTCCCGCTCCCACTATGGGGGTCATTCTGACCCTGGCGGTAAATACCACCAGGGCCGGGGTCGGCGGTAGCACCGCCAACAGGCTGGCGGTGCTCCGCCGGGCATTCTGACCGCGGTGGTACAGCCGCGGCCAGAAGCGGAAAGCCGGCGGTGTACCGCCGACTTTCCGCTGCCCATGGGAATCTGCCATGGCGGCGCAGCTTGCTGCACCGCCATGGGGATTCTGACACCCCATACCGCCATCCTGTTCCTGGCGGGTCGCCCGCCAGGAACAGGATGGCGGTATGGGGTGTTGTGGGGCCCCTGGGGGCCCCTGCAGTGCCCATGCCAATGGCATGGGCACTGCAGGGGCCCCCGTAAGAGGGCCCCACAAAGAATTTCAGTGTCTGCTTTGCAGACACTGAAATTCGCAACGGGTGCAACTGCACCCGTCGCACCTTCCCACTCCGCCGGCTCCATTCGGAGCCGGCTTCCTCGTGGGAAGGGTGTTTCCCACTGGGCTGGCGGGCGGACTTTTGGCGGTTGCCCGCCAGCCCAGTGGGAAACCCAGAATGACCGCCGCGGTCTTTTGACCGCGGTACGGTCTTCTGGCGGTTCCCGCTTGGTGGGCGGCTCCCGCCGCGCGCCAAGCTTAGAATCAGGCCCTATGTGCTCAGTGAGAATGTAGATCAGAACTTAGGGCACATTAAGCCTCACTTTCCAAAGCTGTTATGAGGAGCAAGTAGTTCAGTGATCCATTAGGGAGGTTCAGTAATGCTGGGTGGGCTTCTCTGGGCCCTGCACTATGAATGATGACCTCTGCTCTAAAGTGCTGTAGTATGACCAAACCTGTCCTCCCCTCTTTTGCTCTGGCCAAAGCATCTCTGTCAGGGTCAGTCAGAGCTTCCAAAGTCAGGATGTATCAGATCCATTGTGTTGGCTTACCTGTGGCTGTGACTCAGCATGTGAGCTCTCCCTGTCCTTAAGGGATTGGATAGTAAAGAAAAACCAGGCTGCGATGCAAGCCATGGCCCAAGGCCAAATCAGAGCACTTGTTGGTGAGGTTGTGGGATTGTGGGCTCCACACAGTACCAAAAAGTCACTATAATCTGACTGCTGATCCTTTGGGCCACACCTCCTCTACACCATCAGTAGACTGACACAACTGAAGGTATCAGCATTGATCACCTCAGTTGGGGCTCTGCAAGAGCATTACTGCAGGCGCAAGTGGCCAAATCTGGGGAAGGCTGATCCCTGGTGCCATGACTGGTGAAGGGCGGATGATGGGTGGGGGGCAGGTAACTTGATCATGGAGAGGCCATCTTATCTTCCAAGATGGTGCCTCCACAGTTGGTTGCAGTCCATTCTCCATGTCACTGCTCAAATCGCATCCAACAGTTCCCGGGAGTGCAAGACAAAGACCCCAGCCTTCACATAGGGGCTGGGAACCGGCAGTAGGAACCACAGCCCTCAACACATGCTTTCAATGGGACAAAGTGAGAGACATGGACACACGTCTATTCCATTCCCCTAGCAGACCACATCCCTTGCACCCCACATCCGATATTTAACTTCCATGACATTGGTGCACTCTTTGATTCAACTATGGCAGCTGTAGAAGAATGTTAAACATGCCTATTAGATTAAATATATACAATAAAGTTTTTAGAAGGAAAGCACTCACTGCAACTGTTTGGCAGTTGTATAGCATACAGAGGCCCTCATTATGACATTGGCAGCAAGTCCCTCTTACCGCCATGCCGACTGCCGCACAACAAACCGCGGCGGTATACCGCTACCCATATTATGACACACACATAGCAATCCATCACTATACAGAAACAAACACAAGTCAAGCTGAGTTTCTGGGCCAGTACCAAAAAATCCTCAGAGCAAGTGGCATAAATCCAGACCTGCCTCCCCAGTCCTCATATAAGTTCCTCAAAGGAAGGTAAAATCATTCAATAAAGCAGGGAACTCAAGGTTAGAAAGGTGACATTTCTCAGGACATTGTTATCCAAATCCATGCACATATAGTCACCCACAAAAAGTCTGGAAAGAATGACTTAGTGGAGGTTGCATGCTAGCCTTGCAATATTTTTGTACCCCATCCATCAGGGATGTGTCGTATGACCAATGAGGTTCGCAGGGTAGAGAGTGGCCGACTTTGAGAGCATTCAGGCGAACGAGAGGATTTTCTGGTGCTAAACACTGCCAAAGTATGGTCTCTTTCAATCCAGGGGCAACTAATGATAGAGTCTTCACTGGTTATGTTCCTTTGTTCATTGCATTTTGCAGCCAACATTGGGAGAGAAAAGGAAGGTGTCTCTTCCTCCACAAAAACAATCCCCGCTGTAACAAGGGCACACTTGCACCATGGTGCAAGAATGTCTGCATTGGTGGTTGGCAGAAGCAAGTGCACCAGTGCAGAGAGAGATTAGAAATGTGCCATATGTTAGTAATTTTGATGAAGCGCAGGCCAGCAAGTTGTCTTGCTGTATTGCGCCTACTGAAATGTTAGTAAATCTGGGCCTAAATCTGGAATCAGGTGTCAATCTGGTGATGCTGAAGTACATTGAAATTCATTTACACACTTTTTAACAAATGTGCAGTGCAATATTTGAACTTGGTTTTTGTTACAAAGCCAGGAACTAAGTCACTTGATTACACAGCATGAGACTAAGAGTTTCGCCTCTAGTAAAGTTGATCCATACACTCTAATGTATCTCAGCAGATTTGGCAGGTGTGGCCTAGGTGAGGAAGATTGAAGGCACTGTTTAGATTGCATTTCCAGGCTGATGCTCTTATCCGTGTACATCTCTTACAACACTGGATCCCAAGGATTACATAATGCCAGCCCAGTGTGGGTGGGCAAACAGGTTGCCTCCCGGACCACATCTGGACCATGGGTGCACAAGAGATCTGGTGGTGGGGTGGCTGACTGATGAGGCCTATTGAGGTGGCTGACCCAGCTGTGTGGGTGGTGGGAGCTTCAGGGGTGCACTGGGCCTGAGAACATTTTTTCCTTATAGCACTCAAGTAACGTTTTACCTCCTGCTGTGAGGTGACAGTTGGGGGTTACCAATAATGGAGATTCACAGAAGTAGCATGGGAACTTAGTGAGGGCTTCCGCCCCACAGCAGCTGCACAGAGTAGTCCTCTTGGTGGAGGTCATATGGTGCTCCCAGATGCCACCAGGCACCTCAGGAGGCCACCAGTAGACCTTCCCCCTAGCTGACTGGTGTGAAATGTGGGGGTGGGGTCACTGAGGTAAGATGCCTGCAAGTGTACCACTGGTCCTACGTGAAGGCTGGAGATGAAGTCCCGGGTGGTTGGGAGCGACTCTTTGTCCCCCTGGCTGTCAAGAGAGGAGCAGAACTTCCCCTCAGTCCCTGGCCATCTGGAGTCACAGAAGCAGTGGTGACCGCATAGGCCATGTGGGGGCTGAGAAGGCCTGCAAAGTGGAGTAAGTCTCAGGTGACCCTTGACGAAAACATTGGCTCTAGGTGCTAACAGGGACCTCCCAACAGAAAATGAGAGCAGAGCACCAGCTGCACATGGAGAAGATGACCCCCATGTGGTAGAACTGTGAGTGTGGGCAGCTGCTTGTGGAGCTGTGCAGAGATGGTGGGTGAGCAGACCGCCCATGGAGAGCTGAGATGCATGACTGAAAAGGCCCATCATGAAGATTGCTGACCATAGCTTTATACACTACCACAGGAAAACACCTCCCCCACAAATTAATTTTAGCCCTTCTAAAGAGAACCCAACATATGAAACGGACACTGCCACTGTGCCTAACAACTGTTAGTAAACAGGTGGCTGTTTAAGCTGATGTGCCATGACTGGCGAGCAAGCAGGCTGCCTACACAATTGCAGTCTAAAAGAGAGGATCCCTTCATTCAGACCTGAAGACAAACATCAGTGGACCAGAGGGGACATGCAAGTGAAGAGTAGAGGCCCACAATCTTTGCCTACACTGAACAAATGTTGACAGGTAGGGGACCTATTGTTTCACCACCTGTAGTACCCACAAATGTAAAGGACCTATTGCTAACCTCTAAAGGCAACCTGCCTAATGGCCCAGCATTATAAACAAACAATATAATAGAGAGGAAACATTAGAAACAAAAAAGTAGTAGAAAAGAAAAAAATCAATGAATATTGGAGACAATCACACTGTAATTTGAATAAGGCGAGTAGATCCTTTGTATTCAAAATATTTTTAATCTGCGCTTGTATATTCAAGAGAAATCAAGATTAAAAAGATTTTGAATGCTAAGGATCTACTTGCTGTAGTCAACCTACTGAGTGATTGTGTTTACTATTCCTTGGATTTTTAGCTTTTCTACTACTTTGTTTGTTTCTAATTTTGCCTCTCTATTATATTGTTTATCTCTGCATACAAGTTATGGAATTCCTGATCGACAAGACCGGTACAGAGCCCAACCCGGGTGCAGAGGAGCCAATGAAGTTGAGACCAGTGAGGAAGTGGGCATGGTACAAACACACCAGCATATGGCCCAGATGCTCAACACAGATGGAGCTGCTTAGATCTGGCAGCTATGAACCTCAACCACAATCCAGTGAGGCCAAGATAGACACAGTGGCACTAGAGGTGGGCCTCCTCAGAGTAGAGTAGAAGGAGCTTTGAGAAAGGTTGATTGAAATATAAACCTCATTTCAACAGTTGCAACCTCTAATGACAGACCTCTAACAGCAAGTGCGTGACCAATAGAACAATCCTTGAAGATAGGGCAGAGGATGCAAAAGGCCACACTCATTGCAGCAATAGCTAGATGGGGGGCTTGCCAGAAGGTGAGGAACAAGCCGTGGTGGCACCCAGCAAATTGTCTTCTTACTTCTTACTAAAGAGGGCATTCCAGGTCCTGGTAAGGACACCATTGCTGGAGAACCTGCCATCATCTGTAGGGGCAGACTATTGCATTTCTGAGATAGAGGTGCTATGCTGCAGGTGACCAGGAGTCTTTATCTTCCTGAATTGTTGCTTGGCCAAGCAGTAACACAGAGTCTCCTTCATGACCCTGCTAAAAAGTTTATGTGATATGTTTATGTGATATGGGCATGAAATATGCCTTACACTTCCCGGTGCACCTCTGCTTACCATTCGATGAGACGTTTGACAAGACGTCTCCTGTCTTCACATATCCAATGGAAGCATAGGAAAGGATGGTGACAGAGCTTCATCACAGCCGGGAACATCTCAGGAATTGTTTCAATAGGGCACACACTTACATCAAAGCTAGAGGACACGTGGGGATAGAGGATGTGCAATCTTGACAACTGACAAGTCCCAATTGGACATGGACTGAGCAGTGGCACTACAGGTGTGGCAATTCTGCAAGAGCCCACCGTCACTGGCATCTAACGCTAGCAGTGGGGATCAATCCAGAGACACCCACCAAGGCCTGGATGATGAGGGACTGGTTCTCCTGGGTGTCGATCGGCAATCCACTGAGGATCTAATATAACTCTGACACCCCCTTGACAATGACAGCAGCTGGAGAGCAGGGTTCGCTGATTGAACATCATGGTTGTAAGCAATCTGGGTCTTGCGTTGCATGCATGCCAGCCCCGTTGCATCAACCTGAACCACATGTAGTCCTGACAAACTGCAACACGGTATCTCCATGGCAAGAAGACTGCATGAAGATTCACCTCAGGTACACCCTCAATGGGTCCTCCCGACCACAACTAAAGTTCCTTCTGTGATGTTTTTCTTTCATTACCTAATCTTGCATTACCTGACAATTTTCATGATCCTTCAGCTTGCTAGTTCTTTTCCAGCTTTGCTCTTCTTCCCCAGTCCATCTTTACAGTCTTACTTTGCTTCTGATATACTCTTTCGGGAGCTTGCCTCTGTTGTTCACAGACTTTTCCTATTACAGTAGTAGGCAGGACATTGATTTGGTCTCAGCACAAGAAGAGTTGTTAAAGTTGGGGGTTTGGTTGACTGCTTTCTTTGAGTGAAATGATACAGACATGAGCTTGCAACACATTCTATTAGGCTCTGTGGGGACCATAGCAAGGGGAGTCACTGGGTGGGTGGGCACACAGCATTGGGGAATCAGGAGATTAGGTACATGGTCACGGAGTCTTAACGCACTCAATAACCATTTGACAGCCACAACTGATATGACTCACCCTGTCATGTTTAACTTTCTGACATGGAATATTAGAGGACTTTTTACAGCAGCAAAGGGACATTTCATCTGCCCGTTTGTGTTGAAATGCTCCATAGATGTTGCCATATTGCAAGAGACACTTCTGATTGAGCAGGAATGGAAAAGTACGTGAGCCCATTGGAGAGGCCAACTTTTTTATACCATATACTCAGTATAGTCTATAAGTCTATAGGGGTCCTGATAAGTGTGGTACTGAGAGTGCCATTTCAACCAGAGTGGCAGAAAACTGACTCGTAGGGCAGATATGTATTTGTGAGGGGCAAATTAGACTTCTCCCTGATCCATATACTGGGCCTCTATTCCCCGATTGCTGACCACAGAGCACAACTACATTCCTTCTCAGGCCTGCAGGAGAGAGTACTGATTGACCTTCCAGTGACAGCGGGAGACTTGAATTTTGTGGTGGACATGCCACTGGACCACTCACATTTGCTGCTGCCAGGTGCCACTGAGCTTCGGATGGTGGAACAACTGGCAGTCATACTGGCATTTGTTGGACACGTGGAGGCAGGTGCACCCCACAATCAGGGAATATTCATACTCGTCCTACATACACATCTTACACATCAGATTAGACCTACTCCTCACATTCCAGCACTTAGCGGGGACAACACATAACACTGAACACTGAACACTGAGGCAGACATATTCGGACCACTGCCCTCTCCTGCTGTCCCTGCAATGGGGTAGGGTTAGGATGTGAATTCTCTTCTGGTGACTTAGCTGCACGGGACTAGAAGATGCTGCATTTTGCAGAGACAGTGAGAATGAAACAACACATTACTTCAAGCTCAATGTGGGCACAGTGTCATCACCACTGATTGAGTGGGACGTGTTCAGGGAGTGCAAGAGGATGATTTGCATAAAGACCTCAAGAACAGTGCACTTGGCATTAAAAACCCAATTGAACCAAGTGTAGCGTGAGCTCTGAGGATTGGAAATTCATGCAATTACAGAGACTGAGGCCAGTCATGACCTGACCCAACTCAGAAGGAAACGCACCAACATTTGTTCCAGACTAGCCCTACATTACTATCAGGAGCACCTGTCACATGAGCACACTGATGAGGACCATGCATGACACCTTCTCATGAGTCTGTTGCATGCAGAAGGTGATCCTACATTGTAGGAAACTGGGTTACTCATTGAGGAGGGTGAAACACTACTCAAGCAGCAACCACAATTCTTGTCAGGGTGAAACACAACCAAACTTCGAATTACACTGTGCTCAACCTTCTGGTAGTTTGGCACAAAAACAGTCAGGCTTAACTTACACACATTTGGAAAAATAGAGTGAAATGTAATTAATTATTTGAGACCAAAATTAAAAAAAATCAATTAGTAGAACTGGAGACATGCATTCTAAAGATTTTAGTGAAAATACTGATTAAAAAAGAACTAAGGCCCATATTTATACTTTTTTAGTGCCGTATTTGCGTCGTTTTTTGATGAAAAATCGGCGCAAACATACTAAATACAATTGTATTTTGGAAATTTACGCTGCTTTTGCGTCAAAAAATGACCAGACTACAACTACCAAGCCACAAAAAAAATATTATAACAAAAACTAGCAATAGTAACTTATTCTGAGCAATGGGGAGCATAGAATATAATGAAAACTGAAGCTATAAAATATTTGAGTCAAGAAAAGTGTACTCAAATTCTGGAATGGACAAGGTTAAGCGTTTACGCAACACAAGGCCTGGATGATGATGTTAATGTTGACAAATGATGTTCTTGTACCCCTACAATATATGGATCCTTTTTATGCATGGTTGGGTAAGTGGAGCTGGTGTGGACTACTTATCAGGTAAAAGAAGATCCCACAGTGAGTTGGTGCCACATTTAACCACATTTGCCCCACCTAGTGTGTGATCCATTTGATGTAAATTAAATCATTTGTCGATAAATCACACATCCTGAGAGAAGAGGGTTAAGGGTTTGATGAATAGACAGGCAAGGGGATTTGGGGAGAGTTGTGACAAAGGCAGACATTACACAATGCAACAATAATATTCATCAAGGTGATGAGCAGCACACCATCATCAACATGTTGTGGAAGGAAACGAAGAAATGAGTATGAAACAGTTCAGTTAAATGCATTGCAAACAGTCCTTCAGCCCCAGAGGTCCAGGTTATATCTAAATGTTCTGTCATCTAGGTTTGAAAAATACAAATTAGATAGTTTAGTGAACCCACCCAGTTTGAACAATTATGATTCTTACAATAAAAAGGATGCAGAATCTCCAGATTGGGTCTTGCATCTGCATTCTTCTCGGAATGTCCGTCACTCTTAGGTACTTGGGTGAACCATTCTGGTAGGTAAGCAGGAATGTAGAGTTGAGCTTTCACCTTTCTTTCATGCAGGAGAGGCAAAGGCCTGCAGATTGTAAAACAGAAACTGTAGTGTAGAGTCAAGGAGAAGGACAGAAGGAAGGTAAGCTTCACGAGGAGTGTTTGAAGAAGACACAGAGTCAGAGCAGGAACATAAGAGGAGTTTCATGTTTGCCAGCAGGGCAGCACATATCTTCAGCACCATTTCCAAAATCAACACACCTTTCAGTACTAGACATCAGAGTCATCATCATCATGGTTTTCCTCTGAAGTCAATAACTTCCTTCCGGCTACTGAGGTAGTCCCACTCTGAGTCCTTCTATAATCCCCCTAACTCAGAGTAAATTGGTCCCACTCTCGACCCAAGCAAGATACACCTGTAGTGCACTGTTGTTGAAGAACAAATAGAGAAACAGAATACAAGTATTTTATGTAGAATTGTGTTTATTAACCCTTTCACTGGTAGGCCTTTCCCTCCCAGTGCTGAGCCCTTTTTTGGTTATTTGGGATAATTCACTCTTAGGCCCCTATAACTTTCTGCCCACATAAGCAATCCCTGACAAATGTGCATCCTTTTGTTCCAACATTCTGGGGATTCAAAAGTTACCCAGGGTTTGTGAATTCCCCTGGAGGGACCAAGAAAATGGACAAAATACAGCTATGTTTTTAGTTTTTTAGGAAAAATGGGAGAAAGCATCTCTTTTTTTCCCTTCAAACAGCAACAACAGAGAGTTTGTAGTGCTAAAGCCATCATCTTTCCAGCTTTTAGGAACAGGCAGACTTGAGTCAGAAAACCTCATTTTTCAACACAGTTTTGGCATTTTACAGGGACATAGCCCATTTTTTCCTATTTTTAGTGATTTCATCCTCCTTCCAGTTAGTGGTACAAATGGGTATCAAACCACTGGTGGATCAAGGAAAACTATAAATTTCTAACAATTAGGGAAAAGTCTGAATTCATCAAGGGGTTCTTTATGTAGATCCTTCAAGGTTTAACTATTAAAAGTAACAGTTGAAATTAGAAAAATATTGAAATTGGTTGCAAAAAAATAATCCATTTGTGTCTACCTTATAATCTGTAACTTCTTCTATCGTAGATTTTCAGAAATATTATACCATTATGTCCACTGAACTCTTGTGGTTGCGGAGATATATAAGGCTTGTAGGCTCACCAAGAACCCTAGGTATCCAGAACCAATAACTGAGCTGCATCTTGCAATGTTTCTTCATTGAATACCGGGTAGACAGAAATTCATTTGGTAAAATATAACTAGTTAAAAATAGGAATCAAGGAAACCTATGTATTTCCAAAATGGATACAAGCTATGGATTTTAGAAGCAGTGATGTGTCGCACATCTCCGAATTTGTGAGTACCCATACTAGCATGTGAATTGGAGGGCGTTTCTCAAAATGACTTCTTTCATACACACTGTCTTACATTTGGAAGGCGCAAATGTAGAAAAAGAAAATCAATAATAACACTTGCTACACTAATGTGTGTTCCCACAAATCTGTCAATAAAAATAGTGCCTTAACTGACTGGGTATCCCTATGCCTGTGACGGGACACTGACCAGAACGAAAAATGGACACATCACATTTTTCCACCCAGAACTGACCTTTTGCAATGTGCCTGGCTGTGAATTTTGGGCCCTAGCTCAGTCGACACCTAGGGAAACCTAGCAAATCTCTACATTTGTTAAAACAAGGCAACCAGGAAAATCCAGGATGGGGTGACTTTTGTGGCTCTCACTATGGTTTTTTAAACAGAATTCCATGCAAACATCAAAATGTGTCTAAAAACAAACTTTCCTCACATTTCTGTGATGGAAAGTATTAAAATCTGAGGGGACCCACAATTGTACTACCACTCAGTGTTCTCCCATGCCTTGGATTGAAAATGCTGCCTCATTTATGTGAGTTAGCTAAGTGCCTACAACAGGGAAGGGCCCCAAACGTATTATGGACACATCTGAATTATCTTTCACAAAATAACCTGTTTTTGCAAATGGGGCACCTGTATGATGTATTTTGCATGGATCCTCAATCTTTTCTCACCCAGAATCCCCTGCAAATCTCAATTTAGCTAAAAAATCATATTTTCCTCATATTTCTGTATGGGATCTCTGTACAGGCACAAATGTCCTGCAAGCCAGCATTCCCCTTGGTCTCCTGATAAAAATGATACCTCACTTGTGTAGTCGGGCCAAGTGCCTGCATTAGGGAAGAAAAATGTAGAGAAACTGAGGGAGGAACCAGAGCAGGACGAAAGGGCAGTTTATTTTCAACCGTTTTTAGGCTGACTCTTCTTTGGGCACCCACACAAACAGGGCAGAGTTTTTATCATTATGGATGGGACAGTGCTGGGTGGTAGGAACTGTGTGGATTCCTGTGGAATCCAGATGTTTCTAACTCAGAAATAGAGGGAAAATGTGTGATTTCAGGTTAAGTTGGAGGTTTACAGGGCATTGTAGGCAAGAAAATCATATGGGTTGCATATGAAGCACGCCACTCTTGACTCCCCCAGATCTTTAGTTTTCAGAAGTGTCTGAGTCTGTTAGGTTTTTCCAGTTTGCTGCGTTCCCAAGTCCAAAAAGTGCAGCCGCTCACCGTTGCAAGTGAGATGACATTAGGAGTTAGTCAAGTTCTCTTGGCACATATGTAAAATCAAAGAGTCAATTAGGATTAAATGCTTTAGTCCGCAGGGGAGCAGAAAGACTGTGCCCCCTTCAGTTGGGGTGGGAGGGATAACCATGTCCATGGTGGTGAGCACCCTCCTATTTTTCTTTTAATGTTTTTGGGTGTCTAGTGGGCTTTATGCCTCCCCTCTGGGACAAATCAAGGGTAATTATCCCCTTCTGCCCCCCAGGAGGGGCAGAACGACTGTGATCATTTATTTAGGTGGGCCATTGCCATGCATATTTGGGAAGCCCCTACTTCTGCACTGCCAAAAAGAAAATCTTTGGTGCCTAGTGTGATTTCTGCCCACCGGTGGGGCTGACTAGGGGCTATTGCCCCATCTGGCCCAGGGAGGGACAAAAAGATTGTGCTTATTTTTGGGGAGAGGGGTGAAAGCATTGCAAAGCTCAATCTGGATGAGTAAAAATAAATCCCTGATGCCTAGTGGTCTTTCTGTCCCCCCAAGGGGACAGGTTGCGGCCCCGTTTGCTCCACAGGGGGAGCAGAAATACTGTGCTACTTTTTGGTGGGATGTGGGCCTCCATGAATAGGCATTGCAAGATATGTATATAAAAAATGAATCCATGGTTCCTAGTGGACTTTCTGCCCCCCAAGGGGCAGATAGGGGATATTGCCCCCATCTGCCACCTCGGGGGGAAGAAATAAGACAAATTTCCCAAAACAAGGGAGAAGCAAAAGCCCTTGTCAAGGAGCCCATCCCCCTCCCTGGTGTCTAGCGGAGTGGACCCCTGCTTGGGGATAGCCCTCCTTGTGTGATCCCCAAGCAAGGACCCACTTCCAAAAAGTACCATTGGAAAGGGGAGATTCTTCTTTTTCCAACAATACCTCTCCCACCTGAATCAGGCTCGGGGGTAAAGATAGCCCCATGAGCACTGATGCCGAGAAAGTGAAATGAGCTGATCGGCTCATCTTATTTTTGTTTTCATGGAAATGACATCAGCTTTCTGCACATGCTGATGTCTTTTCCCTGAAAACAAAGAAACAGTTTCATGATTGGGGAAGCTTCCCCCCAGCTCCGAAGGCTGTTTCTTTGCTAAGGAAATCCTTCTGGTGCCTGCACCAGAGGTATTTCCAGTGCCGTATACATTGGTCTGACGCACACAAGCCCCGTGGCATCTGAGAGCTCCCGGTTGTTTCGACGCACTCAAAGGGTTAACTAAGATAACTGGTCTGGTCAATGTAGAAGCAGGAAAAAGGAGTGGCCCATGCAGATAAATTTCACTAAGTTTGAAATGGCCAATCAACTTCAGTGAAAAATGGTCACCCATTGGGCCCCAAACATTGCAAATCATTGTAATCAAGTGCCTCATTTACAATCCCCTTGCGCCGCAGGTGCTTCACGTGGAGAAAAAGTACTGCAATGGTGGTGCAAGGGTCTTACAAATCAGTTGAACACCCTCCCTCACGGCCTGCTGCCAAAATAATCATCAATCATCACTCACAATCACTCAATAATAAGTCATCACTCATTGGTGCAATAGTTACCTCTTCCAATCCAAGTACAGTGATTGGTACATAATTGTATCTTCTCTCTGATGCAAGCAACACATTGAAATTTGAAACTCCTTTAAATCAATGAACTTCTGGGGCACCCTTGCTCGGTGATGGAAAGAAAAAGGAAAGGCATGAAAGGGAGGCAGGTATTGTCTCTAATATTCTGAAGGGAATGAGGACGATTCTCCATTGCACAATAGTTCAACTCCAATCTGGCCATACATGTTTCTAAAAATGGTGGGACAGCATAAGTCAGACACAAGAATAATTGTTGCAAATTGTGCTATTAGGTGTGTGGCCAGCAAAAGTAATAGTTCCCTAAATGCCCTCAGTGGGAACCAAACACCCCATTGTAGTGTATGACTCTCACAGGGTAATGCGTCAGAGAAATCTAAGGCCTACTCATGGGAGGAGGTGTGGGCTAGGAATCACTAATCAATGGCATGAAATAATAACAATCAATAAATGATTGTCCAGTCATTACTTTATCTTTGGAAAAGAAGAAGTACAGTTATGACACACACTACTAAATATTATGTTATTAGTTACAAATATATATTGGCAGATGGAAATATACCATAGATGACATTGTGCAACCACTGGTGACCCCAAACATATCAAGAATATTTAAACAGTCATAGTGTAATAAGGATGTTACATTGTCATGAATTGTGGTCAAAAACACAATAAGGAGCGATCAATAAAACTTATACAATCATTATGTAAACCCAATAAAAACTTTTATCAGAAATAAACGTTGTATTTGCGCATTCCTTCAGTCACTTGGCATTCAACTGTAATGGTCAGAACAGCCCTTAGAGGGAAACATAACAAAAATAGCATTTGGAAGAAGCATGGTCATGTAACCATATAGTCACCCCTAGAGAACATAATCACATGAAATCCAAATGGCAGAGATCATTGCAGTGTAACCATATATTCAGCCCCTAGAGGACTTATTGCATTACAAATTATCAGGCCGAGCAGGCCTGATAGAATATTATTATAAATAATTACTTCAAAACACAAACTACTCCCAGCTGTAAAGCAAAACCACCAGCGATGAGAGAGCTTAAAAGACATTAAATGGTAGGCAAGCTTATAGTTTTGCTCCCCTCCCCCCACTATTCTAGTGTGGGAACCCAGAAGATGATCTGGGCAGAAAGAGCACATTGTGCTGAACATTTCGATGATGGTCCCATTCTCCCAGGACCACCACATACTGAGTGTTGGGCAAAAATGTTTTGTAAAAGGAATGCCTCGCAAATCATTATGAGGTGAATTTCCCAAGTGCAGTAAATATTGTAGCATTGGCTCTCCCTCTGTGCCAGGAAGGGCTGCATTGATGATTTTTCTTTTGTTTTTCTATTTAAAAGGTGGCCTCAAGCTGCATTTGCTAAGTTTTTTTATTTTTTTATTTTTTATTGGGGTGCCCGGTCCCACAGGGGCACCCCAGAGATGGCCAATGTTGGAGGGCAGCTCCTGGAGCCCACCCACGGCTGCCCTCACTGGCTCTCCATGCTGGCAGCACATTCACATGTTGCTGCAGGACCCAGCAGTCCTTCTACATGCCTGCCCACTCCAGTGGGAAGACAAGTGATGTTGGTGCTGCTTCTTGGGGCTCAGGGATGGGGTCTTGCGCCCCTCCTGCCCCCTTCTGGGGAAGCACAGTGGCACATCCCCATTATTTTGTGTACATATGGGTCAATGATGGGGTCCCGGCCCCTACAAAGGGAGTCTGCCCAAGGGATGGGTTTCCTAGGTGAGTTGGGAACACAGGGAGGGGGCCCTACGCATGCCCTCTCCCCAACAAAATAGATTTAGCTTGCCTGTGATGTTCCCAGGGCCCAGGTCCACTCCAAGGAAAATTAATGAAATGGCAGTGGAGCCCCATTGGCTCCAAGAGAAGAATTAGGTCAAAGGTCTCCAACTTTAAATACAAAACCTGGGGCTCGTAGGGCTTATTCGGATGATGCGGCTCATTTTACTCCTGTTTGCAAGTTCTATCTACCAGGGACAGGTGCAACAACCCTCCTTGCCTCCAAAGCAGGGCATTCTTCAGAAGCTGGTCCTCTTCGGAGACTGTGCCAGTTCTTCTTTGTGAGTTTGTTAGTGGTCACATAAATGTCTAGGGCTTTCCCCAACTGGTCCTCAGGGGGAGTAAAAGGGCCAGCTTCACTGTCCCTTTGGGAGACCCACTGGTCCTGTGTTCAACTGGATAGAATCCCGGGTCCTGTGGGGGCCTGGGTGTTCCTCCTTCCAGATCTCCATGGTAGTCTCAAGATCCAGCAGCGAAGCAGGTAGACAATCTGCTGGCAAGAAGAGAGCCTTCCCCTTGTGCAAGAGTTTATATAGGGGAGAGGATGATTGCAGAAGACAGGCGCCCCTAACCAATCCTGGGGTGCCAAATCACTTCTTCACCCGTGTTCCAACCATCCTGCACAACATGTTGGGGCAATCCACACTGGCATCATCAAGGAGCCACAGGTCACATCAGCTCCTGGGGTATCAGCTCCACTCCTCACTGGTATCACTGCCTGGGACCTGTACACTAGAATTTCAAAGGTGGCTTCCCAGTGGTTAGGCTGCAGTTGTCTGGGCACTGTCCTGTGTTCAGGGGGCTTGGGCAGGCCCATCCCGGGTGCAATGTGACAGCTGGGTGATTGATGCACAGCATTCGGCCAAACATCTTTCCTTCTCATGAACAAGGAGAAGTAGTGCTAATTGCTCAGCTGCTGGAGAGAATGTAATTCCTGGACACAGCAAGGTGACAACAGGCATGGCTTCTGATCCTGAGGTGAGCCAGGGGAATATTAAAACTTCAAACGACCCACACGATGTAGAGGTATAATTTTAGAAGTGAAAAATGTGATTTTCCTGCACAGGTTACACTTTTGTTCAAGACGTCAATGGTCTCTCTAGGCCAAGAAGAATGGAAACTACACTCTAAGGCAGTTCCCTCCCTGGGTGTGTAATGGAGTGTCACTATAGTTAAAACTTCTAATAGTGTACAATTCCTTCATGAGTTCTTTCCCAGGTGAATGTCTACCTGCAAAACCTCATTGCTACCTGTGTGCTTTTACCGGGCTGCATACATCTTTCACGCGCAGTCCACACGTGTCAGCCCACGTGTGAGCACACATGTTCACATGTACCCAGCCAGTGCTCCTTACCCTTGCTGTGTCACCACATCCTTACCTTAAAAGGCATTCACTGGAGGTAAACACAAGCAGTCTGCTCATTTGATTTGATCATTGTCAATCTCTCTATGTTTTGATGAGATAGTCTGAGGCATATTTAGTACTCCATGTCTTCCATTTTGAACCATCCCCTTCAGAAAAAGGAATAAAAGTGGACAGATTGTTTTGTACCATGGATCAAGTAGTGAGGAGGATGTCTATTCTTTGGACAACATGATGTCTCTTTGCAGCCTTGTATAAACAGCCAAGCGAAGGAATAAGCTCTCATCCAAGGCATGTGTTTCAGTGTTTTTATTCACACCAGCGAGTGCAAACCTTTCAGAGACCTTTTTTAACTGGTCCTGTAGCAGATGCAACAACAGGATACCTTGGGCCACTTTACTCCTTGCTGAGTTACCATGAGAAAACCTCAGAAGGAAGTAACATCTGCGCCAGGCATTTGACTAGGCCTCATTTGTCTGCATCCCCTGTCATGTTTTTCCCAATTGCATCCCCTCTTCTTTGAATGGCATAGCCATCGATCGGTCTGCACTGCCCAAACAGATGCGGTTGAGTTTTATTACGTTGGTGCTTCCTTTCTGAGGGCTTCAACTGGTATTCTATTACCATGTGGAATAATCCTCAATTACTTCCGATCTTTAAAAGAATAGCTGACATGAGTGCAGATTCTTCTGCAGGTGGTCAGTATGTTGTTGACTGTGTCTTCTTTTTTGAGAAAATCCTGCACAACCAGGTTGATGCAATGTGCCAAACACAGGGCCCTGAAATAGCCACCATCTGCCATGGCCTTGACTATACCTGTGGCAACAAATCCAGTTCTGAGATCTCTGGGTCGCAACAATTGCCACACCTTGTTGTTAACGTCTTCTAAGATGTTTGCAGCTGTATGGGATTTCTCCATGGAGAACATGGCTTCTGTTGCATGTGGCCGAACACCCTTAAAAGTATCTTCAGCACTGAGACCTATTGATAGCTGTTGCCTAGCCTCTGCAACAGGAATCCAGTGTGCAGTGATACACATATAATCAGTTGCTTGACAACTGGTCCAATTGTCTGTCATCAGGTGGGTAGTGTGATAAGCAATTTACTGTAAATCTTGTCCAACCAACTGCAGCACATCGTGATGGAGAGCTGGAACAGCAACTCTGCCAAAATAGGTCTGACTAGGAACTTTCCATTTTGGGCAAATAGCTGCCATAAATTATACAAATCCCACTCCTTCCACAAATGAAAAAGGGAGAAGGTCCAGTGATAATATTTTTGCCAGCTTCCCATTGTACAAACGTGCTGTTGGATGGTTGAGGTTATAGGACCCCTGCTGCCTAAATAATTCTATAACAATAGACTGGATTTTCTTCAGCGAGCAAGAAAGCATGGAGGACAAAGAACACATGCAGGTCTATGGCAAAGCACATTGGCTGGTTACACAAAATGGCCTCTGGCCACATGGTCAAACCTACAACATTATGCAAGGATGCATGGAGAACGAAGAACACATGCATACCTATGGCAAAAACAATCTGACTGGCTGAACAAATGGCTGCTGGCCACATGGTCAAACAACAACAGTGAGCAAGGAGGCATGGAAAACAAATTACACATGCAAGCCTCTAGCAAAAGTGCACAGACTGGCTGCACAAAATGACCACCAGCCAAACGGTCAACAAATAAGTAAGGACGCATGGAAAACAAAAAACACATTCAGGCCTAAGGCAAAAGCAAACAGATTGCTGCCCATAATGGCTGCAAGCCACATGGTAAAACAACAGCGAGCACGGAGGCATGGAGAACATGCAAGCCAAGGGCAAAGCACACTGGCTAGTTACATAGAATGGTCTCCTGCTACATAGTCAAACCAACAACAGTGAGCAAGGAAGCATGGAGAACAAAGAACACATGGAAGCCTTTGGCAAAAGCACACTGGCTGGTTACACAAAATGGCCACCAGCCACATGGTCAGCCAACAAACAAGGAGGCATGGAAAACAAAGAACACATTCAGGCATATGGACACTGATTACACAGAATGGTCCCTGGCAACATGGCATGGAGAACAAAGACAATTGATGGCCTATGGCAAACATGCTCACACCCATACCGGCCAGACAAAGGAGTCATTGTAGCATTAGAAAAACACTACCATTAATTCAGCAATGCCAAACACAAAAATGAACTGAGCTATAATAATTTTACAACAACACACATCCTGCTATGGTATCGAATATTGTCCCAAGTATACACTTTTTGAAAAAAAAAGTGAAATTCAAATAATAACTCACATTTTTAATTTAATCAATTGCCTGCCCTAAATGATATTTTTTTTAATTAAAAACATGTATCATGGAAACTGTTTTTTCATGCACTGATGACTAGTACTAGGCCTACTGGCTAGATGGCCAATTGGCAGACTAGGCCACATAATAAAATTAACGATTATTGCAAAAGTAAGAAACGTGGAAAAAAGATACTGAACTGTCCAACATTTGCCCTTTACAAAAGATTAATAATGAAGTGCAAAAAAACAACTAGGCCCCTTCTGAAACTCCAGGCTACCCACCACAACAAGTTTAAAAATCAAACAAAAGTAAAAAGAAATACTAGCGCATGGCCCATCAAATAAACAACACTCATATATCAAAGTTTCTGAACTTACTTTTGATATCACAATAACAAAGTCCTTAAATCCAATAGTATATATATAGCAGACAAAGAGATTGATCTTTCCACCTCAACATCCAAGTGAAAAAGGACCAGGAGATGGACAAAAAATTGGGAGGAGCCTGCTGGACAGGAACAGGAAGTTGGACTCTCTGGGGCACCTCCTTCCTGTTGGGAAAAAAAGGCTTCTCACAGTAAAACAACAACTTGTTCTGTCTATTTGGAGTAGAATGCCCACTGTAAACCATCTTTTGTGTAGATTTAGCTGTTTCCCAAGTAGAGAATCTGCTTGAGGTGCAGCCATTGCCCCTTGCAGTTGCAATAAAGATGCTGTTGTGGCCAGAAGCCACGGTAGCAAGTGGCCTGAATGTCTTGTTACACTTGCCAGTGAACGTCAAAACAAGTCTTACACATGCTAACGAAAAGAATTCTGTCATGTGCCAGATAGCAGAAATAAGGAACTCCATGTTACACCACATAGCAGAGTTCCTGAATTTGACCAACTGCGTGAGAGGAGTGATTTATTTCCACCTAACACTATTTGTGGCAGCTTCATCACTGGCAACTATTCACACCACGGCAGACTCAAACATTGCTGAGAGTTTCTAGATAAGTAATTGTTGGATAATTTCAGGGATCCAAAACAGCTTTAATATTATCTTGAGATAGACCATGGAATTATCCTTGAATAATGGGTATCCCTGATATGATTAAAACTGTAACAAATGCTAATACAGGGTGAAACTTAAGGTCCCATCTACCTGTTTGACTATTAGGACATGTTTCAGCTGTTCAGAAAGTCAGTGCAGGTTTCTGGACTTAATCAGGGCTACTCTGACCCCTGCCTGGCTACACACCCATACCATGCAGATATAATGAGGCCTAATGCTCTCACCTTTATGTGCCTCTCCTAGGAGTGAAGAACCGGTCAGGTTGAAAATTATCTAAAAAAAAGAAAATAACAGATCATAAGAAACTGTTGTTCATTCTTATGAAATAGGGCACTCACCGAAGACATGAAGACACTGCACTACTCCCTTCACACTCATGGGCACGCTCTAGTGTTCACACAAACCAAAAACCGTTGTCATGCCAATCTCTCACCCTTAACTAAGGGTTGTTGGGTATTATTTTTGGTCAGATGAGGGAACCACTCCCTTGCGGTCACACACTTGAAAGACAACAGAAAGAGAATTAGTATGGTTTAACGAATCTCTGGTGTTGGTATTTCTGGAAAGAAAAGATGAGTTGTCTTTACTTCACATAGAAGGTGTATTTCTGGTTTGTATATTAGACACCTGGAACATTGCCAGATTTGTCATAGATTTCTGAAGATATCATGGTGTATCCCATTCCAATACTGACATTGAGTGTTATTATTACCATTGTTGGATGAGAAACAACCTTCCCTGAGCTTACGACCCATCATGCAATCACACAGTGAGCGTGGATCAAGTAAACACCTCCAGCCTCCTTTATTTCATCAAGAGGATATGCTTGTGTGCACACCTAAATTATCCTCTTGTCTGCCGGTCACCAAACAAGGAAGTGTGGTGCAGGCTGATATATGAACTTGCATGGTGGGCTGAGTTTCAAATCTGTGATGAAGTTGCATTACTTGATGCATTCACATCTCTGCCCCATGACATCACTGTGCAGTTTAACAAGGTTGTGTTTGCTCTCAGTACAGAACCAAGGAATGATGGAAAGTGTAGTTCACTGCTTTCCTGACTCTGATGGCAACATAAATTAGAAACAAAGATTAAAAACAGAATAGTGCTGCTGACATTTTTTAACAAAATATGTTGGTATTTAAAACCATGGACTCTATGGTTAAAGTCTGCATACCTTGTGGCTAAATTGGAGGCCCAGAGTTACAAGACAATCTACTGGTTGGACACTATCTTAGGCTTAGGGGGAACTGTACTGATAAGAAAGATTTCAAGCACCACACCGAATTACTAAAGAATAAACTTTATGCAGAAGAATACCCTTTAAAGATAATAGACCTAGCCGTGGAGAGAGCCTTTAGCAATCCTTGCAAACAACTCCTACAATCCTTTGAAAAATAATATCAGAGCAGTGGAGGTTAGAGACATGCATAGGCTTTCCATTGGCCGAAACATGTTAGCATAGGTACAAGGATGGATGGGACATTATGGTGGTCATTCCAACCTTGGCGGTCCATGACCGCCGGGTTGGAGGACCGCGGGAGCACCGCCGACAGGCCGGCGGTGCTCCAATGGGCATTCCGACCGCGGCGGTAAAGCCGCGGTCGGACCGGCAACACTGGCGGTCTCCCGCCAGTGTACCGCCGCCCATTGGAATCCTCCAAGGCGGCGCAGCTAGCTGCGCCGCCGAGGGGATTCCGACCCCCCCTACCGCCATCCAGTTCCCGGCGGTCCACCCGCCGGGAACCGGATGGCGGTAGGGGGGGTCGCGGGGCCCCTGGGGGCCCCTGCAGTGCCCATGCCACTGGCATGGGCACTGCAGGGGCCCCCGTAAGAGGGCCCCTAAATGTATTTCACTGTCTGCTGCGCAGACAGTGAAATACGCGACGGGTGCAACTGCACCCGTCGCACAGCTTCCACTCCGCCGGCTCGATTCCGAGCCGGCTTCATCGTGGAAGCCTCTTTCCCGCTGGGCTGGCGGGCGGCCTGAAGGCGGCCGCCCGCCAGCCCAGCGGGAATGTCAGAATTACCGCCGCGGTCTTTCGACCGCGGAACGGTAACCTGACGGCGGGACTTTGGCGGGCGGCCTCCGCCGCCCGCCAAGGTCAGAATGAGGGCCTATATCTCACCCAAACTTTAATTTGTTAAGTTTTAAATCAAATCTGAGATACCCATTATTAAATGATAGTTCCAGGTTATATCCCAAGATATGTTTAAAATTGCATTGGATCCCTGTGATTATCCAACAATAATTTATCTAAGCACTCCAAGCAATGGTTGAGTCTGACATGTGGTATTCACCTCACATGTTGTGAAAAATCACATATGATGAAGCATGGTAAATAAACCTGTGGGTGAGACAGTTTTTCAAGGTATTTTGAGATTCCTGCAGGATAATTTTGCAACACACAAAAAATGTTTTGGGTATTTTAAAACTGCACACTCAGGCTGCAATGATGAGTCTGAGACATGTTTAATGGGTTACATAAGTGGGTAGACCAAATGCTGCATACCCACTAGTAGCATTTAACTTACAGGCCCTGGGTACAAGTAGTACTACTTTACCAGGGACTTACACGTAAAACAATAGGCCAATGGGGTGTAAGCCAATTCTACAATGTTTAAAGGAGAGAGAGCACAAGAACCTTAGCACTGGTTAGGAGAGGTAAAGACCTAAAATCCAAAGGAATAGGTTGAGAAAGTGGAGGGTGAAAGCAAACACTTTGGGGATGACCCTACAAAAAGGGCCAGGTCCTACACACATATATAGGCAGGCCAACATTGTGGTGGTGTTCTATGTGCTCTTACCAATCACTGTATTGCGCAGTTGAAGAGGTTACTGGTGAGCGCATCAACTCCTTTCTGGCTACCACCCCCTGGCTACAATGATCCCTGAGGCCAGCTAGCAATGACACTCAGTAGTAACAGCCTGTCCCTAGCATTCTATAAATATAGCCAAGTGTATCTGCTTAAGGCTCCATCCAAAATGTATGCTGCAGTGAAGCTGGCCGACTGCTGGCTTGTGCCCTAAAGGCCATCAGTTTCATGGTACCAAAGCAGGGGCTGACCAAATCGATAGAAGCACAAATAGATCCCTATCCCTTTTTAATCTAGATTGCATGATTCTGGAGAAAATTAGAGGAAACTAGATTCTTTTCCACATGCTGACACTGGTCCACCCAGGAGAGAATTACTTCATCCCCGGGAGGAGCACCTCCATGAATATACAGTGTTTATTCCATATAATGAACAGATTACTGATTGTGCTCCCTCATTTGGGGCTGTATGTGGATATGGAAAAGGACTTCAAGCGCATATCTTGGGTCTATTTATTTGTGGTCCTTCATTGCATGGGGTTTGAAGCAGATCTGGTTGCCCAGATTTGGGTGTTGTACTTAGACACGAGAATAAGGGTATGGATTGGCAGTCAATACTCAGACTTGTAAAAGATACGCAGGGTCTTGCAGCAGGGCTAAAAGTTGCTGTATCCTTAACGTTCTGAAGGTCGCTACTGTTGTAGCCTATGGGATGTGTGGCACCCGCTAAGATGGTGGCCCTGCAGTGACTTTTGAATGCATTTGCTAATGTATGTTTGTTGCTGCCACATGCAGATTTTTGGGATCAGCTGGCCCTCTGACCTCATCTGGGCCCAGGGTCAATGGCATGTGACATTGAACAAACTGTGTCTGTTTCTCATCGCAGGGTCCCCAGATTATAAGCTGTACTACTTGGCATGTCAATAGCAGCAGGTTAATGACATACGCTCCGGAGGACTCATTAACTTGGCCCAGGGAACAGAGAAGATGTCCTCAGAGATATGCTTCGGGTGACCTTGTGCAAAGATCAAACACCACTTGTGATCCAGATGTCTCAATATTGCTGGCTGAGTTACCAGTGCCGATGGTGCAGGGAACAGCATCCTCAACAGCACACTCCCCAGACTTACTGGTGTGGTGCTTGTCGGCCTTTGCTAGGATCCGGATCATGGCACATAGATCGAAGGAGCGACACACTGCGGTGGTTAACCTGTGCCAGGTGTTTGCAGATGGGACTGCTCTTTCCTCGAAGATCTTAGTGAAGCACACAATATCCATACCAGAGGGTTGTGGTGGGATCCATACAAAGAGCCAGAGGCTAACCATACATTGCAGATACTTTGACATGAAGCTTGAAGCACCACTGAATTACCAATGTGTATGCAGCAATGGGCTAGGTGGTGGGCCAGATTCTACTGGACTTAAACTACAGATGGAGTCAAGAATTACAGATCACTCTGATTGACACCAACTGGAACAAGATCACACACCATATCCCACAGGTCTTGATGATAGCCTGCTTGAAACGATTACAATTTTATCTATGTGCAAGGAACATGCTTTATTCCAGGGCAAATGCAGAGCAAGTGTGCCACAGCTACACACAAATGCCCTACATAGGGATCTGGGCAGGCAGACTTCTCCTACAGGACACGGCAGTGCCTGACACTGCATCCTTTTTTGACTGCAGCTTTCTGGGCTTGATGCCTCTCTGTAAGACAGACAAAGCAGGAAACAGACTCATAGACCTAGCAATAGTGCTGGAACACTGAAGGCAATGCACTGAGGTCAAATGTGGCACTGCCAGTGGGAGCATGACAAGATGATGTAAAGTTTTAGGCAGGGGCTGAAGACAATATGATACATCTTCACTGAGGGACTGGCTGTGACGTGCCTATTTCATGCTGGGATGTGTTATTGATGCAGCTGGAAGAGGACTCTACCCTGGGACCACCCTGACAGAAGACAATCAGCATAGCTTAGTGACTTCCCAAATTCAATTGATATTGTTTTTGGTATATAATATTGATTTGTAAATATTTTTTTATCTTATTTATTTTTTATCTTATGTGTTAGCAGTGTTACAATAACTATAATTTTTTAGTACACGTTGTGCTTTTTTAATGTGAAAATATTTTTTTTTACATTTAATTAGTAATTTGCTATTTAGCAGTGGTGTGCTGGGTCTGTAGGGAATAATGTTGGGATGTAATTTTGAATATAAATTATTGGTTTGAATTTTGTTATGGTAATTAACTAATTGAATGGTAATTAATTATTTAAGTCATTTAATTGATTATTTGTTATTGTAACTATGTTACTATAGCATGTAAATTTAGCAGTGGGCTGTTGCGCGTGTGGCAGATTAAGGTTGAAAGTCATTTAAGATGTAAATGTTTCTTTTTTAGTTTAATTAATATGCTATGTTATTTAAACAATTAACTTGTCATTTCCCATTTAAATATTCTACAGTTTGAAAAGAAGTATGTAATTTAGTAGTGCATTATGGGGTTTGTAAGTTATTGGGGTCTTAATTTATTGAAAATATTAATTATTGTTTTACTTTCAATTAACTTATTGAGTAATTAAAATACTATTTCATATAAGACTGTGTAAATTATTTAATTGATTAACTGTTATGTTAATTGTTGTTTTGTATTGATTTGATCAGTGTAGTTAATTCTATTTTTAAATGAGTTTTATCTTTAATATCTAAATTGTATTTAATGATTTAATAACTAATTTCATATTATTAATGTTTTATTTATAATGTATGTTTACCTTATGTGGGAAAACTGGACTGATTACAGAAGCCCCCTAACATTTTGTCCCCATTTCCACTCATACTGGTATTATTCTGACTCTATTGGTGCCCTGGGCACTACTAAACAGCCCAAAAGCCTGTGTTCTGAATAAAATGGATATGCAAATTAGGCTAATTATATTTTGCTGTACCAACCTACCTATAAGTCACTAGCATCTGGTAGGGCATGCAGGTTTAGGGACCCCAGCATAGGTAGTACACTCATAGGTGCACTGCTGTGGTGCTCAGTGTCATTTTAAAAGCAGGTTTGCCTTGATGGCTGCTTTTAAGTTAAAGTTAACCCCAAAATCAACTTGGGAATTAAAAGTACTTCCAAAGTCCTACGCTACCTTATTTTTACATATGTCACCCCTAAGGTATGTCCTAAGTGCCCCTAGGGTTGGGTGCAGTGTAAGTATAAGTATGGACTTTATAAAAGATGTTTTAAAAGCCCTAGTGAGGGAAAAATAGCCTAATTTGTTTTTCTCCATGGTGGTGCATGGGATCCAGAGGCTAACATGGATAGACTTTATTTTAAACTAATGAAGTCTTATTTCCCTTAGGAAGAAGCTAAATATAGCATGTTTAGTATCACATTAAAAGTTATAATAAATCCAACAACTTGCCTCTGTTGAACTTAATATAACTTGCACCTGGAAAGAGTTTTAGAACTCTTGTTAAAAGTTACCAACTTCAGCCCTATAGTGCCCTTCTCTGATCGGTCATCCTCTGGCAGCCTGGATCAGGCTTAATGTGATGTGAACTGGCCTGGCCTGAAACAAAGGAAGCATCCGGTGGGAGGAGATCTGTTTCAGCAGATGGTAGAACAGGATGGGTGAGAGTTCAGCCAAACTGTACTTCAAAGGAGGGAAGGACATTTGGGACAGCAACTGTACCTCCCCCATTTCCTGCAAACCCAGACAGCTAGGTGCGCCCTGATTGGATTAATAGGGAGCTGTAAAAGGTGTGTTAAGTGACACATAATCCCTTCAGTGGGTGGGCTCAGCCAGATCTAAACTGTAAGATTTTTGTCACCTTGGAATTTGGAGGAATGTTGCTCCATGGAATTGATTTTTGTCACACTTCCCAGGAAGTAGTAACTCAAGAGGGTGGTGGCCTGCACGTCATTGGACAGAAGCACCCCTTGCTTTCCACCCCAGGAGCAAGGATAAAATTGGCAGAGCTGCCCCCACCTCACATGCCTACTGGAAAAAGACAAGAAGAAGGAAGACTACCCTGCTGGACCCCTAGCCTGCACCAGAACACTGCACTCAGAAGGACCGCACCAGCTGCACACTTGGGCTTTACCAATAAAAGGATTTTGCCTGACTTCTACTGCTACAAGAAGGGATTTCCTGTAGGCTACAGGTAAAAAAGAGCTGACCAGAGTCACCTGCATCAAGCCCTTCAGAAATTGACCAGCTGACCAGTGTTCATTTAAGGATTTGAACTAGGTGCATCTGGGAGTTTGAATCCTAACCCCCAAGGAGTAACTCAGAGCTTCTGTAACCTTGGGGTTATTTTAAAACACCTATAGGACCTTACAAGTACCTCTGGAAGAAGATCCAGAAGTTTGGAGAAGTTTTGAGCAATTTTGGAAAAAGCTTGAGAAGTGGACTGACCTGACGGCATCAGTCAAGCCGGCCAACGTCGATGTGACCTGGCACGACTTGCAGGTTCGTCTCGCTTAAAAGCTCCAGAGTTTCAGACTTCCAGAATCCCCCCGGGGGCTCGTGAAAAGGCAATCTGACAACATTGCATTGAAATCAGCTTGGTATGGAGGGTTGTCTGACGTCATGGAAGAAAAGTTCAAAAAAATGTCCGAAGGTGAAAGTTTGATCAAGGCTTCCTGCGTAGTGTAACTGAGGAGGGCTCCATGGAAGTCAGCTTCAACTTTTGACTTGGTCCCAGACAAAGATTTCTGTCCTGAAAAAGTTTTCAAGTCCGAACGTAGAAACCTAGACCGAGGCCTCCCACAACATGTATCTGAAGAAGGCTCCAGCAAGTTTGGCCTCAACTGATGACTTCATCCCGGTCAGTGAGAAATCCTCAAAGGTTTGTCAAAGTGTGAAGGTAAAACTTTGACCAAGGCCTCCTGCTCAGTGTAGCCTAGAAGGGGTCCATAGTGGTTGGCCTCAACTTTGACTTTGCCCAGTTGAGTGCAACCAGATGTCCAGACTGGTGCTTTTGATTTCTAAGCGCTAGAAAATATTTTTGACCTGATTTTGAGTTTGGTTGATGGGATGACCCGTCTGCTGACCTTCCGATGGGGAGGCTGCTACCATACTGGCTACCTCCCCGTTGGACCCATTATGACTTTCCTGCTGGGCTGATACACAGCAACCAAGGTTTCTGCCAGTCAGCCCGTGGGAAAATGGCGGCAGCATTGTTGCCGGCTCGCAATCGAGCCAGCGGCAATTCTGTCACCCGCAGGGTGTACCAGTACCCTTGCAATGCAGTGAGCATTGAGAGGGTGCTGGGCAAGGAGACCCCTACACAGCCAATGCCAAGCACATAGGCAGTGCAGGGGCCCCCTATAATCCCCTGCAACTGTTCTCTATCAGTCTTTTCATGGCAGTGAAGATGCCATGAAAAGGCTGTCGGCGAACCAGGTCATAATCAGCAGGGTGGCTCTGACTTCAGTACCGCTCCGGTTGAACGAAGATCCCAGGTGAGATGGCAGTAGGTTGGGGGGTCTGCTCACCAACCTCTTACTATGGTGGTCGGACCGTCACAACTGCAGAGTCCAACAGCCACAGCAAATGTGGCGACCCGAGGACCGCCACACTCATAATCAAGTCTTTACTCTTTCAAAATTCATATCTCTGGTTCCCTTTAGTGGATTTTTGTCATTTAATAATACAAATTCATTCTATTTTTATAAATTTGTGTTGGATTTTGATTGTGTTTTGGTTTTACTTATTTACTGTTTTTTTTATTTTGAATGCTTTACACACCTATCTCTTAAGTTAAACCTGACTGCTCGTTGCTAAACTACCAAGGTTTGAGCTAGGATTAAATTATTGAGACCTTGACCAGACCTAGTTGGGGTTTGTGGTCTATTGCTAAGTGTAGATACCTACCTGTCCTTACCAATAATCTACTTTCCAACATCATTTTAGTTTGTTGCTCTTTTGGTTAGTAGATAGGGAAGTGTATTTATTTTCAATATTTTATATTTGTTTTATGTAATATAAGTTATTTTTTAATATGATTTTTTCACAGTATATTTAAATGTATGCATAAATAAAGCATCCACTTCTTTTAAATTCAACTGTGTTTAAATATTTATATTTTTCATGCATTTAATTTGAATGTTATATCTATCCCTCCAAAGTAGAACACTTTCCTTACCGTGGCTTAGACAGGAATGGGAATAGGAAATCAAGTTCAAACTTTTAATCCAGCATACTTCAATGATGGCATCTTCTTCCACACACCCTGCAGACACCTCTGCTCAGCCTCAATCCTATGTGCACACATCACACATATTTGCAAAGCCCAGTCCAGGGGTACATTGTTTCTAAAGCATGGGATAATTTTCCATTATACATGAGAGGCTCTTCCTCAATTTTTGAGATCTGCAAAACGTTGAAGTCGTGGCTCTTCAAAAAGCACCCCTACCAGCCATATGCTTGGCTAGACTTACACCTGCTCAGTGATAGGATACCCCACTCCCCAGGTAATAGCACTTTTTAAAAAACCTTCATAACATTAAATAACATAATATGATATGAGATGACATGTCATGACATGGCTTGACATAACATAAGATAACAAATTCCATGACAGTCCCTGATTTTGTTTACCTTGGAGTGGAAATAGTAAGACTGACTTTTCCAAAGTCCATCAGTTTCTCTACTGTTGAGTAGATTGGCGTAAGAATAGTAAATATAACCTCTCCAAAGTCCAACATGTCCTCTAATGTTGCTTGCACTGGAGTGGAAATAGTAAACCTAACCTCTTTAAACTCCACCACTTTCCTTGACTTTACTTATGTTGGTATGGGAATGGTAAATCTGATTCCCCTATAAAGCCCAACACCTTCTCTACTGTTGCTTAGACTGGAGTGGGATTAGTAAATCTAACCTCTATAAAGTCCAATGTATTCCCTACTGTCGCTTTGATTGGAGTGGAAATAATAAATCTAACCCCTGATAACTCCAATACTTTCCCCAATATTTCAAAGATGACTTTTATATAGTCAATCAACCAATTCCAAGGTCCAACACTTTGGCCTTGATTATGAGTCTGGAGGTAACTAGACCGCCAGACTCACAGTGGTGGTTGGACCGCCACTAATGCAGCAGTCCGAGTGCCATATTAAGACCACAGTGGACGTGCTGCGATGTGACCACCAGCGTTGCCAGAATCAGAGATCCTGGTGGTCTGGTCTTTGCAAAGGTCCTAAACCACCAGGGGAGTGCTGCAAGCAGCACTGTCCTGGGGATTATGACCTTTTTCTGTGTCAGCAATTTCATGGCGGTAGTACCACCATGAAAAGACTGGTGGTGAACAGGTGCAGGGGGGCCCGGGGCAGTGTAGGGGCTAGCAGCCAATGAACATC
Organism: Pleurodeles waltl; assembly: GCF_031143425.1. Classification (NCBI taxonomy): domain Eukaryota; kingdom Metazoa; phylum Chordata; class Amphibia; order Caudata; family Salamandridae; genus Pleurodeles; species Pleurodeles waltl. The sequence continues at coordinate 586,846,245 of NC_090436.1, read as the reverse complement.
ACAAGGGTGCTGGGGCACCCTGTATCCAAAGCATTGCCGCCGGCTTGATTATGAGCCGGAGACAATGCTGTAGGATTTTTCCCTCTAGGCCAGTGGGAGGAAATTCAGGTTTCTGCCTGCTGACCTAGCGGGAAACTCTTACTGGGCCCAGCGGGGAGGTAGCCACTTTGGCAGCAACCTCCCCATCGGACGTTCGGTGGAAGTTCTAAACCGTCCGCTGAACTCGTAATAAGGCCTTTTACCTACTTTTCCTTAAATTGGAGTGAGAATAGTAAGTCTGGGAGCTAGAAAGAGCAACACCTACAGAAAAAGACTCTGCATAGGCATCAAATGGACAAAGCACAAAATTAAAAATATTGGTGATATGATAATACCTTGCTATCAGTTGTGAGAAAACGTGGCTGATTGATGAGGTCCCCTGCCTTTTTTGGAAAAAGCTCCATAGAGGGACTGACCCACTGCAACGAGTCTAGCCAGCTTGCCTCAACCACGACCCGGCCTGACTTGCAGGTTCATCCCGCTGAAGAAAAGCTAACAGAAAGTGATTAAATCCAAACGTAGAAAGTTGACCTGGACCTCCCGCACAGTGTATCCGAAGAGGGCTCCAGGGACGTCGGATCAAGATTCGGATTTGGCCCAGTCGAAGGATTTTCATCTTGAAAAATCATCTAAGTCTGAATGTATAAATCTTCAGCAAGGTCTCCTGCAACGCATATCCGAAGAAGGGCTCCAGGGAGGTTGGATCGGACTGGCGACTTAATCCCACTGAGGAAAATCTTCAAGAAAGCGTCTAAGTCCAAAGGTAGACTTTTAACTGAGGCCTACCACTTGCTGTATCTGAGCAGGGCTCCATCGTGGTCAGCCTTAAACGTCAACTTTGACCCCATCGGGGTGCAACCAGGTGACCAGATTGGAGCTTTTCATTTCTATGCGCTAGAATAAAGTACGTTTGTAAAAATTCACTTCTCCGGGTCCATTTATCCGATTTTAATCATTTTGGTGTAATTTTAAAGATAAAAATATAATCTATTTTTTGAAATTGGTGGGGGATTTTTATTGAGTTTTCTGTATTACTTATTTGCTGTTTTGTGATATTTAAATGCTTTACACACTTGTCTCCTCAATTAAGCCTTGTCGCTCATTGCCAGGATGAGCTGGGTTTAATTTATTGAGACCTTAGTGGACTTAAGTGGAGGTTAGTGGCCTATTGCTAAGTGTAGTTACTTACCTGCCTTTACCAATAATCCACTTTCCAACATCAGTACAATAAGAAGCTCAACCAGAAATTGCACACACATAATTAATGCAAAAAGAAATACAGAAATCTCTTGGCAAGCTACTGTCCAAATTAAAAAATACAATGCTGAATTGCCACTTATATGTGTTTTTTGTTAACCACTTACCATAGTTTGCAATTATTAATTTCCCTGATACCAGCCAATGTGTGTATCTAGTTCCTTATCCTAGCTGAGTTCCCTGGGTTGTTTGCTGCTGAGCCTGATGATGAATTCCGATTTCATTTCTATCAGGGCGCATTCTTTGAATCTTCCTTTTTGCACCTCCCACCACCCTGTCAATTTTAAATAGAAAACCACATCAGTTTTAAGATTATGGAACAGATGATAATGTTGTCAAACTTAGTAGTTGGGGTCTCCATTCCTTATTGCACTTAGGTGCTCCAACATTCTTTTTTACCATAGAAAGATAGTACTCCACAATTGGAGTTTCTACCTGTGGGCAATGTATATGGCTTCTTATTGCAATTATGGGCACAGGCCTTGCACTGCCCACACTTATAAAACCCTTGTTGCTCCTTCAGCCATGACCCTGATGACTTCTGTCAGTTGTTATGATGACTATGCACCAACATGTCCTTTAAAGAGCTGCTTTTTCTGTAAGTTATCTTAGACTATCATGGACTCACTAGATCCCCAATTATTGAGTCAGATTTTACCAAATGTCAATGTTTTCTGTTTACCCGGCTAACCAAATTGGACTCCCCATTGTAAGTGGTCATCAATCTCACCTCATGGATACCCTGGTTCTTTCCTTTAGGTGCCAGCAAACTGTCTCTACACACTTCCAATGTTTTTCAGCAGGCTGTCTCAATCACCTTTCTTGGATACCCCCTGGCCTCAAATCTAGCAATCATCCAGCCTTGTCCCATCACAATAAAGTGATACATCCTATTGTTACGTTTTGTTATCAATAGCTCCACATATGAAATGCTCCATTGAAGTTTAGGTGGGTGATGAGTCTGTGAATGTAAAATACTATTGCCCGCTGTGCTATTCCTAGAAAGACTAGTCTGAATAGCTTCTCCCTCTACTGTAACCAACACATCAAGGACTTCCATGACCTATTGGTGCATTTTGTATGTGAATTTCAAATTTACATTATTTTTCTCAATCCAATGAGAAATGCATCCAAAGTATCCTGTGTCCCATACCAAATTATAAGGAGGTCATAAAGATAGCATGTCAAACATGCTATTTGTTGTGCCCACTTCTCATTTGCCTCAGTTCAGATGTATTGGGCATCCCACCAACCCATAAAAAATCAGGCAGAACTGGGAGCAAAGCAACTTCCCATTTTAGTCCCAGTAAGTTGTTTTTAGCGTTGGTCATTAAACAGAAAGATGTTGTGTTCGAGACAGAAATTTAATAAGCTTAATAGCATCATTGAATAGTCATAGAGTAACAATTGTTTATCCTTAAAAAAGTACCTGCATGGCTTAATCCCTTGATCGTGATTGATACAAGTATACAAAGATGCTACATCTATATAGAAGCCATGGTGTAACTAGATTTCCAGGAAATGTTTTGGACCTTGGTAATAAAATCTATACTGTCCATACAAAATGCCAGTAGGTTTAAAACATAGGGGCACATGAAACAATGTAAGTAAATGGACCTATTCTCTAGCAGTCTATTATTGGCTGGGAGGATGGGTCTCCCTGGTGGGTCAGTGCTGTGCTTCTGAATTTTGGGCAGCTTGTCGAAACATGGTGCCCAAGGTTTTTTAATCAATAAAAAAGGTCTTGTTCAAGCCAATATGAAAATAGTGCATGGTATGTTGCCATTGTTTGTTTATATAGGGTCTCTTAGGATCGCTCATAACTTCCTGACAGTATCAGTTGTCTGTTGGCCTCCTGTTGATATTTGTTTGTATCCCACAAAACAGAATTGCCCCCTAATCAGTGGTTTGATAACAAATGAAGTAGCCTGCCTCAATGGATTAAAAGCCAATGCCCACCCATTGATGAGATTTCTAGCAAACTAGTTTTTGCTATTATGACAAATCTTCAGGATTTCCTTGATTACCACATGGTGAAAAGTATCAATATTGTTGTGGGGGGTGATAGGATTGCATTTTGAATTTGGTCTAAAATAATTACTAGTAGTTCTAGCAAGTTCCAAATCCAAGCCACTAAGTAAATCATTCTCAGACTCCCAGTGACTTACCAATATTCCATTTCCCTCAGTGTGCGGTGAGTGCCTCAATGTCATCAATACACAGATTATCAAATGTAGTCATACACAAGATTTGTCACTGAATAACCCCCGGAACCCTGTTTGTTTTTTTGTTGTTCAAATACTTTCAACAATTTTACCTTTCTGATAAACCAAAATAGGTCAATCTGAGTCCAACAGTAATCAAAGTTAGCAATGGAGCAAAAGGAAAGTCCTGGTTCTAAAAGGGAACTTTCATCAAAAGTCAAAATATGGGTTGAATGGTTAATAACAGTAAGATCAGTATCACCCATCATTTTGCCTTCTTGTTTTGCCGTGTGTTTCTCCCAAGTGGCAAAGCGTCTTTTCTCATTTGTACCTCCGCTTCTGAATTTGCCCCTTTTTCGCTGTCGCCTCCTCTTCCTCTTGGTGGCTTTCTGAGGGGCTCCTGTAAAAAGGGATACTCTTCCAAAAGTGTAAAAGGAAAAGTTGAACTCACAACACCCTGTGATTCATCCACATCCAACATGTTGTCTGAACTAGAATCTGAGGTGACCAGCTCTTGTTGTCTCAATGAGTTAATCCGTCTGGACTCCTTCCTTGCAAAAAGCGTATTTCCTTCCAAAAGTGATGATCCTACTACTCACATAGTCAATCTTGTCACGCAAAAATGTAAATTTATTTTTTGTCTTAAATTCCTCCTCATACTCTGGCACTCATTACGAGTTTGGCGGGCGTCGGAGGCCACCTGCCAAACTGTTTCTGCCTTCAGGCCACCTGTGCGGCTTGAACCCCGCCTGCCCTATTAGGAGTTCACCACAGGGCCGGCGGGAGTAAACAGCATTTCCATCCACCGGCCCTGCAGTGAACAGGGTCTTGACATTGACGCTGCATTTCAGGCAGAGGATTGCGCAACTGAGTTGTGCATGGGGGCCCCTGCACTGCCCATGCCAAGTGCATGGGCAGTGCAGGGGCCCCTAGGGACCTGCTGATGCCCGCATTCTGCCAGCCTTTCCATGGTGGAGTAAATTCGTAATCCCCAGGGTGGTGTGCTTCACATCCACCCCGCACCATTTTGTTGCCCACAATGCCCTGCAAACCTCCAACTTTGCTGGAAATCACACATTTTTCCCACATTTTTGTGATGGAACCGTCCGGAATCCACAAAATTCCTACCACGCAGCATTGTCACATCTATACCGATAAAGATTCTGCCCCACTTGTCAGCCTAAAACTGTTTTTTTTTTTTTTAACTGCCTTTTTGGACCCACTTTGGTTCCCCCTCAATTTTGACATATTTTTGGCTCTTCCCTGTCACAGTCACTTGGCCCACCTACACAAGTCAGGCATCATTTTTATCGGGAGACTGAGGGGAATTTTGGGTGGTAGGACATTTGTCCCGGTGCGATGATCCGGCACACAACAATGTGGGGAAAATGTGATTGTTTTAGCTAAATTTGAGGTTTGCAGTGGATTCTGGGTAAGAAATCATTAGGGGATCCACACAATTCACACCTCCCTGGATTCCCATGGGTGTCTAGTTTTCAAAAATTTTGGGGTTTGGTAGGTTTCCCTAAATGGCTGCTGAACCCAGGACCAAAGATGCAGGCCCCCCTGCAAAAACAGGTAGTTTAGTGTTTGATAACTTTGATCTGTCCACATAGTGTTTTGGGGCATTTCCTTTCATGGGCACTAGGCCTAGCCACACAAGTGAGGTACCATTTTTATCATGAGTCTTCGGGGAACGTTGGGTGGAAGGAAATGTGTGGCTCCCCTCAAATTGCAGAAATTTCTGTCACTGAAATGTGAGGAAAAAGTGTTTTTTTTGGCCAAATTTTGAGGTTTGCAAGGGATGGGTAACAGAACCTGGTGAGAGCCCCACAAGTCACCCCATCTTGGATTCCCCTAGGTGTCTAGTTTTTAAAAATGTGCAGTTTTGGTAGATTTCCTTAAGTGCCACCTGAGCAATCGGCCAAAATCCACAGGTAGGCACTTTGTAAAAAACAGCTCTGTTTTCTTTGGGAAAATGTGAATTGTCCACGTTGTGTTTTGGGGCATTTCCTGTCACAGGCGCTAGGTCTACCCACATGCATGACGTACCATTTTTATTGGGAGACTTGGGGGAACGCTGGGTGGAAGGAAATTTGTGGCTCTTCTCAGATTCCAGAACTTTCTGTCACCGAAATTTGAGGAAAAAGTTTTTTTTTGGCTACATTTTGAGGTTTGCAATGGATTCTACGTAACAGAACCTAGTGAGAGCCCCACAAGTCACTCCATCTTGGATTCCCCTAGCTGTTATTTTCTGTAGGAAAACCTCGTAGGATCTACACAAATGACCCCTTGCTGAATTCAGAATTCTGTCTACTTTTTAGAAATGTTTAGCTTTCTGGGGTCCAGCATTGGTTTCACACCCATTTCTGTCACTAACTGGAAGGAGGCTAAAAGCAAAAAAATAGTAAAAAGGGGGTACGTACCAGTAAAATTCCAAAATTGTGTTGAAAAATGTGGCTTTCTGATTCAAGTCTGCCTCTTGCTGAAAGCTGGGAATCTGGTGATTTTAGCACCACAATATTTTTGTTGATGCCATTTTCTGGGGAAAAAAATGCGAGCCCTCTTCTGCAGACCCTTTTTCCCATTTTTTGGAAAAAATTAAATGTTTGCTGTATTTTGGCTAATTTCTTGGTCTCCTTCAGGGGAACCCTCAAAGTCTGGGTACCTCTAGAATCCCTAGAATGTTGGGAAAAAAAAGGATGCAAATTTGGACTGGGTAGCTCATGTGGACAAACAGTGATGAGGACCTAAGCGCGAACTGCTCCAAATAGCCAACAAAAGGCCTGGCACCGGAGAGGGGGAAAAGGCCTAGCAGCGAAGGGGTTAAAAAGAAAACACTGTGCCTCAATAAACACAGAAATGAGGATACCATGAATTTGCACTCCCAGGGATGAGGATACCATGAATTTCTATTCTAACGGCTGATGTGTTTCAACTTCCATCTATGTCAAAGCCAAAATTCAACAGTGGACACACGCCCCCTTCACTACAAAGAACGTAGTCACGCCATAAACATAATAGACAGTCTATGTGACAAGAACATTATTGTTTATGTCACTGTTAATAGTTTTTGTGTAATTTATTTCCAAATTGTATAACTATTTTCATACATTTGAAGGTGTACATATATATATATATATATAGAGAGAGAGAGAGAGAGAGAGAGATATGTGTGTGTCTAAATATATAAATATATATTTGCACATTATAACAGCTTTGCATTTTATAGATAATAAGAAGTTTATAAATGTGCGATTTGACTTATTTGTGATCTTGCATTATGCATGCATATTGACTAGTCACTCTGTAATTGTTGAGGTTTAACTGAGAGGATCCAACACTAGTCTTAGGTATTTTACCAGAGGTCTTCCGCATTTATAACGTCAGCATGCTTGAGTCACTCAATCAATCGCACTTGCATATGTTTGGTGGATAAATAATAATAATAGAGTGTTTAGACTTTGTTTGTATTTGTATATGGGGAAGTGATATGGCAGGGCTTTTTCTATGTTTATACATCACGTGCACTGCATTATAGTATAAATGGTGAACAAAGTTGCCCATTTTATACATGAAAAAGGCCAATCTCTCGGCCGAAACACATTGATTATATTTTGGTGAACCGCACTTAACTAAAGTGATGAAATGGGATTCAAATGCGTCAGTCCTGTCCTATTATTATTGCGTAGGTGTTGCAGCAATATATATATATATATATATATATATATATATATATATATATATGTATATAGATATAGATATATATATCTATCAAAATCCTCCACTGTCCTTTAGAGAATAGACTGCAATCTGAGCAGCAGTTAATCCATTTTATTCAGAAGAAGAAGTCACGACAAAGCCTGATGGAATCTGAAATGGTCTGACGTCTTGTTCTGCCTTCGTCTTCTGAATGAAACAGATTAACACAACAGCTCAGAGTGCCGTTTCTTCTGTGAAGGACAGCAGAGGATTTTGATAGTTGATACGCTCGGGCATGACACAATAATTTAAACCTTTTTGCAGAACATTTATTTTGTAGGCATGATATATAAATATATATGCATATCTATTTAATTGTATTACTTACTGGCGTTCGTCAGTAGGTTGTTATAGTTAAGAGCTACTTTCGATTGAAAAAGTGTTTTTTACTTACCTATATCTTTGGCACCGTTTGACGATGCTTCATGAAATTAAAAGAAAAAAAAAACATTTGCCCAAGAATCTCGTTGTGCATGGAAAATTTCGGGGTCAACTATCAAGCCGGGGCTGAGAAAAAGGTGGGGGCAAGAAAAGTGTATTTCTCAAGTTAAATCCCATATGAGTTTGAATACAACTGCAGTCCAAACCGCTGGATGGAATGACACCAAAGTTAGCAGAACGGTTGCTTTTGATCAGCAGATTGCACCCTTTTTATTTGGCGCAAATCTATTCAGTAGTTTTTGAGATATTAAAGAGAAAACAATCCAGGGAAAGGGCCTTGTTGGAAAATGGGTTATTGGTAGGGCAGGTAGGTACCTACACCTAGCAACAAGCCACAAACCTCCACAAAAGTACAGTTAGGTCTCAGTAAATTAATCCCAGCTCTACCCTTGGTAGCTTGGCATCGAGCGTCAAGGCTTAACTTAGGAGACAAAGTGTAAAGCATTCAAATATCACACAACAGTAATCAAATAAAACACAGGAAACAGTTTAAAAATCCAAAACCAATTTATAAAAATAGCTTATATTTTTATCTTTAAAATGACACAAAAACGATTAAAATCGGTTCAGGGGAACCGGAGATATGAATTTTTAAAGTATTATTATTTTCTAGCGCATAGAAACAAAAAGCGCCAATCGGGTCATCTGGTTGCACCAGGACCGGGACAAAGTCAAACTTTCAGGCCGACCGCGATGGAGCCCTGCTCGGCTACAGGTCGCGGGAAGCCTCGGTTAAAAAGTTACTTTCTGACTTAGTCTTTATTTTGAAGTTTTTCTTCACCGGGACGAACCTGCCAGTTGGATCCGACCTCCTGGAGCCCTTGTCCGGATACGCGAAGTCGGTTTCCTCTGTGGTGATTTTTACCTTCGGACTTAGTCGTTTTTTCGAGATGAAAATCCTTCGACCGGGGTAAACCTGGATCTTGATCCGACGTCCGTGGAGCCCTTCTCGGATACGATGGCTGGAAGGTCCCGATCAACTTTTTACGTTCGGACTTAGTCTTTTTTTCGGATGTTTTTCTTTACCGGGACGAACCACGAAGTCAGGCCGGGTCGCGGTTGAGGCAAGCCGGCTAGAATTTCCGCGTCGGGTCGGTCACTTTATGGAGCTTTTTTTCAAAAATTCTCCAATCTTTTCCAAACTTCTGGGGCTTCACCCAGATGTTCTTTTAAGGTTCTTTTGGGGTCCACAGCTCACCCCAAGGGTCCAGAAGTTCTGTGATGGTCCTTGGGGGTGCGGACTTCAACTCCCAGAATACACCTGGCGCAAACTCCTTTTTGGCCACTGGGCAGTGGTCAGCTGGTCGCTTCTTTCAGGAGTTGGTGCAGGGGACTCTGGTTAGCAATTTTTCACCTGTAGCAAACAGGGAGTCCCTCCTTGAACCAGTTGAAGCCAGGCAAAGTCCTTCTTGTGGTGAAGCCCAAGTGTGCAGCTGGTGCAGTCCTTCTGAGTGCAGGTTCCAGGTGCAGGCCAGGGGTCCAGCAGGGCAGTCCTTCTTCTCCTTAAGTTCCTTTCTTGTTGAATTCTGGAGGGGATCTGAGGCGTGGGTGCAGGTCTGCCAGTTTTATCCTTGCTCCTGGGTGAAAAGCAGGGGGGCCCTGGTCCTCCAATCAGGGACAGGGTCGTCCCCCTGTGATGACCACTTCCTGGGAAGTGTGGCAAAAATCCATCCCAGAAGGCAACAGTCTCTAAAAATCCAAAATGGATGAATCTGATTTTTAGAGGAGAGATCTGGCTGAGCCCACCCACTGGTGTGGCTAAAAATCATAAACACACCCCTCTCCTGCCCTCTCCTAATCTAATCAAGGGGGCACCTAGCTGTCTGGGGTTGCAGGATGTGGGGGTGTTGCTGGGTGCTGCAAATGTCCTTCTCTGCCTTTGAAGACCAGTTTGGCAGCCCTCCCCCTTCCTGCTTCCCCATCTGCTGAGGGGAGATTCTCTCCCCCAAGCACATTCCTTTGTGTGAAGTCAGGCCACTTCACACCTCATTAAAGTAGCCTGGCAGAAGCTGCTGCAGGCTGGCCAATCAGAGCACAGGAGCAAAAACAATGCAGAGCTGAAATTGGCAACTTTTTAGGTAAAGTCTAAACGTTTTACCTGCACTAGTTATATTAAATCCAACAACTGGAAGTTGTGGGATTTATTATAACAATCAATTTGATACCAAATTCTTGGTATGTAACATTTAAGGAGACTTTAAAATTTAAAATAAAGTCTGCCCATTCTAGCCTATGAAGGCCATTTACTTCAATGAGGGAAAAACGAATTTTGGCTGTTTTTACCTCACCAGGGCTTATAAATCTATTTTTATAAAGTCCCTGCTTATAGTTACATGGCACCCAGCCCTAGGGGCACATAGGGCACACCTTAGGGGTGACTTATATGTAAAAATAAGGTAGTTTAAGACTTTGGAAGTACCTTTAATTCCAAAGTCGAATTTGCATATAACTTTAATTTAAAAGCAGCCAGCAAGGCAGGCTTGCTTTTAAAATGACACTGGGCACCTCAGCAATGCACCTAGGTGTGCACCACCTATGCTGTGGTCCCTAAACCTACATGCCCTACCATATACTAGGGACTTATAGGTAGGTCTACTTAGCCAATTATAATTAGCCTAATTTGCATATCCATTTTACACAGAGCACAGGCCCTGGGACTGGTTAGCAGTACCCAGGGCACCATCAGAGTCAGGAAAACACCAGCATAAAGTGGAAAATGGGGGCAAAAAGTTAGGGGGCCTCTGCAATCAGCCCCAGTTTCTCACAGGCCTGCTGAAATCTAAATGGCTGCCAACACTTCAACCAGGAAGTGCTGGCAGCCATCTTGGGACTTGGACTCAGTCGAGACCCCCCCCCCAAAAAAAGCAGTAGTCTGAGTCTACAAGTGATTGTAGTGTTGGTGACCAGCACTTTAGGAAACAGTGACCTTTTGTGATCAGTCTACAGTCCTCGGCAATTCCTTCTTAGAGCAGCAGGGGTCCATCACCCACTCAGACCGAACGGAGGTGGTAGCTGTACCTGCAGGATGAAGGAGTTCACAAAGCACAGAGAAGGCTACCAGGAGCGAAATTTGTCATTAGCATGACAGTTCCTTCCCGTTCCAAACCCCAGGTTCCTTACGAGTGCACACCGTTTCCAATCTTGCTTTATTTGGTGGTGTCCTGCGTTTTTCTGATTTATTCGGCGTTTTATTTTATTTTTGTCAATCATCAGGAAATTAAGGTGAGTGACTGCTGGAAGTGAACCAGACAAATGCTTTAAAAATGTTATTTGTCATTCAAACTCAAATGAGCGGTATTATGATATATGCATCTAGTTGTGAGTGATATGAAAAGAAACGAAAAAAAATATGTCAGAATAATTGTGTCGTATGACGAGAGGTGCGCAAGCCTTCATGGGTACAGCATAAGAGCTCTACTGACAACAGCGACCTAGCTCAACAGTGACAAGCTTTGGGGACAGTGAGCAGTGACAGGTATTAATCATCTTGAGCCCATGTCCCTGCAGCTGCACTGCAGGTAGATTTAAGTTTTTGGTGTGGCATACGTCGGAGGATTTGCCAAGTGACACAGCTGGGTACTGTACACGTTACATACGTAATTGGTGAGTTATTTCTCTAGGCCACACTGGGTGCCATGCAAATTTACAGCCTGCGCTCCTAGCACCCACCAGGCCGAGGAACCAAGGACCTCCAGCAAGTGATCGCATGTAGGCAATATTCACACGACTGCACTGTAGCTTGGCATTAGTAATAACGCAGCTGCCAGCAACTGACCACTGGGAGTCGGCAGACATTAGTTTGCAGAAGGGGTGGCGTTTGATAAGCAAGGTGGCAACCTGCCCTATAGCGCAATCAGCAGGCCGGGGTGCCAGCAGCAGGCATGCAGTGCTGTATTTTAAAAGGCGAGGTCCTTGCCTGGTATGTTGTACTAATCACAGGAAGGCAGAGAGCACAACCCGGCTTCAAGTGTAGAAAGTGCGTTTGTCTCTTTGTCCGATATTTGGACCAGACAGGTTAACAGAGCATCAGAGCAACTGATATTCACTCTGTGCACATTCTATTCTATCGTTCTTAGCTCTGTGCCAACCATGTGTAAATTAGTCTTGGCCAAGGTATAAAAATAAATTATGCTTCCAAACTATTAGCACATATCCCTTCTGAACACTTGAAAAACCAGAGACTGGATCATCAGCAAAACCAGGTGCACGGGTCGAATAAGGCCTTCTCAATATTCAAGGTCAACACCCTCATCTTAGCAGGCCATGTTCAGACAGTGTAGAAGTGGTGTTGGAAATGTGCATTCTAAGCACTTTCCATTTCAGTTTTGAATATGTTGTGTCATCATTGACACAGACCATCAATTTGAAAATACGCATTTGTTCTGGCCAAACTGCTATTTCACATCCTTTCTCACTGGGAACACAAGCATCCCGAATTCACTATGGCACTTAGGCTCAAGCGAGCTTGTGTTAAGGCCTCTCAGTAAATCAGCACAAAAGTTCAGGAAGGGTGAGCTCAGGTGCCAGATCTGGGCATGCCCCTGCCACTTGGGAGACTCAGATAGGCAGCAGAAGTGATGGATGAAAATTATTGAATTGTTGTGAACCACTACACTTGTTTGGGTGCATTCAGTTCCAAAGTTATTTAGCTTCTCTGGGTCAGTAAAGACAGGGACTAACCATATGCAAAATAGTCATAACCCTGGACAAAAGAGGCTTGGTGTTACCTGTGCTTATGCTCAGAGGGAACATGGATGCCTTGCAGTTGAGTCTGGGGCAAATACTTATTTAGTGACACCTAGAAGTTATTGGGTTGACATCAATTTCTTTGTTACCGAGAGAGTAAACGAACATGCCTAGGGACCGTGTTAAACTAATTTAAAAATGGTATATATTTGCAAGATTGTTGACAAAGGCCCTCATTACAACCCTGGCGATCGGTGTTAAAGTGGCGGTAATACCGCAAACAGGCCGGCGAAAAAAAAAATGGAATCACGACTGTGGCGGAAACCGCCAACATAGACAGCCACTTTAACACTCCGACCGCCACGACGGTACAAACAAACAGCGAGGCGGACAGCGCCAACTGACAGGCGGAAGACAATGTACCGCCCACCCTATCACAACACAGCTATCGGCCACCTTTTCCGGGGCGGAACCAGCGTGAATAAAAACACGGTGGAAAGAGTACACAGAAGGGAAAACCACTCACCTCTCCACACCCCACGAGGAACCAGGACGCCATGGAGCTCGAACTGCAGATCCTGCCGGCAATGGTCTTCCTGCTCCTCTATCAGGAGCTCCAACGACGGTGGCGACAACCACGGTGAATACTGCACCTACAACACAGGGGAGGGGGGAGGGGAAAGAGAGTGACACACACACGCAACACCCCCAACCCCACCCTCACCCACAACACCATACACACAAATACATGCTGCAACATTACATATACACCCCCCAACCCCCTCTTGAATAATCAAGGACAAAAAGAATTGATTTGAACGATTGTAATCAATAAAAATCCATTAGTCAAAAGTCAAAAGCCAGTATATACAAATATGTACACCAACTACACAAGTCCGGATTGTGTACTAATCATTGTCCTTGGACCACTGGGCCCAAAATGCATGGGCGAGGCCCACACAAGATACCTGACTGGAAACAGAGAGAACACTGCTGGGGCATCACATTGAAAATATACAGGCACCTAGGGGGGGGGGAACCTCAGCCTGATGAGCGCATGACGCCACTGCTCCACGAGGGGGCTCCATGCCCATTGATGTATCCTGGAGAGTGCAAAGCCACAGTCTCACAAGTCTTTTCAGTCGTTGGTTTGCCCACTGCTTTATCCTGGGGAGTGCAAAGCCACAGTCTCTCAAGTCTGTTCAGTGGGTGGTTTGCCCACTGCATTATCCTGGAGAGTGCAAAGCCACAGTCTCTCAAGTCTTTTCAGTGGGTGGTTTGCCCACTGCATTATCCTGGGGAGTGCAAAGCCACAGTCTCTCAAGTGGATAAAAATCTCCACTGGTTCTGGAGTGGGCTTTGTGCCCAGATTGCTTCATCCTGCCAAGCACTGGAGTAGTGGATGTATCTCTCCATTGGTTCTGGAGGGGGCTTTGTGCCCAGAGTGCTTCATCCTGCCAAGGACTGCGGTAGTGGATGTATCTCTCCACTGGTTCTGGAGGGGGCTTTGTGCTCAGAGTGCTTCATCCTGCCAAGGACTCAGGTAGTGGATGCCTTTCTCCACTGACAGCGATGCTTCATGGAAGCTGCCCAGGCTCCTGGAACTAACCACCAGCCTCGGACGACTGACCACTGGGGATGGCAGCCATGTCTGCAGTGGTGCCACTGGCTCAGGATGTCGTGGGGACGCTGGCGGTGCTGGCGGTGCTTGCGACGGGCTCTGTGTCAGCAGTGCTTGCAGCGGGCTCTGTGGCAGCGGTGTTGGTGCCGGGCTCTGTGGCGGCGGTGCTTGTGGCGGGCTCTGTCGCAGAGGTGCTTGCGGCGGGCTCTGTCGTGGCGGTGCTGGTGGCGGGCTCTGTGGCAGCGATGCTGGTGGGGGGTCTGTGGCAGCGGTGCTGGTGGCGGGCTCTGTGGCAGCGGTGCTAGCGGCGTGCTCTGTGGCAGCGGTGCTGTGGTGGGGTCTGTGGCAGCGTGCTGGTGGCGGGCTCTGTGGCTGCGGTGCTTGCGGCGGGCTCTCTGGTGGCTGTGCTGGTGGCGGGCTCTGTGGCAGCGGTGCTTGCGGTGGGCTCTGTGGCAGCCGTGCTGGCGGCGGGGTCTGTGGCAGTGCAGGTGGCGGTCTTCTCCACCATACAGGTTGGCATCGACGTGGACAGAAGGTGTGACACTGGTCCCTCAGTCGGTGCCACCATGCCCTCTCCTGACCTGACCTTCAGTTGCTGGCCCTTCCCCACCTTTGATGGTGGCACAGCTGTCTTGCCACTATCCCTTTTCGTTTTCCCTGACCCCTTGGTGGTAGGTGTTTTCTGCTTCTCCCTCTGGGATGTGGGCAACTTTTTTAGCTTGGCAGGTGGCAGAATATCCTTGCCCTTACTCCGTGGCACACTGGCAGCCCTGATGGTTGGCGCACTCCAATAGCCCGCAGTTGCTGGCACCACTGTGCCTGGGGATGTGGTGGCTGAGGTGCTGGGTTGGGACCTGGAAAGCCTGGCCCTAGGGGAAGGACAGGGGGAGGTGTAGGGAAGAGGACAATATTAGCCAGGAAAAGTTTTTTAGACAAAGTGGGATGGGTAGATGGAGGGGATTTGGGAGTGGAGGAAGAGGTAGTGGTTGTAGGAGGTGTACATCTGCTGAATTTGGGTGAAGATGCATGGGCCGGAGGCTGTTGTGAGGTGGATGGCTTTTGGGTGGTTGTGTGCCTGCGTTTGTGTCCTTTGGGAGGAAGGCTGACTGACACACTGGGAGAGGACACTGGGGATGTGTGCATGGTAGTGGAATGGTGAGTGCACATGAGCGGTGTGTGGTGATGGGCGTGCTGGTGACAGAGGTAGTGGATGAAGATGTAGTGCATACAGGTGTGAGTGCAGACGAGACTGGGAGGGAGGAGGGAGCCTTGGAGAAGAGAGACGTGGAGGAGAGAGACACAGTGGAGGCAGTGGATGTTGCTGTGTCTGCATGGGTATGGTGCTTGTGTGAGTGCCTGTGGGATGTGTGGTGCTTATGGTTGCCTGAGCCACCCTTGTGTGTTGAGGTGTGTGCATGCTGGTCTGATAGTGTGCTTGGGATAGGCTGAGGTACAGGGGATTGGGTCTGGGTGGAGGAAGTTGGAGGGGGGAGGCTGGACACAGGGGCAATGGTTGCCATCAGTGCTGAGGCCAGAGCCTGAAATGCTCTCTGTTGGGCTGCCTGGCCAGAATGAATGCCCTCCAGGTATGCATTTGTTTGTTGCAAATGCCTCTCAACACGCTGGATGGCATTCACAATGGTAGACTGCCCAACAGTGAGGGATCTCAGGAGGTCAATAGCCTCCTCACTGAGGGCAGCAGAGCAAGGCTGACTGGGGCAGGGCCTGAGGTGTCTGGGGCTAAGGAGATGCCCACCCTCCTGGGTGAGCGGGCACGGGACACATGCTGAGGGGCTGCTGGGAGGGCGGTGCTGATAGGGGGGGTGGCGGCTGTTGATGCGGGGGCACAGAAGGGCCCGCCAACCCAAGGGAGCTCCCATCAGAGGAGGAGTCGCTGTCACTGCTGTCACCTCCTGTCCCCACTGCGGAGGTCCCCTCGCCCTCCATCCCACTGGTGGCTTCAGACTCCGTTGTTTCACTCTCCAGGGCCAAGTGGGATGCAGATCCCTCCTGCTCCGGTGACATTGCTCCTCCACCTGATGATGCTATTGCACACAAGAACAGGGAGACCACAAAAAGGGGGGGAAAGACAGAAGAAAGACATGTTCAGTGCATGCAACACCACTACCGTTGGCGGACACTACAGACACAGAAGCCCTCTGCACTGCGCCATGCAATTATAGTACCTAGATTTATCACATGCCCATGGGGTACAAGGCCTAAGCCTGATTGCTGCACACATGGAAGTCACAGGAGCCTGACCAGGTGTAGATGGCACTAACCACTAGTGGGGTTGGGGTTCCACTGAACCTGCCTCACAAGGGACCTTGCCTACCAAGCTCGCCCTGGCCTATGGGAAACCACTGCCCACCTTCCCCACCAAGACACCTCGTAATGTGCGCAGAGTCAGCTGAATGTGACTGTACTCACCCCCTTGTGGCTGCTGTGATGCCCTCAAGTGCCCATCCAAATCCGGATACGCCACCGCCAGGATCCAGAACATCAGGCGGGTCATGGTGCGATGGGCACCCCTCCCACGTTGGGAGGCCATCCCCAGCTGGACCTCCGCCACCTTCCTGCTCCAGCGGCAAAGGTCCTCCCATCTTTTCCGGCCATGGGTGCTCTGTCTGTGGTGGACCCCCAGGGTCCGAACGTCCTTGGCGATAGCACACCAAATATAATTCTTCTGGTGGGCGCTGACCTAGAGGAATAGTACAGGGGAAAAGGAAAATCTTTACCCGTCCGGACTGTCATACTCATTGGCCCATGTTCCCACCCTTGCCATGACGCACATACACTCACCATCCGCTCATGCATGCCTCAGTCCCCCCCCATGTATCTTCCATCCACACCACTCCAAACAGGCATTGCCCATGCAGCATGCTCACAGTGTACTCACCTGTTTGTCTGGAGGACCGTACAGTTGTGTGTACTGGGAGAGGACCCCATCCACTAGTTTCGCCAACTCCTCCGAATTGATGGCAGGGGCCCTTTCCCCAGACACATGAGCCATCGTCGCTTCCAGACACAGGTCACAGCAGTACTTGCAGTGTAGGTCCTCTCCTGTTGAAGGTCATTTTCCACATGGCCTTACATGTATGCAAGTCTTGCTTCTATAATTGTACCACCTCCTTTTAGCCCCTGCGTGGGTATAAAAGGACCATGCTCTCTCAGTTCAGTGTGCTACTTCAAACATTACCGAAGGGTGCTGTTTGAACTGTAGTACCACCTCATGAGGTTAATAAACTTTGTCTTTTATTTCAGTTTCTGTGCAAACTTCCTCCTACATGGTCTGAGGACTTTGTGCAGAGAAAGGTGAACCCCTTGCACTAGTAGGCCTTGCTGAGGCTTGGCAACCACAGCGTTTTTCCCTTCTTTCTGATTTGACCATCCAGGTGGCACCGGTCCTCGACTGAGATCCTTTTTGTTCATTCGTCATGCAGTGACCATTTGGTCGATTTTAGAACTTGGCAGTTGGAACCTGGACACCCTGTGATTGGTCAGAGCCGTTTTATGGCACTTGCTGTGGGTTTTGATGCCTTTGTTTGGTAATGTAGTTTAGCACTACTTACTGTGGCTCTCGTGTTTTGGGTGACTAGTCAATTTGTGTCCTTTGAATTGATTTATAAATTGCAATTTATATAGGCAGGTAATGAGGAGAATTATCTCCAATTTAATTTTGATTTGAACTGCACCTTAAGTGCTACTTTGATTATAATATTGCATATTCTGCACTATCTTTTGCCATGCCTGTTTTTAGCGTACTTCGTAGGATGTGTTGCTTTTTTAATGGTACCAATTTGAGACTGGAAGAATCGCAACCGGCACCCCCAGAGAGCCCAATAGAGATATGTATGTTAAACATGGTCTTTCTTCTATAATGTACAGCACATTATGGAATAAATACACTTGTGCGGATCCTGAGCTACGTTGGCCTATGCATGGGTTTGATTTGCGAAAGATTGAGTATGTGGAACAATGTATGTGTAAGCGGAAGTCTAGGCAAGATATGTTTGACTGTGTACGAATGTGGGAGAAAGAAGTGCGTGGACGAGTGAAGCATGAGCAAGCCTTGCTTGAGAAAGAGCAGAGGAAGAATGTATATGTGAAAGCTTTGGAAATGAGAAAGAAAGAAATAAATGACTTAAAGGAGTTAGAAGAGAAAGAACGTAAATTACAGGTAACTGGCCAATACACCTCTCTATCCTATCCTTAATAAACCACATGATAATTTTTTGTTAGTAGATCGCCCTCCACCTCCGTATGTTGTTCGTTCTGCACCTCATGAGTTTGTTAAGGTCTCCAGTTCGGAGCAACAGAAGATGCGAGACAGTCGCTCTATGTTGCCTGCTGACCGTGCGTCTGAGCTTAGATCTATTGCTCGTAAAACAATGTGTAGCGCTGTCTCTGCTTCTGAACTTTTAGACAACATGAAAGGGTTGACGGAAAAGGAGCAGCAATATTTTACTGAGGCATTTGGCTCAGAAGTTATTGAACTATATCGGAAATATTCGGATGAGTTAGAGCCCGATGATGTAGCAGCTGATCATAAGCAAATGCGTGATGGTCTTTTTGTTTTCTCCCAGGTGGCTGATGCAATTAGGCGTTTGGTGAAATTATGTGTCGCGGCAGTCCATTTGCAAGAGGAGAAAAGGGCTGTGATGTAGTTGAACGGACATCTCAGACCGGTGGGGTGCAAGCTTCCATCTTCGGAACAGATAAGACTATGATAGTTCACGCGAAACCAATGCGGGAGGCCGCACCTTTGTATGTTCCTCCTGAAGGATTGGGTACAAGTGATGATAAAACTTCTGTTGATGCTAAGTGTTATTTTATTTATAATTGGATGTATACTCCTTGGAATAGGGCAGATGTAATGGCACTTAAAACAGCATTACCTGACCCGCGGAAAAATCCAGCCGCCTTTTATGAGGAAGTTGAGGGAGCAATTAGTTCTTGTACTATGACTGTGGCTGACATTGATTTATTTTTCGAATTGATATTACCGCCAGATACGTGGAGAAATGTTCGTAAAATTGATGATCGTGCAGTTTTTGGGGCGTCATGGAAAGAATTGGAACAGATGGACGGGGATAGGGAACCAGCGAAAAAGCCATATCAGTTGATTCTAGATCTTCCTGCAGCCATATTAGTTAAGTTAAAAACGATTATTCCCCCTAAAAAGATAGATTGGACTGTTTTAGTGTCTTGTAAGCAAAAGGCGGATGATTCGGTCTCTGATTTCTTTAAACGCTTTGAAGAAGCATTTCATGATTTTAGCGGTCAGTTATTGTCAGATGATAGGGGCAGACATTTGTTTGTCAATAAATATGTCGCAAATCTGTTACCAGGAATAGCTAGTCGTCTAAAAGCTAGTGAAAGTTAATGGACTACCTCTACTCCGATTTCTCTTTTGACTATGGCTCAGTATTATGAACGTCAGGAATTAGAAGCAAAAGGTAGCGAGGATTAAAAGATTAAAGAATTAAAGACGAAGGTTATGTTGGTTCAAGCTTATGGTCTGCCTTTTAGAGGTAGTGATAGAGGTGGACGTGGATCTTATGGTTCTTCTTACACTCGTTCGAATTTGTCTGTTGATCAGTGTGCGTATTGTAAGAAATTTGGGCATTGGGCTGCCGATTGTCCAGCACTACGTGTTCAGCAGTGTTCACGTGGTCGGGGACAAATGAGAAATCGCTCAGGATATTCAGGACCTAGAAGAAGCACGAATGATCATGCTAGGGTTGATGGGTCTTGTTTGAAGCTGCCAGATGGTACAACCTCAGCTGCATATGCAATCACCACAATACACACGGTAGTGGAGACAGCTTGTATACCACAGAAGTCAGCTCAAGCAGCTGAACTAATAGCTTTGACACGAGCATGTGAGCTTAGTACTGACTTATGTGTGAACATTTATACAGACAGCCACTATGCTTTTGGAGTGGCTCATGATTTTGGTTTGCTTTGGAAGGAGAGAGGCTTTCTCACATCCCACGGGATGCAGATAATGCACAGAGAATTAGTGCATAACCTCTTGACTGCATTGACATATCCAAAGAAACTAGCTATTGTAAAATGTAGTGCACATAAGAAAGTGACCTATAAGATAGGGCAAGGTATTGATCTTGCGGACCGCGTAGCACGTGAGACTGCGATACTTCTATGTATGTAGTGAAGTCACAAGCTTAACGTTGGCATAATGCTAGACAAGACATATTAGATATACGGAAATCTGCTTCTGTGAAAGAACGTGAGCAATGGTCTGAAGATGGAGAATTGGATGATGAGGGCTGTTGGCGGAATAAGCAGATGGATAAATGGAAATTGCCTATAGCTTTTGTACAACCTATGGTTCAGATGGCACATGGGCTGGCACATGTTGGAGCTTCAACAATAACGAAGTTGCTTACGCAAGTTTGGGAGCATCCAGAAATATCTAGTACAGCTAAGAGAGTAGTACAGTCTTGTTTGATCTGTTTACAGTACAATCCTGGAAAAGGGACACTTACTCCTGCAGGAGGGTTTGCTACACGAACTGCACCTTTTGAAGTTCTACAAATGGATTATATTCAGCTTGAACGCTGCAACAATTTAAAGTATGTCTTGGTGGTGGTATGTGCCTTCAGTAAATGGATAGAGGCGTACCCTACAAAGGATAATGCTGCCATTACCACAGCGAAGGTGCTTTTAAAATAATTTTTCCCTAGGTTTGGTGTTTGCAGACTTTTATGGAATGATAACGGACCTCATTTTATTGGGGAAGTTATTAAGTATGTCCTGAAAGGATTAGGGATTAAACAGAAGTTCCATGCGGTTTTCCACCCACAATCAGCAGGGTTGGTGGAAAGGTATTATGCTACTTTGAAGCTGAAGTTAGCGAAGATACAGGCTTCCACATCCTTAACTTGGCCGGATGCATTATCGTTGGCATTATTGTCTATTAAGTCAGTGCCACACTATCGACTCGGCCTTAGCCCTTACAAAATAGTATTTGGAAGGCCAATGAACATTTGGGGAGTTCCTAAGCCAAATTCTGTATATGATGTACCTTGTGTCCTGATGAATGATTATTTGGCACAGTTAACCGACAATTTGGTTTCTATTCATCAACAGGTTCGAGAAGCACTTCCTGACAGATCTACAGGTGAAGGCCATGAACTCCGACCTGGTGACCAGGTGATGATTAAGTCCTTTGAAAGATCAAGCAGCTTGGAACCAAGGTGGCGAGGCCCAGAACAGGTGCTCCTTGCGACAAGGATAGCACATGGTCAAACAACAATGACAGGGAGCAAGGAAAACAAAGAAGAGCACATGCAATCTGTTAGAAAGTGAATTATTGGTCAGGGCAGGCAAGTACCTACACTTAGCAATAGGCTACTAACCCGTACTATGTTAGGTCTCAATAAATTAAACCCATCTCAACCCTTGGTAGTTTGGCAATGAGCGTGAGGACTTAACTTAGGAGACAGATGTGTAAAGCATTTAAAAATCACAAAATGGTAAATAAGTAAAAAACTAAATGCAATAAAAATCCAACACCAATTTAGAGAAATAAAGTATATTTTGTTCTCTAAAATAGCACCAAAATGATTACAATCAGATAAGGGGATTGGAGATATGAATTTTTAAAGAATAATGTTTACTAGCACATAGAAAAAATGTGCCAATCTTGTCATCTGGTCGCACTAGACCGGGGCAAAGTCAATGTTTGAGCCAACTGTGATGGAACCCTGCTCGGCTACAGCAAGCGGGAGGCCTCGGTCAAAAGTTTACCTTCGGAATTAGTCTTTTTCTAAAGATCTTCTTCAGCAGGACAAAGTCACCAATCCTATCTGACCTCCCTTGAGCCCTCTTCGGATGTGCATCGCAGGAAACCTCGGTGAAGAATTCTGCCTTCAGACTTAGATAATTTTTTAGGATGGAAATCTTTGTCTGGGAGAAAGCTGAATCTTGATCTGACAGCCCAGGAGCCCTTCTCGGATACGCTGAGCAGGAAGTCCCTGTCCCTGTCACCCTCCAGTGGGGGTCAGCCCTTCTCAGCAAGCGGATTTTGATGCAAGTTTATCAGATTTCCTTTCCATGAGCCCCGGGTGAAATCGTTGAAGTCTGGGGCTCCGGAGCTTATCAGCAGGACAAACCTGCAAGTCAGGCCGGGTCGCTGTTGAGGGAAGCTGTCTTGACTCACCACAGCAAGTTGGTTCCTTCACTGAGCTTTTTTCCAAAAGAATTCCAAACTTCTGGATCTTCTTCCAGAAGGCCTTCAAAGGTCCTTTAGAAGTCCACAGATCATCCTAAGGTTCCAGAAGCTCTGAGTTGCCCCTTGAGGTTTAGGGCTCCAACTCCCAGAATGCACCTGGTTCCAATCTAAAAATGACCACTAGTCACTGGTCAGCTGGTCACTTCCTTCAAGTTTTGATGCAGGGAACTCTGTTTAGACTATTTTTCACCTGTAGCAAGCAGGGAGTCCGTTACTGAAGCAGTTGAAGACAGGCAAAGCCCTTTTACTGGTGAAGCCTAAGTGTGCATCTAGTGCAGTCTGTCAGAGTGCAGTATCCAGGTGTAAGTCAAGGGTTCCAGCAGGGCAGTCCTTCTTCTGTCATTGTTCCTTGTAGGGATCTGAGGTGTAGGGGCAGTTCTGCCAAATTTGTCCTTGCGTCTTGGGCGAAAAGCAGGGGGAGGGGCAACTGTCCAATCATAGGCAGGATACCACCCTCTTGGATGACCACTTTCTGGGAAGTGTGGCAAAAATCAATCCCAGGGAGCAACATTCTTTGAAAATCCAAAATGGCAGAAACTGAATTTTGGAGGTTAGGTCTGACTGAGCCCACCTACTGGGGTGGCTAAGTTCCCTTAACACACCCCTTTCCAGCCCTCTCTTAATCTAATCAGGGGAAACATCAGGTTGTCTGGGTTTTCAGGAAATGAGGGGAAGTCCTGAGCTGCTCCAAAAGTCCTTCCCTCCTTTGAAGACCAGTTTAGCTGCTCTCCCACCATCCTGTTTCACCATCTGCTGAGGCAGATCTCCTCTGCCAGGCACTTCCTTTGTGTTCAGCCCAGGACACTTACACCTCATCAAGGCAGCCTGGCTAGGCTGCCAGAGGCTGGCCAATCAGAGAAGGGCACTACAGAGCTGAAAATGGTAACTTTTAGGAAGAGTTCCAAAAACTTTCCCTGAACTAGTTATATTAAATCCAACAATGGCAAGTTGTTACATTCATTATAGCAATCAGTTTGAGACCGAACATGCCATATCTAGCTCCTTTGGAGACTTCATTAATTAAAATAAAGTCTCCCCATGTTACCTATGGAGCCTATTCATTTCAACCACGGAAAATGAATTTGGCTATTTTACCTCACCAGGGCTGATAAAACATATAGGTGGTCATTCTGACCTCGGCGGTAAAAGGCGCCTACCGCCGGTCAGAAATCCTCCATAATCCCGCCGCGGTCGCGGAAACCCGCCACGGTCATTCTGACCCGCAGAAGGCAAACCTCCGAAAATCCGACCGCCACAACAGACCGCCAGACCAGCGGTCGGCGGAAAGGTGGAGGTGACCAAACCTCCACCGCCACGCCAACAGAAATACGCCCATGCCATTACGACCCACGAATCCACGCGGCGGTCATTCAAACGCGGTATTCCATTGGCGGGACACACCGGCGCGGTCAGAATACACACAAACGAACAAAACTCACCCACATTGGACGATTTGAATCCCACACACCTGATACACATACACACACCACTCCCACACACACAATACAATATAAAACACCCACATCACCCACAAACCCCTACACTTAAAAATTCGTAAAGAAGACAAGAGCGAGACACCAGCATCCAAAACATAACAGCCACAGCCACTCAACACCATCACCCACACACTATCCACACACAAAACAACACACACCACCACACTCAACTCACTTAAATACACATACTCCACCCCACACATCATACACACCACCCCATGGCACCCCAAAGACAACCCCGCTTCACAGACGAAGAACTCAGGGTTATGGTGGAGGAAATCGTTCGTGTAGAGCCCCAGCTGTTCGGCACACAGATACAATACACCAGCATTGCCCGGAGGACGGAGCTATGGCAGAGGATTGTCGACAGGGTGAACGCAGTGGGACAGCACCCCAGAAATCGGGAAGACATCAGGAAGCGATGGAACGACCTACGGGGGAAGGTGCGTTCCATGGTATCCAGGCACAACATCGCCGTGCAGAAGACTGGCGGAGGACCCCCACCTCAACCCCCACAATTCACATCATGGGAGGAGGAAGTCTTGAACATCCTGCATCCTGACGGCCTCGCAGGAGTCGGCGGAGGAATGGATACTGGTAAGTTGAAGCTTCAATACTGCTTCCCCCCCACCTGCATGCCAAATCAGACCCCAACCCTCACCCCCATCCTCGAACCCCACCCTCACCCCCACCCCCATCCTCACCCCCACCCTCACCCCCACCACCATCCTCACCCCCACCACCATCCTCACCCCCACCCCCAGCACACCTATTCCCCGCCAATGTCTCACCATCACAACCCACACATCCCAAAACCTAGGCCTGCATGCATCCACTAAGCATGGACACCCATCACCAAAGCATGCCCAATGCATATACACATCCCCCCCACAAGCCACCCTCACAAAAGCACCCACACACGAATGCCAGCACTTGGGGACACGGGAACCCACAGATACACCCATATGCCACACATTGAAACTATAACCATACCTCTATACCCCTGCAGGACCCGACCGTCAACACACCGCGGCGGAGGGGCCAGAATTATCCACACCCCCCACCCAAGAGGCCGTCAGCGATGACAGCAGCTCTGTCGATCTGGACACCGATGACCAGCCCGGACCATCGGGGACCTCTGGACAGTCGGTTCCCCTCACACAGGCACAGGCCACTATAGACCCTAACCCCTCTGGGAACACCAGCACAGCTCCCACCCAGCGGGCCCATGCCTCTGTCTCCAGGGCGCGTCAATCTGCGGTGTGTCTACCACTACAGGGCACCCAGGATAACCCACCACCCCAACAACAACAGGGACCTGGGGGCAGTGGTAGTGGGCACACCGGCCAGGGGGCAGAGGCCCAGGGAAACAGGGCAACTCGGCGGGCAGCTGTGCGACAGGGGGGGGAGGAGAGGCCCAGGGAACCCACTCTCCACGAGGTCCTCACCACCATCATGGGAGCATACAACCGCTCCCAGGAGACGATGGCGACGGTACTGGCCCGGTTCCAGGAGATCCAGGTGCTGCAGGAGGAACACTATCGGGGGTACAGGAAGGACATCAGAGCCATCAACACCACCCTGGTTACCATGGTAGGGCTGCTGCAGGACCTCGTAAACAGCAGGGCGGACACTGAACAACACCCAAGGGCCCCTGCCACTAGCCTGGACCAAGAACAGCCATCCACCTCCGCCGGCGCTAGTGGACAGGAGGCCCCCGCACAGCAGCAGCCCACCAGACCCCCACCTCCTGCAGGAGAAGAACCACCCCGCAAGAGGGCCCTGAGATCTCGCAAGACAGAGTAGGATGTCAAGACCCCCGCCAGCAATGGATACCACCTGATGTCATCCCACTGTCCCACATTGTCACCCTGTCCATCCTCGAACTGCCCATGCTCCATCTCTCCACAGGCCTCTGGACAATGCACCTGTGTGACTGTTACTCTGGACTCTGCCATGGACATTCCTTCACCATAGCCCCCACCCACTTGAAACCACCCATCCCATTTTGAGCACTTCAATAAACACCTATTTTGCACCAAAATATCAGGAGTCTGGCTGTGATTTCAATAGATTGTAATTGACATGACATTGCAAATATGTCCTTGTACATGGTGAAGTCAACAAACAGCTGCCACAAAGCTGTAGTCCATGGGGAAACGAAGCACAGGACTCGTAGTGGGGACCCCAGATCTGAAATAGGGAGGGAAAAGCCAAAACTCAGTCATCATACACTGGGGCAAATAGACAGGCAGCAGAGATGCTGCAGAGTAGTTAACATTTACTAAATTATCTTTGAAATGTTACCTGTGTCCTATTGGAAGTACTGTTCAATGATTCTGTCCCTGTTGTCTGTTTCAGCCCTGTCGTCTTCCTCCTCGTCACTCTCCTCAGGTTCCACCGCTGCCACAACACCACCGTCTCGACCATCCTCCTGCAGGAAAGGCACCTGGCGGCGCAAAGCCAGGTTGTGAAGCATGCAGCAGGCCACGATGATGTGACACACCTTCTTAGGTGAGTACATTAGGGATCCACCTGTCAGATGCAGGCAGCGAAACCTGGCCTTTAGGAGGCCAAAGGTGCGTTCGATCACCCTCCTAGTACGCCCATGGGCCTCATTGTACCGTTCCTCTGCCCTGGTCCGGGGATTCCTTACTGGGGTCAGTAGCCACGACAGGTTGGGGTACCCAGAGTCCCCCACTAGCCATACACGGTGTCTCTGTAGCTGTTCCATCACGTAAGGGATGCTGCTATTCCTGAGGATGTAGGCGTCATGCACTGACCCTGGGAATTTGGCATTTACATGCGAGATGTACTGGTCAGCCAAACACACCACCTGGATGTTCATTGAATGGTAACTTTTTCTGTTCCTGTACACCTGCTCCCTGTCTCTTGGGGGAACCAAAGCCACATGGGTCCCATCAATGGCACCAATTACGTTGGGAATATGTCCAAGGGCGTAGAAATCCCCCTTCACTGTAGCCAATTCGCCCACCTCAGGGAAAATGATGTAGTTCCTCACGGATTTCATCAGGGCAGACAACACTCTGGATAACACCTTTGAAAACATGGGCTGAGACATCCCGGAAGCAATTCCCACGGTTGTCTGAAATGACCCACTTGCCAAGAAATGTAGTACTGACATGACCTGCACCAGAGGGGGAATCCCTGTGGGTTGGCGGATGGGGGACATCAGGTCGGGCTCCAGCTGGGCACACAGTTCATGGATAGTGGCACGGTTAAGACGGTAGGTCAGGATAATGTGGCGTTCTTCCATTGTCGACAGGTCCACCAGCGGTCGGTATACGGGAGGATTCATCCGTCTCCTCGCCCAACCCAGCGGACGGTGCCTAGGAAGGACAACATGGAGCACACAGTCAGGCAACCCACAGGTACGTACTCACAGCTAGCACAGTATACGATTCTCTATGCAGTGAATGGCGTGTCTGAGTGGCTATGCAAGGCCTAGGCCTGTGTGACGCAGTTGAAATTGAGCCATGTGGGCCCTGGAAATGGCGGCTGCCTGACCTGTGAAGTGTGACAATGGGATGTGAGGTCAATGCGCTGGCGTGGCACACCGCGGCGGGCGGCGGGCGAAGACCGCGGCGCGAAGCCGCATTGGTTAACATTGAAGCCTATGGGTTTCAGGAGCCAATGGCGAAGGGCGCCGGCGGTGGCGGGACGCACCGCCGCGGTACGCACCGCCGCGGTACGCACCGCCGCGGACGTGACCGCCATTTTCTATCTACTTATCCACTTGCGACTTGAACTTTCACAGGAGAGGACCTATACTGCAAGTGTTGCTGTGACCTCGGTCTGGAAGGGACAATGGCTGCTGCGACTGGGGAAAGGGCCCCTGCCTTCACTGGAGAGGAGTTGGAGAAACTTGTGGATGGGGTCCTCCCCCAGTATGCGCTACTCTACGGTCCTCCAGACCAACAAGTGAGTTTAATTCAATCTGGATTTGGGGCCACTGGCTGGCTTGGGGGCCTGGCGGGGATGGGGGGCATGTTGGGCCTGGCGGGGGGCCTGGCGGGGATGGGGGGCATGTTGGGCATGGCGGGGGGCCTGGCGGGGGGCCTGGCGGGGATGGGGGGCATGTTGGGCATGGCGGGGGGCCTGGCGGGGGGCCTGGCGGGGATGGGGGGCATGTTGGGCATGGCGGGGGGCCTGGCGGGGATGGGGGGCATGTTGGGCCTGGCGGGGGGCCTGGCGGGGATGGGGGGCATGTTGGGCATGGCGGGGGGCCTGGCGGGGGGCCTGGCGGGGATGGGGGGCGTTGGGCCACTGGAAAGGAAAATGCTGAGTAACTTGAACGTGGTATTTCTCCCTCCCTGTACGTGTCACATAGGTCCGCGCCCATGAGAAGATCGGGATTTGGCGTGCCATCGCCAAGGAAGTCCGGGCCCTGGGGGTCCACCATCGACGGGGCACCCACTGCCGCAAGAGGTGGGAGGACATCCGCCGCGGGACCAAGAAGACCGCCGAGTCTCTGCTGGGGATGGCCTCCCAACGTAGGCGGGGTGCCTGCCGTCAACTGAGCCCCCTGATGTTCCGGATCCTGGCGGTGGCCTACCCTGAATTGGATGGGCGCGTGAGGGCAGCACAGCGGACACAAGGGGGTGAGTACAAGCATTATCTACTCTGTTGTCGCGCAGTGGAGGTGTCTGGGTGGGGGAGGAGGGCTGGGGGTCCCCCTAGGCCAGGGCGATATCTGTAGGCTGGGCACCCCCGTAAGCCCCTGTGTCCCCAGCCACCACCCTCAGTAGTTTGTCAGTACAGCCATCCCTGGGCCGTGTCATCCATGGGTGCAGTTGTCAACTCTAGGCGTGTAGGGCATGTTCCACGGAATGCGTAGCGGACCCCAAGTGCGCAACTTAGTGCAGGGGGCATCTGTGTCTGTCATGTCCGCTAACTGTACCGGAGATCCATGTAATCAATATCCCTTTATTTCTCTCTCCCCCCCCCTTCTTCTTTGTCTTTCTGTGCTTGTGTGCATCAGCATCATCAGGCGGAGGAGAAGTGGCATCGGGGCAGGAGGGAGCTGCATCTCACATGGCCCAGGAGGGCCATGCCACAGAGTCAGACTGGACCAGTGAGACGGAGGGCGAGGGGAGCTCCACGACGGGGACGACTGGACCCTGCAGCGACACGGACACGTCCTCGGAAGGGGGCTCCCTTGCGGGGGTGGCACCATCCGTGCCCCCCGCCATTACAGGTACAGCCGCCACCCAGCGCACCATCTCCGCCCTCCCAGCAGCCCCTCAGCGTTCGCCCCGTGCCCGCTCTGCCAGGAAGCCGGGCATCTCCTTCGCCCCAGGCACCTCAGGCCCTGCCCCTGTTACCCCCGCTGCCCTCAGTGAGGAGGTCATTGACCTCCTCCGAACGCTCATTGTTGGGCAGACTACCCTTTTGAATGCCATCCAGGGGGTGGAGAGGGAGGTTCATCGCAGCAATGCGTACCTGGAGGGCATTCATTCGGGTCAGGCTGCCCATCAGCGATCGTTCCAGGCTCTGGCCTCAGCACTGACGGCAGCCATTGTCCCTGTCTCCTGCCTGCCTCTACTAACTCCCTCCTCCCAGTCTCCTGTTCCTCTGCCTGTCCCACCCACACCATCAGACCAGCCTGCACACACCTCAACACCCAAGAGAAGCTCATCCAAACATAAGCACCACAGATCACGCAGACATTCACACACGCAACATTCCGATGCAGACATGCCAACAGTCACTACCACCTCTGTGACCCCCACCTCCTCGTCTCCCTCCTCCCTCCCTGTGACGTCTACACTCACACCTCCATTCACCTCACCATCAGCCAGTGTTTCCATCACCAGCACACCCTCCACTCCAGTCCGCACACGTGCAGTCACCACCCCCACTGCCATTTACACGTCCCCTGTGTCCTCTCCCACTGTGTCTGTCACCCCCTCTTCCACACCACACAAACGCAGCCACCCACCCACCCAACAGCCATCCACCTCACGACAGCCTATCCCTCCTGCACCTGCACCCAAAGACAGCAAACGTGACTCACCTACAACCACATCCTCTCCCTCCACTCCCATTCCCACTGTACCTACCACTCTCCATTGTCCCAAGAAGCTCTTCCTCGCCACTACTAACTTCTTTCCTGACCCTGAGCCCCCCCCTCCTTCTCGTCGGGGTAAGAAGAGCACCTCAGCCACCACCAGCCCTGCAGCCCCCTTGACAAGGGTGCAGGGGTATTGGAGCCCGCCAGCCCGCATGTCTGGATCTTCGCCCAGCAGCAAGGGGACAGCCAGCCCACCCCCTGGGAAGAGGAGCAGAAGGCGGAAGGGGCGCTGCAGGAGCCCGCCTTCTACATCCCCCCCGGACACCACCCAGAGACAGTCACCAGCCACAGCTCCAAAGGGAGGAAAGGGCCACAGGCCGACGACTAAGGAGGGCAAGGGCAGCAAGTTGGAGAGGTCAGGCAGCAGGCCTGCTGCCCAGGAGGAGCCCACAACCCCCATAGCCGCTGCCCCGGGAGGAACCGGCACAGCTGCCCCGGGAGAGCCCACCAGCCCCATAGCCGCTGCCCAGGGAGGACCCAGCCCAGCTGGCCAGGAGGGCCCCACCACCCACAGCCCAGGTGGGCAGTGAAGGAGCACCATCCCCGCTGCCCAGGAGGGCACCACCAGGCATTTAGCAGTTGGCCATAGACCGTCCGCCGTCTCAAGAACCGCTGAACTGGGCCCTTCAAGGCAAGAACCGCTGAACTGGGCCCCGCCGTCTCAAGAACCGCTGAACTGGGCCCTTAAAGGCAAGAACCGCTGAACTGGGCCCTTCAAGGCAAAAACCTCTGAACTGGGCCCCGCCGTCTCAAGAACCGCTGAACTGGGCCCTTCAAGGCAAGAACCGCTGAACTGGGCCCCGCCGTCTCAAGAACCGCTGAACTGGGCCCCGCCGTCTCAAGAACCGCTGAACTGGGCCCTTCAAGGCAAGAACCGCTGAACTGGGCCCTTCAAGGCAAGAACCGCTGAACTGGGCCCTTCAAGGCAAGAACCGCTGAACTGGGCCCGCCGTCTCAAGAACCGCTGAACTGGGCCCTTCAAGGCAAGAACCGCTGAACTGGGCCCCGCCGTCTCAGGAACCGCTGAACTGGGCCCTTCAAGGAGGTCCAAAACAAGCGTGCCTCCTTCCTGGCCGTTAAAAGAACTTTACGAGAAGAAGGGATACAGTACTCATTGCTCTATCCAGCAAGACTACGAGTGATTGTGGAGGGGAAAACCACTTTCCTCCAGACTCCGGAGGAGGCATGGGAGTGGCTTGAGAGCTCAGGGTCGGGCCCGGCGCGGCCTGCGCCGGGGGGCCGCGGTGGAGGGGGGTCCCGGCGGGCCCTGAGAGGGAGAAGGCCAGGGGGCGGCCGACGGCTAGCACCCACGCAGGCACAAAGGGAGACTGGAAAGAGAGAAGCCCTAAAAGCGGCAGCCAAGATGGGAGTGGAATCGTCTCCGCCGGCGGTCTCTGAAGAGGAATCAGAAGACATAGTGGTGTCCTCGCCCGAGGGCTCTGGGGGATCGACTAGTGCGCCGGAGGTAACCCCACAAACGGCTGATGAACTGATCTAAACAGAACCTGCACCGGCGCTGAAAGGCGAGTCAAGATAAGAAGTACGGTGGCCCCTCTGGACCTGGCCGCCCCCCCGGACCTGTTTCTCGCCTGTCAACCCTGACCGGCGAGTATTGACTTGATGTGTTTGTGTGATCTGCAGTGTTGTAGGACTTACTGGGCAGCCTACAGTTTTGGAGGCGCCCTGGGGAAGGGGAGTTGGTTTTTTTTGTTATTAGTTATACCGGCTATATGTGCGATGTGGGCTGATCATAATGAAGGTGCAAGCTTCTGGGGGGCTTGGCCGGGGCCGGGGGCGCGTAGACTCCATGTACAACGGGTTCTAAGAATACGATGGGGGGCTACAACACTATGACCTGGAACGTTAGGGGGATGGGCACTCCGAGTAAGCGACATAGAATTCTTTCCTTTTTAAAAAGAAGAGGGGTGCATATAGCTATGCTACAGGAGACTCACCTCGCGCCCGGAGAGGGGGAGAAATTACGGAGGAGATGGAGGGGTCAGGTATTTGCCACAGAATATTCAGCTTACGCAAGAGGAACCCTAATTTGGATTAGAGCGGGAGTTCCATTTGTGCTAGATTCCTCCAACATAGACAGGGAGGGAAGATTTGTCATTCTAGAAGGGAAACTACAGGGGCTCCAGTTGACCCTGAGTTGTATATACGCCCCCAACCAGGAACAAGCATTATTCATGACGGGCCTGTCTGGGCATCTCACTCGTCAATGCACGGGGGAAGTACTAATAGGAGGAGACTTTAACGCAGTGCTTGATATCGACCTAGATAGGTCTAACCCCCCACTGCAGGGAGCAACATCAATTAAAGCAGCAAAAAAACTAGCAGAGTGGCTGGACGCCTGGGGACTGGTGGATGCTTGGAGGCTACAACACCCTGTTGCCAGGGATTATTCGTTTTACTCGGGCCTCCACCAGGTACATACTAGAATCGACAGAATAGTTTGCACAGCAGGGCTGGCCCGAAATATGACCCACGCGGAGTACCTTGCCCGCACAATATCTGATCATAATCCTCTATTGATGACATTGAATGTATCTCGGGACAGACCTCCTATACCGGCATGGAGAATGCTTCCGTCGGCCTTGGAGGACCAAGCGTACAGGGAGGGGGTACAAAGCTACTTAGAGGAACACATAGAGGATAACCGGGGATCCACTTCCTCCAGAGGCATAGAGTGGGAGACACTCAAGGTGGGGACGCGGGGTCATTGTCTGGGACAGTCAGTGGGGATAAAACGTACACTTGAGAGAGAACTAAACGCACTGGAGAAGGTCATCCACGAGGGGGAGTTGAGACAGGGCCCCACAAGACAAGCGGATGAAGAGTACGAGAGTGCGCGTAGGGAGCACTCCCGAATAGAAGAGCGTCTTAGATGCCACAGTGTGCAAAGATACTTGGTATCCATGCAATCAGAGGAGGGGAGATCCGGTAGACTTTTGGCGTGGCTAGTGCGCCCGAATGGTGATAGTGGTCCTATTGCAAGTGTATTGGACAGGGGTGGGACACGCAGAATTAGTCCAGAATCCATTAACGACGCATTCAAAGATTATTATACGTACTTGTATAGGAAGCCCACAGACTTGGAGGTGGGGATCCTTGATGGTTTCCTAACTCGGATGTCTCTGCCGGCTTTGAGCCCGGAGGACGGGGCCGGCCTGGGGGGTCCAGTGACTGTAGAAGAGATAAACGAAGCAATCACGCAGCTGGCTCCTGGGAAGACCCCGGGCACAGATGGTCTTCCGATGGATTTTTATAAAAAGTATAAATCCTTATTAACTCCCAGACTGAAGGAAATGTATATGGAGGCGGTAAAGAATGGGGTGCTCCCTTCCACGCTCCGTGAAGCATTGGTTGTGCCGCTCCCAAAAACAAACATTAGTGATCCATCGGTAACAGAATTTAGACCACTATCAATGCTAAATAGCGACTTTAAGATCTTGAGTAAGATACTAGCTAATCGGTTACTGCCCCTTATGCCGACCCTGGTGCACCCTGACCAGAATGGTTTTATTCCTGGTCGCAGCACCTCCTTGAATCTTAGGCGGATTTTCTCTATAATGCATATGCCTGATGAGGCGAAGCCACCAGCCGGGACCATGCTAGCTGTGGACTTTGAAAAGGCCTTCGACTCGATCAGATGGGATTACTTGAGGGCGACAATGTTAAAAATGGGCCTGGGTGGTGGCTGGGTTGCCTGGGTGGACCTGTTATATTCGTCCCCATTGGCAAGGGTCAAGACGGGTAGGACGGTCTCAGCTGCTTACCCAGTGCATCGGGGAACTAGACAGGGATGCCCCCTGTCCCCATTGTTGTTCGCGTTGGCGATGGAACCCTTAGCGGCGTGGGTGCGAGGTGAAGGAGCGGGCAGAGGGATTCGGTGGGGACCAGGGGATCACATTATCTCGCTATATGCAGACGACATTTTGATATACCTTAGAGACGGGGCGAGTGGACTCCCCTGGGCCCTGAACGTACTTGAGGAATTTGGTTTAGTATCAGGATTAAGACTTAACCGTAATAAAACATATGTGTTCCCCCTGACGTCTGGATATGGTCGCCCCATAGCGTGCCCGGTGGACCTGAAATGGGCTCCGCGTACATTTAGATACTTGGGGATCCAGATCTACCATGGTATGGCTGACCTAAGAGAGGGTAACCTAGGTGGAGTGCTTCGTTCGCTGAGATCATCAGTAACATTCTGGCGCTCTTTAAAATTGTCAGTGATGGCTAGAGTGGCGCTATCCAAAATGATCATGCTCCCCCGACTGCTCTATTACTTTGCCAATTTACCGCTGCTAATACCCCGGGCATGGTTCCGTGATCTGAACACATTGCTTAGAGAACTAATTTGGGATAGTGGGCGAAGACGTACCACTCTCGTGACCATCTGCAGGCCTCCCCAAGCGGGAGGCCTGGGGGCACCTGACTTTGAGGCATATTACCTTGCATCCCAATTGCAGTGGATAGCCGGGTGGCTTACGGGTCGGGGCCAATTGGATTTATATACGGCCCAGGGAGTGATTGATACGGCGTGGATTGCGGCAAACATGGCAAACAGGAAGATAACTCTCCCTGGGAACAACATAATGATAAAAGTGGCAATAGGATGTTGGAGAAGATGCACGAAAAGAGTAGGAGTTGGTCACCCGTATTCTCCAGCTCTGCCGCTGGCAGTACTTGCTATAGAACCCAGGGGGAGGGGGCCGGGAAGTATGGGACTCAGCCATTGGCTAGCAGCGGGAATAGAAGTAGTGGGAGGACTTTTCAAAGAGGGAGTCCTGAGGGGATTTGATGACTTGATGGAAGAGGGTGTTCCCGGTGGACAGTTTCTACTGTACGGGAGACTGGTACATACCCTTAGGGCTCACTGGGACACGGCAAATGCGGAACCTGACACACACGGGGTCTTGCACTCACTGATGACATTAGGTGAGGAAACACGTCTCATCACCAAGATATATCGGTCCCAGGTTGAGGCAGCTTTAGACCCCCTACGTTCACTGAGAGGAGGCTGGGAGGGCACGGTTGGTCGAGAACTCACAGACTCAGAGTGGAAAAAGATACTGGCTTACCCCCGGATGGTGTCCCGTAATACACGCTTAAGGTACCTTCAATATAATTACCTGCATAGAACATACCTCACACCCCACAGGCTGTTCCGTATATACGGTGGATCTCCAGCGACCTGCCCGAGATGCGGGGGGGGTGGGGCGAATTTCGACCACATGGTTTGGACTTGCCCGGTG
The DNA here is from genome assembly GCF_031143425.1 of Pleurodeles waltl. Lineage (NCBI taxonomy): Eukaryota > Metazoa > Chordata > Amphibia > Caudata > Salamandridae > Pleurodeles > Pleurodeles waltl. The sequence continues at coordinate 586,811,121 of NC_090436.1, read as the reverse complement.
ATCCAGACTGGCTGGAAGGAAATGTTGACTACCTTAACTGAATTGCTTGAGGTTGAGTTAAGACCCAGCCCCGAGATGTGCTTGCTGGGCCTTGGACCAACGGCACTCCGTGGAAAAGTGAAGGGGCGCTTTTTGGACCTCACCCTGGCACTATATAAGAGACTAATCTCGAGGGGCTGGAAAGCTGCGGGTTGTCCTTTACTGACTGTCTGGGAGAATGATACATTAACGTGGGCTAGAGCTGAATTACAGGTCCTAAAAGCAGAAGAAGCCAGGAGTATCCGCCGGGTTCCCATAGCTCCGGGGTGGGAGAACTTAGTGACGAATTGGGAGAGTATAACTAGGAGATTGGTGAACCCAGCAAGAGAAACCAGCGACTCCCAACCCACGCCGAGGTCGGAGCCAGGCGATTGTAGCACATAGATAGGCGCCCAGAACAAACCCGACCCCCACGTGGCTTTCATTAAGTGTAGAGGCCTGAAGACAGCTGGGCCGTGGATCCCCACCTCGCCATCGAACATGATAGGCAGTGTGCGTGCCCCTCCGCCTACACGGCGCGTCCCTGCGCCCTGGGTCGATATTACCCCCTGCTTAAAATTAAAATAAAAAGTGGATCTGACATAGCACCTTCAGTTCAACAACTATAAAAATAATTTGCACATAGCCGCATGGTTGGCCCTGTGTGGCCTGTTCTTTTTTATTCCCGCCTCTTCCTCCTTCCTCCCACACCCAATTGGGTGGCACCTAACCCTCTATATCATTATTCCAAGTTACAAGGAAGAAGGGGTTTAAACCTGTTGCTTGACTATTGCTTATGCAGAACAAAGAGCTGTAACAAAGAAAAGTGATTGAATAAGTAAAAGAGTAACTGGTTGAATAAAGAGAAATAAAACGACTGTTAATAAAGATTGAGCAATAAGCGAAAAAGTACAAAATAAGAAGCAGATATAAAAGTGCATGTGAAATGAATAAATATGTAACGTTGTAATAGCAAAATGTTAATAAAAATATATTCTAAAAAAAAAAAAAAAAAAAAAACTGGGCCCTTCAAGGCAAGAACCGCTGAACTGGGCCCTTCAAGGCAAGAACCGCTGAACTGGGCCCCGCCGTCTCAAGAACCGCTGAACTGGGCCCTTCAAGGCAAGAACCGCTGAACTGGGCCCCGCCGTCTCAAGAACCGCTGAACTGGGCCCCGCCGTCTCAAGAACCGCTGAACTGGGCCCTTCAAGGCAAGAACCGCTGAACTGGGCCCTTCAAGGCAAGAACCGCTGAACTGGGCCCTTCAAGGCAAGAACCGCTGAACTGGGCCCCGCCGTCTCAAGAACCGCTGAACTGGGCCCTTCAAGGCAAGAACCGCTGAACTGGGCCCCGCCGTCTCAAGAACCGCTGAACTGGGCCCCGCCGTCTCAAGAACCGCTGAACTGGGCCCTTCAAGGCAAGAACCGCTGAACTGGGCCCTTCAAGGCAAGAACCGCTGAACTGGGCCCTTCAAGGCAAGAACCGCTGAACTGGGCCCCGCCGTCTCAAGAACCGCTGAACTGGGCCCTTCAGGGCAAGAACCGCTGGCCCTTTGGCAGACGTGGCAGGGCAGGATCTATCTCGGGCAGGGCTGCAGGATGTCCTCTGGCCAACTTGCCTCCTCCAGTGGCAGTGGGGTCTGTTATGGACTGTGGCTTTGCTCTCCCCAGGATGGCCCAGTGGGCAGGCCACCCACTGTATGGACTGTTTGGACTGTGGCTTTGCTCTCCCCAGGATGGCCCAGTGGGCAGGCCACCCACTGTATGGACTGTATGGACTGTGGCTTTGCTCTCCCCAGGATGGCCCAGTGGGCAGGCCACCCACTGTATGGACTGTATGGACTGTGGCTTTGCTCTCCCCAGGATGGCCCAGTGGGCAGGCCACCCACTGTATGGACTGTATGGACTGTGGCTTTGCTCTCCCCAGGATGGCCCAGCGGGCAGGCCACCCACTGTATGGACTGTATGGACTGTGGCTTTGCTCTCCCCAGGATGGCCCAGCGGGCAGGCCACCCACTGTATGGACTGTATGGACTGTGGCTTTGCTCTCCCCAGGATGGCCCAGCGGGCAGGCCACCCACTGTATGGACTGTTTGGAATGTGGCTTTGCTCTCCCCAGGATGGCCCAGTGGTCATGGAGTCCCCTCGTGGATCTGGCGTCGTGTACTCAAGTGGCTGAGGTGCCCCCCCTTCCCTTCCCCCTGAGGTGCCTGTCCTATTTTCTTTCTGATGCCCCTGCAGTGTTCTCTCCGTGGAGTTCTTGTCGTGGGACTGGGCCTTGCCCCTTTGCACAGGACCCCTGTGATCCACGGACAGTGGTTGGACTACATTTAGTAGCTGTATATATTTTGTACATAGTTTATTTATTTTTTGGGATTAATGGCGTACATATTTAAATATATCTGCCCGTTTATGATCTCTTCTTTTGGTCTTTGCATTATTTCGGTGGGGGGTGGTTTGTGGGTTGTGACAGTGATCTGTGGGAATGCATTGATGTGTGTGTTGTAGTGGGTGTGGGTGGGTGGGTGTGTGCCGGTAATCTTTTCCCTCCCCTGTGTCGTAGGTGCAGTACTCACCGATGTCTTCCGCGCCGCCGGGCGTGCTCCTGGTATATGAGGAGGAATAGGAGTGCGGGGATGACCTGTAACTCTGGCTCCATACTGCCGGAATCTCGCGTGGAGTGCGTAGAGGTGAGCGTTTTCCCGTTCGTAGTCTGTTTCCGCCGTGTTCTTATCGGCGGTGCTCCCGCCCCGGAAAAGGTGGCAGATTGGTGGGTCGTAATAGGGTGGGCGGTACTTTGTCTGCCGCCGGGCTGTTGTCGGGAACCGCCGCGCTGTTTGTTTGTACCGCTGTGGCGGTCGGAGTGTTAAGTTGGCGGGCTGTGTTGGCGGTTCCCGCCAGGGTCAGAATTGCATATTTTAGACCGCCGGCCTGTTGGCGGCTTGGCCGCCGCTTTATCACCGACCGCCAGGGTCAGAATGAGGGCCATAGTATAAAGTCCCTGCTTATAGTTACACTCCACTCAACCCTAGGGGCACCTGGGGCACACATTAAGGGTAACATATATGTATAAATAAGGTAGTTTAAGATTATGGAAGTACTCTTAATTCCAAAGTTGAATTTGCATGTGACTTTAATTCAAAAGCAGCCAGCAGGTCACCTTTAAAATTACCCTGGTTACCTCAGCACTGCAACTATGGATGAACAACCTATGCTGGGGTCCCTAAACCGACATGCCCTACCATAGACTAGGAACATATAGGTACGTTGACATAGCCAATTATAATTAGCCTAATTTGCATATTAATTTTACACAGAGCACAGGTCGTGGGACTGTTTAACAGTTCCGAGGGCACCATCAGAGTCAGGAAAACACCAGCAAAAAGTGAAAAATGGGGGCAAAAAGTTAAGGAGCCTCTACAATCAGCCCAGTTTTCTCACACAAGCCTATGGTAAAAGGAAACTGGATGAGTTCACACAAGTGATTTCCAGCCACATGGTCAAACAACAAGGAGCAAGGAAACAAAGAAGAACACATGCAAGCCTATAGCAAAGGGACACTGGTGCATGCACAAAATGGTTGCCAGCCACATGGTCAAACAACGTCCTCCTATGCCATTAGATATTATAATTATCCCGCAATATATACACTTTTTGCAAAAAAATGAAATAGAACACATTTTAAATTTAACCCAATGCCACCCCTGCCCTAAATGATGTTTCAAGAACATATACAATTGAAACATTTATTTCATGCACTGATGACTACTAGTATTGGCCTGGTCTAAATGGCTTAATGACCCTTTAGAAATCTAGGCCACATACTAAAATAATTTTGCACATGTTACAAACATGTAGACGAGGTACTGATCAGCGCAACAATTTTCCTTTACGAAAGGTGAAACATCAATGAAATACCAAATAAATAATAACTAGACCCATACTTGAACTCCAGGCCATCCACCACAATACATTTGTAAAAACAAATTGAAAGTATAAATAAATACTGGTGCACGCCCAAGCAAACCAACAACACCCTTATCCAATACAGTTTACTGTATGATGACAACTGAACTGAGCACCATCGCAGGGGGAATTGCAGGGGTTCGCCGTATTCGGTTTACACTTTACTTGTGTGATTTTACAAAAACAATGTCCTTAAATCCAAAGGTGTATCCAGAAGTCAAAGAGAGTGATCCTTCCACCTCAAAATCCAAGTGAAAGTTGACCACTGGATTGTCAAAGCACTGGGAGGAGCTCGCTGAACGGGAAGGGGAGGTTGGAGTCTCTGACACACTTCCTACCTGTTTGAAAAATAAAAGGCTTCTCCATTTGAAAAACAAAGAGCAGGGTCCATTTGAGAAGAAAATCTATTCAAAAAATATATTTTTACAAGATTTAGTGGCTGTGGACTAGAAAGTGAGAAGTGAGTTTGGGCTCGCAAGCAGCCCGTTTTGGTCGCCGGCGCAGCTGGAAGCAACTCGAGAGAACTCAAAGTCTTGTGCGCTCACTAGTGGCCCAGGAGACTTGTCACTCTTGATAGAGAGCACCACAATCCAACCTTGAGAGCACAAACAACCTCCACTCTGGAGTATGGAAGTCGAGAAATCCACGCTCTTCTGCGTGGTGTGGAGTGCCCGAATCCCACAAACTCCAGCGGCGGTGCAGAGTTCTATGCCCAGGCCTAATATCTATGCCCATGTTTCCTCCCGGATAACTTTACTATTAATAACAAGCTTGTGCATAGATCTGTAGAACTCTCTTTGACTGCCAACACTTGAATCAGGAAGTGTTGGCAGCTATCTTGGGAGTCCCTGAAAAAAGTTAAAAAAAGAAAAGGGGCCAGGATAGGGACACCCTGAACCTTTAGCTCTGGTGCGCTTTCTTTTTTTATTTTAGCCACAAAATTGCAACAATGTCCCAAATTTGCAGCAAAAAAAACAAACAATTGTTATCTCCAACTCTAGTTGTACTAAATCCCCGGGGTGGGCCAGGTCCCGGAGCATATTAAAAACAAAGAAGGGGGGCACACAGGTCCCCCTGCTGGGCTTATTTATGTCCTGGGGACTGCTACCTCCATGGGCATTACATTCAATAGTATGTGGGGGGGGGCGTGCAGCATCTGTGTCCCAGGGACCATCTCCCCAGGGCAAAATTGCTTAGTGGGGGACTCCTGAGGATCCCCCAAGCCCTGGGGACCACATTCAATATTAAATGCTGGGGCCACATGGTCCCCCTGCAGTCCCAGGGACTGCCACCTGTCTGGGGCTGAAATGAAAAAAAATAGTGGGTCCGTTGCAGAACCTCAGCCCTGGTGACTACCACCTTCCTGGGGCTTAATAAATGTTTGAGTGGGGGCACGTCGCCTCCCCCTTGTGGTGTGAATAATGACTTTAGGGACCACCTCCCCGAGGGGTGGATCCTGCTATGTGCTGGGGTGCACACCCCAGGACATAGCTGTTTTCTCTGACTTAGTGGGAGCTTTGATAGCTCTCGCCAAGTTAGAGCAAACACATGTTCACTGTCAAACAGCTCTCGCTCGTTGGGAGCAGAGGCTTCCTCTGTTTCCCTGCCCACAGACGTGCGGGCAGGGAAACAGAGGAAACAATTGCTCTCACACACAGAAAGCTGCATGTTTAGCAGCTACCTTTCTGTGAGAGGAATACCATTTCCTGCAGGAGGTGGGGGTGCCAGCTGGGACCAAGGGGGCCTTGAGACTCCCCAATAGACGTAGTTTCGGGGACCAAAGTTGACCCTGGGAGTGGGTTCCTCACTCCCCTATTGAATGGTAGTGGACCTGGGGGATGGGGTCCCCAGGGCAGATATGCCCTATGAGAGGGGTCAAGCAGCCTCCCTTCCCCATTTGATAGTGGTGGACCCCAGTGTCCCTTGTTCGACACTGGCCAGGGGAGGAGGGCCACGCAGCCCCTCTCCTGGACACTGGCCAATCACCCAACGAGGTAGCACTTACTAACTAACCAGTAGAAAGTGCTCCAGTTGGATAGACATTTTGTGAAAATTGTAGACACTTGTTATAAATGAGCAGGTGGCCTTCTGTTCTGGTCATGAATCTTATTTCACAGAAATTATACCTCACCTATATAGCACTTACAAATATAAATGTAGCAGGTTTCCCAGATGATGCTCCACTTTTGGAAAGGACACATTATAATAACTCCTGGGCTTGGTGAAGGCAATATGTTTACTTTGCAATTCAATATTGAAAAATGATCAGAAATCCTTTGTGGAGGTGAATGCATCTTTCATCTATTAGAGCTCAATCAGACACTTTCACACCCACATAGACCCTGTCACATCCACTCTCACACCCAGACAGACACGCTCACAATCACTCTCACACCATAGACACCCTCTCACACCTGTTCTCATACCTAGAGAGCTATGCCTCGCAGCCAACTCCTGTACTGTGGAGTTGGGTGGTAAGGGGGGTTGGCCGAAAGGCCTGGCCGCAGCAAGGTCTTGTGGCCAGCCGTGGTCATGCACAGCCAAAGGCTGTGCCTGGTGAGTGGATGGTTGGTTATAGGGGGTTGGTCAGTGGCCAGGCCCTACACCCAACCCCGCTGCACATGGCCTTCAGCTGTGCGTGTGGTGGTTGGACTAATGCATAGTACAGAAAGTTGTCTTATGTTAAAAAAAAAAAAAACATTGACATTCACTGACAAAACAAAGGTTACAGGGATGTTATAGTTAGGAAATAGAACTCAAAAAGTATAGAAATTCACTTAAGAAAACAAAGGTTGCAGGGACATCATAGTTGGCTCCCTTGAGCCGCGGCTGACGAGCCTCGGGAGGCACCTGTGCTCCATGAGCGGTACTTAAACCTGAGAAGATGTTTGGCGGCATTCCAAACAAGCCCCTAGTACACCCTGCTCCCAGCTGATGATGGGCTAAACCAGAAATACGTGTACGGGGATATACAGTACTTGCTGCACCTACGGAGGTGAAAGACTCTTTTTACTTTTTGAACGGACTATGAATCGACTGCATTTACCATGATGCTTTGGGGTTATACTTTGTTGCTGGAGCGCAGGCAGTGTGCTCCCTCTCTTTGAAACTGTCTTTTGACGGATCCCTTGAGCCACTGCTGACAAGCCTTGAGAGGCACCTGTGTGCCATGAGCGGTACTTAAACCTGAGAAGACATTTCATGGCATTCCAAGCAAGCCCCTAGTCCATCCTGCTCCCTGCTGATGATGGGCTGAACCTAGAAACACGTGTACAGGGATGTACAGCACTTGCTGCACCTACGGAGGTGAAAGACTTTTTACTTTTTGAACAGACTATGAATTGACTAAATTTACCATGATGCTTTGGGGTTATACTTTGTTGCTGGAGTGCAGGCAGTATGCTCCCTCTCTTTGAAACTAAGTCTAACTATAACTGCTGAATTTTATTAGTTTTGAGCAAATAAATTTGGAACCTAACTATAACGTCCCTGTAACCTTTGGATTTTAAGTGAGTATATATAAATATATATATATTTATCCTCCCGGTGTGTTTCCTCGTGGGCTCTTGCCCGCTGGCGGTACTGTTAGCAGCTCAGCAACACGCGCTGCTTACCTCTCCCATCATCAACTCCTCAACTCGTAAAGAAGTCTTGGCATGCCACATGAACGTGCAGTGACATTAGTTTATTTTGACGGCCAAGGAATGTCAACCTGTTTCGATGCCTACAGCGCCTTGGTCACGACAACGTTCGCAAATTGCCATACAATTTAAATACACCCTCCATGTATGCTGAATTCTATGGCATCTCTTAATTCATACAATGTTTTATATTGATCAAATACCTATGAACAAGTTTGTTAATCATCATTTACATTGATTCATGATAATGACTATCCAAGCTTTGGAGGACGAAGTACACCCAAGATACATGTTACCTAATGGATTCTATGTATTCTGTTTAATTAAGTAGCTTAGGTTAAGCAGCTCCCTGATTGCTGAAGCATTGTAACCCTGTTCCCTGGACAGGTGCAGGGAACAGAGATGAAACCTGCTTCACAGTTCCTGCTGCCAAAAGTGGAGTGTTTGCTGTGATTTGGCTGCAGCAAAGCCATAGCAGATAGCTATGTCCCGGGGGTGGGCACCACAGGACATGTCAGGAGCTGGTCCCCAGAGTCATCAGTGGCTGCCTGAGGGGGGCCGTGTGGCCTCCCAACATGCACATAGCCCCCTTTACATTATTTAGTATGTTCCCTGGAGAGGTGGTGTTCCCCGGGGCTGTGGGGAAGGCCATTGGGCCTCCTCACATATGAAAGACATTTTTGCCCCAGGGGTGGCATTCCCTGGTGTGCCAGAGGCTGTGCGGCCCCCTGCTCATAATTCATTATAGCACTGGGGAGGTGGTGGCCCCCAGGGCTGTGGGAGATGCCATCAATCCTCCCCCACATTTAAAAAGCATTTTTACCTCGGGTGGTGGTCCTTGGGGGGCGCACAATCTCTCACCCACTCATAATTGATTATAGCCTGGGAAAATGGTGGTCCCCTGGGCTGTGGAGGAAGCTACTGGTCCTCCCCCACTAGAAAAAAGCATTTTTGCCCTGACGGTGGTGGTCCTCAGGGTAGGAAGTGGCCTGGAGGACCAACTATTAAAAAGAAACAAGTGCCTTTGAGACCTGGGTTGACATGCTTGTTTTTTAAAAACATTTTTCCCATGAGTTTGAGACCCCTTCACACTTCTATGGTGGTACATTTAAAAAAAAAATGCTTTTTAGCATGTGGAGGGGGGCCCTTTGGGACCCCGTCTCCAGAGCTGATTGGTCAGGGTATACATACCTGGCCCCTTTTGTATTTTTTTTTTTTTTTTTTTCTTGGACTCAGCTTCAGGCAAGTCCCAAGATGGCTGCAAACACTTCCTAGTTTGAAGTGTTGGCAGCCAATCAGATCTCAGCACGAGATCAAGAGGGGTTACTTATCATTTGCGTCCTTAGGTATATACATTTGGATTTCCTTAATTTCTCAAAAACTACTGACTGGATTTTCTCTTTCTGAACCAAGAGCTACCATTCTGCCAAATTTGTTGTAATTCTGTCTAGTGGTTTATGCGCTATCTCTGTTAAATTTTTCCTATGGGAATTAACATAGGAAATGCTCTAAATTTCACCCCCCTTTTATCACGGCCCCCACTTCATGGATCACCCAAAACTTTCCAGGCAGCAGCTCATGTGCCTTTGAATTTTTTTAGAAAATACATAGGCAAGCGAAAAACAGCTTTTTCTATAGAAACTAGGTCCTATCTATAACTACCTAGTGGCAACCGCCACGTTTTTATATTTCAAATAAATTATATATAATGTCATATATTAAGATTTCGAAATACTTAGCTTTTTGTTCCTGTTCTGTTCCACAATATTTTGACACTCTGTTTTGTAAACCTGAAAGTATGTAGCCAAAGTGCATAACCTGAATATATTTGTTGCCAATATTTTTGACATGATATTCTTGTGTCACAATATTATGGCATACATGATTTTTCATGCAACACTGTCTATAAACGTTGATACTCCTGCTATGGTCGCAGGTCACCCTTCTCTCTTCTCCTGTTTCTTATAATGAGTGGCTTTTTCTTTACATATAATTATATATTTTAAAGTGTGTATTTGTGTATACATTTTGATATTTAATGTATTTACATTTTTAATCAAAACTATTTTTATCATTGGCTTTTCAATATTTTAAATACGTTTTAAATAATTCCATCTATTGATTTCGAAATACTTACCTTTTTGATGCTGTTCTGTTCCACAAGATTTTGACACACTGTCTTGTAAACCTGAAAGTATGTAACCAAAGTGCATAACCTGAATATATTTGTTGCCAATATTTTTGACATGATATTCTTGTGTCACAATATTATGGGATACATGATTTTTCGTGCAACACTGCTTATAAACTTTGATAAACTTGTTATGGTCGCAGGTCACCCTTCTCTCCTCTCCTATTTCTTCATAGCACAATGTTCTAGTTAATAAGTGTAGTTAGGAGCAAGAGTGTTCATAGCATTATATTTTTCAAAAACCACGACTGCAAAGTGCATAGTCGAGTTCAGTGTACACAGAATTATACCATGTACAACAATCATAAGGTTTATGCTTATGATGTTCCTTCTCCCTTAAACGGAATACTTAAATGTCCTTAAGTACAATGCCATTGTGACTAAGCTTTGTGCTGAGCTAACATCATCTGGTTATTTCTTTCAGGTGTTTTTGAATGCAAGAGGACTACCAAGGCCTCAATGGACACAAAACACTCTCCCAAGAGCAGAAAATTCACCATTGTATGTATTGTTCTTAGCAACTGGTCTGATTTCATAGGAAGCCATATGTGATCTGGTATGGATTTTATATTGTAGATGATTGAAATAGAATGGCCAGCAATGGACAGAGTTCCAGCATAATCTTAGAAATGTCATGAGAACACCAAAATGGCCACCGGACTTGGAACTCCCTGGGACCCTGCAGTGTGCAGAGGGCTATTGAAATGTCAAGTCCTAATACCACTACACTAACTGACACTAACTGATTCAGCACAGTAGCCCAAAGGACTGTCAACTATGCAGACCTCCTTTTTCACACTCAAACACAGGAAGTCCACAGATGGACTTGAGAAAACATTTGTAGTGCTAGAGATAGCACATTGTCCCCCAATGAAAGGCATGAATGACTGGAAACTTTCCAAACTGGTATACTTTAATCAAGCAAAACCAATGCAATGTCCTAAAGAGCTGGGGCCAAATTTCTCATTGTATTTTGTTGCCCTTGTGTCGCAGATGGCACCGCAAGGGTAGCACCATTCGTAAGTCAGATTTACATGTGTTGGTACTGGACAGCAGATTGTGCACCAGTGCAGGTAGAGAGCAGGGATGTGTCATGTATTGGAAAATATGGTATATTTTGCCATTTCTCTTTCATGCAGCACAGCAAGTTGTCTTACTGCGTTTTACTGCCTTAAATGTAGGTAAATCGGGCCCTTGATTTCTGTGCATGAAGCACAGTTGCATATGGCATTAAAATGAGACTCCTCCGAATGTTGACTTCTAAAAGAGAGGGTGCATCACGTACCCAGATGCCCCTGCTGAGACAATGATAGCTAGACCTCTGAGGCAGTCATGACCAAATATGACTTTCCATTGTGAGATATTGACTTTTCCTCTAAGGTTAATGCTACCCAAGACTTTTAACATACCAAAATCATCTAATGGTGCTAGTTCAGACAATTATCCGTAAGCTCACTGTCAGAAGCCTGATGGCTACCTGTGATTCAAAAATATATTTGGCTCTTTGGGCTTCTAGATTAGATGTGATCAATGCATTAAACTTTTACTCTCTATGGTTTTAACAAATGTTCTACCTCGCCTCCTCGGCAGAGGGGCCATTGTTAGTACAGACTATCACCCAGATCACCTGGCTGCCATAACTAAGTGTATATCAGTCTACAGTATCATGAAATCTCTCGTCTCTCTATGGAACAGACCAAAGCACAGTGACGGGTAAACAGAAGGAAAGCCCATCGCCACAATAATAAATCCCTCCTATGGCTGCTCGTCAACACCCACTTCAAATCAAAGCACTCTGATTTTTGACTAAACCCCCAAAGTCTTCTGCAGGAACTCAGTAAACTTACTTACACAAGAAAATGTTTTCAAATTCTCAAAGCACAATGCAACGCCATAGAAATTAGGAGCAGGTTTGATGAGGATATATTGAAGTTTACAGATACGAGTAGCATTGTTAAAAAAGAAAAAGAGTAAACAAGCTGTGAAAAGATTGACCTAAGGACCAGAAAATACGTGTATCGCATTTGCATCATGTGTTCCTGGTAGATATCAATGGTACTTGCCACTCGAATGTAAATACAGAACATAATGTTGTGTATATTACAATGTGAACCCCTCCCCCCGCAAAAAAAGAGCAAATGAAATAATAATGGACTGCACTGCATTTGTAGTGCATTTTTATTGAAACTATCTCCTTTTGTTAAAAACAAAAAAAACAAAAAAAAAAAAACGATCTTATTTAACAGGGTAACTAAACCATTCCAGTGAAAGGAACAAAAAAAAAAAAAAAAAAAACAACAACGTGAAAGAAAGGGAGACTCCATATTCTGAATACTTACTCATTTGTGGTAAATGCATAGAGCCTATGGATGCATTGTTTTGTATTTCCCATTAAACACATGAATTACACCGGAAGCTGGAAAAATTGTAAAAATTTGAATATTTGATACTTGGCCGCAAAAGGTCAATGTGATTCTCACACACTGAAATGCGTCACGTTATGGGCCTGAGTTAAAAACATATTTTACGCTTGTACGTTTAAACTTACACTCATATAGGTGATTTACAAGGGCAAGAAATAGTAAAAAGATGATTTTTCCCTTGCTAATCAAATTACCCAAGTATCGTGAAATATATTGCACGTTTACATCACCTAGGAGAACAGGTGTTGCAAATTTTGGAAAACCCCTAAAACCATCCACACTATTTATTACGACCTTTTGAATAGTGAGAAATGTATTCCTGTAAAAGACAGGAGCGCATCCCTTTCCGGATGAAATGAGCAGGAAAAGCCCCGAAAATTAGTTAGGGTGGAGTAGAAAGGAGCATTTCCACATGGAAAAATATTGATTTTCCCCATGCAGTGAAAAAAGAAACAACAAAGTGCAACTGTAAACTTGTAAACAAGTTACTATATGGACACTTGCACCCTTAGAACAATTGTGTATGCAGAAAACTCTTTACCTCGAAACATACAACTTGGGCGAGCTTCAGGTATGACTCTTCAAATTCTCAATAAACAGAAATCTGCATGTGTAAGAATGAGTGAACCCGTAAGTGCAGATTTATGATTTTTTTTTTTTAATTAGGCTGTATAAATTTAATGTGTGACTTCAATATTTATTATAAACACATTACAGAGAGCAGTATTCATCAAGGTGCTCAAAAGATGCATTAAAAGCTGAGTTTCAGGGTGAAAGCAGACTTCCTTGAGCAGATCATTTAAAAAAATGTATGAGCAGCGCTATCATTTGGTATAGCCATTAGGCCCATTACAGCAATGTAAAACGGGCTACTAAATTTTACTGCGTGTTATGATATAACCCAAATTGTTAAGTATATCATTAATGAACTGCATATTATTTTAATTGTCTATATCGGTCAACGAAAAAAGGAACACATTGTGCACTTGCATTATTCGGATTTCTATTTATTATTTATAAAGCACTTTATAGCAATAGTGTGGCACTCCGGAGACCTATAGACCAATAGTTTTATTACATTTTATCATGCATACACCGACTCCATTAAAAAAATAGAGGCTAAATTGGGCAAGTAGGGATCAATCTGTAGTTGTTCTTTTGAGTAAAACTGGCACTAGCTTCGTGTAAAGGGTTTTAATGAGGAAATGGAAAATTCATGTGCATGTTTATAATTTCTATGCAGACAACAGTTACCTTAATATTTTAATGTTTTGAAATAATGTTTTCTGTTTGGCTTACTTTACTACAAGTTACATTTTAAAGCTGTTGATAGAATTTGATACAACTGAGAAGATTGCTTCAGAATCATGACTGGCTCAATTCTCTTACATGCGAAATAAGGATTTCAGTATTATGATATGAACCCATACTAATATCCTAGACGGAAAATAATCATCATATTGCATGATATTCATAGGGTCTGCTGATTAACAAATATAAAGCTAGAGGTATTCACTTAGGTGCAAACATGGTTAGATTATGAAAAATGTTGTCGAACTATTTAAATGTGACAGAATGATGAAATGGATGACTTGAATATTGAAAATATGCCGACTAAATCACCCCATGATATTTCTGGTTTAGGGAAATAGCTGCAACAAAGATTTTACAGGCTGTAAAGCAGCACAATTGCTTTTTCACTACATAAAATTTTAATGAACTGTTTTTATTTATCCCCTACTAACAGTAAGATTAACTAGAGCTTGGCAAGTGGACAGTTTATATGAACTCTGGCTCTGGAGCTTGAGAGGCCTTTTATGCCACCAGGCAATCTCAGGAGCCCTTGGAGGGCGGGGTTGAGATCCTGGGACCACTGCATGTACCTCTGTCACTTTCCCCACTTCCCTGAGTTTAAGTGCAGCAGGAACAGGGAGGCTTGAAGAGATGAGAAACAGAGGAACGGAGGGGGACAAAGACATAGCGTTCATTGGTGCAGCACATGCAGTGACACCATATGCTTGAGGTGCTCACTGAACCCTGATTATTGCTGTATTTCACAAATCAAACAGCGGCTATAGGGTCCATTTCCTCCGTTGCCCTGGGGCCCATGACAGACTGACTACTCACTGGAGTGTCAAGGTAGAGAAAAAGCGATCAGAGAGAGAATACATGGAAAGAAGGATAGCACGAATGCAGTGGTCCTGGTTTGAGCATTTTTGGCAGCGTTACTTTTGATTCCCCAGTCTGGTGCTGCATAGCATTTCTCTTAGCATTCAGTGGTCACAGCACACCCGAAACAATCTTATGAAATGAAGAGCAAACAAGAAAAGAAAACTGGAAACAAATCAGACCTAAGTAACAATACATAACTCATCAGGAGAGAAAGTGACAGCCAGTCCATAATCAATGTGTACGTCTTTCAGTGTGGACACACACAAAGCAAAGGCAGATTCTAGTGGGAGACATTCTGTGGACCGTGTTGGTATAAGCATGCAAACTTGCAATAGCTGACCCTACAGGAAGTACTTATCTCACATAAACAGTCTCAAAACATCAGTCCCACTTCCTCAAGGTGTCTTTTTAACTGACTTAGCCTCCTACTTAATAAGAATCACTTCCTAATCTCGGAGCATCACAGCTCCACCTGTAGCTTTTGCATTGTCACCACGGTCATAATCTCAGCTCTGACCTACCTGCGCACATCATGTACCAATGGCACCATGTTAGGGTTGACACTGTCTTCAATGCCATGGAAATCCTCGTGTGCACCATAATCATTGCTAGATCTACAAGTCTACATATTTGCAGAATGACTTAAGTCCTATGGATTTTATCCAGCGACATTAGGAAAGTGCCCTCCATGAGTTAATTTATGACTCAAAAAGCTGTCCACAGGCCCAGACCATCTCGTAGAAGTCAACCTGTAGGCTCTTGCATCTCAGAGAAACACCCAATGCTTACTGGAACATTTTCGTGAATTTGGCTGGGGAAGAGCAATCTTGATGTTCATAACTGATACGTGTGAATTTAAGTCTATGCTTTCTGTTTATTGTTGCAGCATATCCGAGCTTGCACATCCGCTCTTGTTCAACAACTACCTATTGAGGTTCCCCCCCCACTTCCTCCTAAAACTTTATACATTTGAGAAATGTGTCAGTGCTACAGCATAATACAGGGCAAAGACTGCATGCCTACCCTCTCCATGTGGAAGTAACATGGTCAAAGCATCTTTCCTAGGGGGTTCATGTTTATCTGACCCAGACTTACAGCTCTCACTATCACACCAAAAATAAGAACCTGACTCCTATGTAGACAGTGCTTGTTGGAAAGTGGATTATTGGTAAGGGCAGGTAAGTACCTACATTTAGCAATAGGCCACTAACCCCCACTCTGTTCAGTTATGTCTCAATAAATGATCCCCAACTCAACCCTTGGTAGCTTGGAAACAAGTAATAAGGCTTAACTTAGGAAACAAAGGCCCTCATTACAACCCTGGCGGTCGGTGATAAAGTGGCGGTAATACTGCTAACAGGCCAGCGGTAGCAAAAATGGAATTATGACCACGGCGGAAACTGTTCACACAGACAGCCACTTTAACTTACCGACCGCCACGGCGGTAGCAACAAGCACCGTGGCGGTAACCGCCAACAGCCAGGTGGAAGACAATGTACTGCCCACAGTATTACAACAGGCCTATCCTCCACCTTTTCTGGGGCGGTACCAATGACATCAAAAGCATGGTGGAAACAGTACACAGAAGGCAAAGGACTCACCCATGGAGACATAAGGAAGAACCACGCCGCCATGGAGCCCCAGTTGCAGGTGTTCCCCATGCTTGTTTATCTCCTTCTTCACTATGAACACCAACGCCGGCGAAGCCGACCACAGTGAGTACTGATGCCTAGCACACAGGGGAGGGGGGGAGAAAAAAGAGAGTGACACACACACCCAACACTCAACACCTCAACACCCCAACCCCCACCCCAAACACCATACACATAACCAGATGCAGTAACATTACATGTTAACCCTGTGCCCCTCAGAAATAATGCAAGGACAAAAGGAATTGATTAAAGTTAGTGTAATAATATAAAATTCCAGAAAATCGTGCTCCAAAATCAAAACAGTATATACATATATACAAATGGAGGGACACAGCCCAGTCCACAAGGTACGTGGGCCAAAGGGCCACATCACATAGGCCAAGGCCCCACTTGACTCCTGCAACAACACAGAGAGAACACAGCAGGGACATCAGGTCGAAAATACACAGGTACCTCAGGGGGACGGGGAACGGGGGGGCACCTCAGCCGGAAGATGGCACAACACGACAGGTCCTGGAGGGGGCTACATGCTCTGTGCGATGTCCTAGGGAGTGCAAGGCTACAGTCTCTCAAGTGGGTGGTCTGCCCACTGCTTGATCCTGGGGAGTGCAAAGCCACAGACTCTCAAGTGGGTGGTTTGTCCACTGCTTGGTCCTGGGGAGTGCAAAGCCACAGTCTCTCAAGTGGATGGCTTCTCCACTGGTTCTGGAGGGGGCCTTGTGCCCAGTGTGCTTCATCCTGGCAAGGATGGGGTGAGTGGATGGTTTCTTCCACTGGTTCTGGAGGGGGCATAGTGCCCAGGGTGCTTCATCCTGGCAAGGATGGGGTGAGTGGATGGCTTCTTTCATGGTTCTGGAGGGGACCTGGTGCCCTGTGATGCAGCACTTGGGGAGTGCAAGGTCACACCCACAGGATTTGCAGGGTCCAGGATGCACTGCAGTCCATGGAGGCAGGACTACACACTGCCCGCCGGCGGTGACGGCTGCTCAGTGGTGGCAGTGCTGGTGTCGGTGCTGGCAGTGGTGGTGGGAGGGTCCAGCCCATCCCCTGCAGCCTTGGATGGCTGCCCACTGGGGCTTCTGCTGCTGTCAGTGGTGCTGGTGGCGATGCTGGCAGTGGTGGTGGGAGGCTCCAGCCCATCCTCTGCAGCCTTGGAAGGCTGCCCAATGGAGTTGCTGCTGCTGGCAGTGGTGCTGGTGGCGGTGCTGGCAGTGGTGGTGGGAGGGTCCAGCCCATCCCCTGCACCCTCGGACGGGTGCGCACTCAGGCTGCTGCTGCTGGCAGTGGTGCTGGTGGCGGTGCTGGTGGCGGTGCTGGTTGGGAATGCCAGTGGTGGGGGGAGGCTCCAGCCCATCCCTTGCAGCCTCAGACAGCTGCCCACTTGGGCTGCTGCTGGCAGTGGTGCTGGTGGTGGTGCTGGTGACTGTGCTGGTGGACGTGGTGGTGCTGGTGTCAGGAATGCCAGTGGTGGGGGGAGGCTCCAGCCCTTCCCCTGCAGCCTCAGATGGCTGAACTGCCATGGTTGGTGTTGGGGGCTCAGAATCAGCCCCAGCACCAGTCCTCCTGTACTTCCTGCCTGCAGGGGTAGGCACCTTGCCCTTGACAGCTGTTGGGGCCTCCTTGCCCTTGGCAGCTGGTGGGGCCTCCTTGCCCTTGGCAGCTGGTGGTGCCTCCTTGCCCTTGTCCTTGGCAGCTGATGGTGCCTCATTGCCCTTGGCAGCTGGTGGTACCTCCTTGCCTTTCCCCTCGGCATCTGGTGGTGCCTCCTTGCATTTCCCCTTGGCAGCTGGTGGTGCCTCCTTGCCTTTCCCCTTGGCAGCGGTGCAGGCACACTGTCAGTGCTGATGGCTAGTTCCCTGGAGCCTCTCACACCTGCAGTAGCTGCTGGCACTACTGTGGCCATAGACTGGGTGGCTGAGGTGCTCGGCTGGGCTCTGACCACCCTGGCTCGAGGTGAAGGATGGGGGAGGGTTAGGGAAGAGGTCAACAACAGAGAGGAAATGCTTCTTAGGGACACTGGGGTGGGAAGAGTGTGAAGGTTTGGGAGTGGAGGAAGAGGGAGTTGTTGTAGGAGTTGTCAGTCTGCTGTGTTTGGATGCAGGTGCATGGGCTGGATGCTGTTTTAAGGTGGATGGCTGTTGAGTGTCTGAGTGCTTGCGTTTGTGCACTTTGGGAGGGGGGCACAGACACAGAGGGAGAGGACGCGGGACATGTGCATGGATGTGGGGGTGGTGACTGCCCGTGAGGGGTGTGTAGTGATAGGCGTGATGGTGATGGGCTAGTGGATGAGGATGTAGTGCATGCAGGTGTGAGTGGAGATGCTACTGGGAGAGTGACGGATGAGGAGGAGGAGGGGGACACAGTGGAGGCAGTGGATGTTGGTGTGTATGCTTCTGGGTAGTGTTTGTGTGAGTGTCTGTGGGAGGATGTGTGGTGCTTGCGTCTGCCTGAGCCACTCCTGTGTGTTGTCTTGGGTTCATGCTGGTATGAATGTGTGCTTGGGATACATTGTACATTGCAGGCTGATTTTCCCACTACTATGGCCACTTACTGTACCCTTTGGCATCTCTATTTTCAGATATCTGTGCCCCACTCTGACTCCTGCTGTGTTGACTGTTGCCAACTACAGGTCATACCTATGTTTACATTACTGTACAGTTGAACTACAATGTTTACAACTTGTTAAACGAATACATATTTCAATCAATTGACAGACTTTATTTAGGTGCTAATAAGTGGAGGGGGATGTGCATTGAGCTGGGTTGCTGATGGAGGAAGTTGAGGGTAGAGTCCAGTCTATTGGTATCACAGGTGCATTGTCCAAAGGGGCATAGGAAGTGGAGCAATGGCAGTTCAAGGTGGACAGAGTGACTGAGTAGGACACAAGGGTGACATTCAGGAGAGTCTTATTTCCTGGCGGGTGTCTTGGCAATGTTCTCTGGCTTCTGTATGGATTGCAGGGACCATTTGTGGGGTGGTTCTCCTTCTGCAGGGGGAGGGATGCTAGTGGCCTGTTGGTCCTGTTGCCAGGCCTCCTGTCCATTAGCTGCAGCAGAGGTGGAAGGCTGTTCATCGATTTGGCTAGTGTCAGGTGCCTGGTGGTGTGCCAATGCCTCCCCTATGGTGTTGGCCATGTCTGCCAGCACCCCTGCAATGGTGTCCAGAGTGGTATGGATGTCCCTCAGATCCTCCCTGATCCCCAGGTACTGTCCCTCCTGCAGCTGCTGGGTCTCCTGCAACTTGTCCAGTATCTGGCCCATCGTCTCCTGAGAATGGTGGTATGCTCCCAGGATGTTGGTGAGTGCCTCCTGGAGAGTCAGTTCCTGGGGCCTGTTCCCCCTGTCTCACAGAAGTCCTCCCAGCTTCCCTATTGTAATGTACCTCTGTCCCCTGAACCGTGTGCCCACTGCCACTGACCCCAGGTCCCTGATCGTCCTGTGTTTGTGGGGTGGCCTGGGGATCCCTGTAGTGATGGACACACTGCTGATTGACGTGTCCTGGGGACAGTGGTATGGGCCCGCTGGGTGGGTGCTGTGGTGGTGTTTCCTGAGGGGGGAGGCTCTGTGGTGGTATGGGACTGTGCCTGGGTTGCCGACTGTCCGGAGGTCCCTGATGGGCCAAGTTGATCATCCAGATCCAGCGCCAGAGCTGCTGTCATCACTGTGGGCCTCTTCTGGGGGGGGACTGGATGTTGCTGGCACCTCCTCTCCGGTGACTTTGGATGGGGGACGTGTGGGGATGTAAATGCAGTGTTATTGTTTCTGTGTGTGCCTTCTTGTGCATGGGTGTGTTGCCCTCTAACGTTGTTATTGCCCTGGCAGCTTAGCCTTGTGTGAGTAGTGATTTGGTGGGCTAGGTGATTGTCTCTAGTGTGCATGCTTTAGTGATATGTGTCCATGCAGGTCTGTGATGGAGTTCCGTGCATTGGTGTTACGTGCAGGGCTTGGCATTGGGATGAGTGGGTTGTGATGGTGGGGCATATGTGAGGTGGTGGGGTGATGGGGTTGAGGCAGGTAGGGGGGTGATAGTAGGAAAGAGTTGACTTACCAGAGTCCAGTCCTCCTGCTACTCCTGCCAGGCCCTCAGGATGCATGATTGGCAAAACTTGCTCCTTCCATGTTACTAGTTGTGGAGGAGGAGGTGGGGGTCCACCGCCAGTCCTCTGTACTGCTATCTGGTGTCTTGCTGCCACGGAACGCACTTTCCCCGTAGGTCGTTCCACCTCTTCCTGATGTCATCCCTTGTTCTTGGGTGCTGTTCCACAGCATTGACCCTGTCCACGATCCTCCATCATAGCTCCATCTTCCTAGCAATGAACGTCTGCTGCACCTGCGATCCGAATAGCTGTGGCTCTACCCAGATGGTTTCCTCCGCCATGAACCTTAGCTCCTCCTCTGAGAACCTAGGGTGTCTTTGTGGTGCCATGGGTGTAGTGTGTGTGATGTGTGTGAGGGTGTGGGGGGTGATGTGTTTGAGTGTGTGCTGTAAGGTGCGTGGATGGTGTATCGGTGATGGTGTTTTGTGGCTTTGGTTCTGTGGGTGCTCTTGGTCTGTCTCTCGCAATTGGCAATATTTTTACATCGTAAGGGGTTGTGGGTATGGTGGGTGTGTGTTTTATAGTGTTGTGGGTGTGTGGGTGTGGTGTGTGTATGTATGTCAGGTGTGTGTAGTTTGAATTGTCCAATGTGGTGTAGTTTTGTATGTGTATGTGTATTTTGAGCACGGAGGTATGTACCCCCAATGGTTTAGCGCCATTGAATGTCCGCCATGGTGATTTGTGGGTCATAATGCTGTGGGTGCAGTTCTGTTGGCGTAACGGTGTGGGTTTTGGTACCACAAATTTATCACTGACCTTTGGGCTGGCGAACTTGTGTGTGTGTCTGTATAGTGACAGATTGGTATGTGTGTGTCATATTATGGGTAGAGGTAAACCGCCGCAGAGACGGTATGTTGTCGGCGGTCGGCATGGCAGTAAGTGGGACTTACCGCCAATGTCATAATGACGGCCAAAGTGTGTAAAGCATTCAAGTATCACAAAATAGTAATCAAATAAAACACAGGAACCTTATAAAAATAGGAAATATGTTTAGCTTTGATTTGACACCAAAATGAATAAAATCAGATAAGGGGAACCGGAGATAAGAATGTTTAAAGAATTATTGTTTTCTAGTGCATAGAAGCAAAAAACGCCAATCTGGTTGCACCTTGATCGGGGCAAAGTCAAAGTTTCAGGCTGACCACGATGGAGCCCTGCTCAGCTACAGCAAGCGGGAGGCCTCGGTCAAAAGATTACCTTCGGACTTAGTTGTTTTCTTGAAGATTGTCTTCAACGGGACAAAGTCACAAATCCGATATGACATCCTTGGAGCCCTCTTCGGATACGCGTTGCAGGAGACCTTGGTGAAGATTTCTACGTTCGGACTTAGATGATTTTTCGGGATGAAAATCTTCATCCGGGACAAAGCTGAATCTTGATCTGACGTCCCTGGAGCCCTCAAATATGCTGCGCCGGATGTCTCGGTCAACTTTTTACCTTCGGGCGTAGTCACTTTCTTGGAGCTTTTTCTCTCTGATTTCAGACAAATATCCACAGCATGCTGATTTCGAGTCAACATCATCAGAGGGCCTTTCCAGGAGCCCCCGGTGAAATCCTGGAAGTCTGGGGCTCCGGAGCTTTTCAGCTGGATGAACCTGCAAGTCAGGCTGAGTCGAGGTCGACATAAGCCGGCTTTGCTCTTGACGGTGGGTGAGTGCCTTTATGGAGCTTTTAACAAAAAGTTCTCCAATCTTCTCCAAGGTTTTTGAAGGTCTTTTAGGAGTCCACAGCTCACCCAAGGTTCCAGAAGCTCTGAGTTGCTCCTTGAGGGTTGGGACTTCAACTCCCAAAATGTACCTGGCTCACACTCCAGAATGACCACTGGACAGTGGTCAGCTGGTCAGTTTCTTCAGGATTTGATGCAGGGGACTCTGGTTAGCTAGTTTTCACCTCTAGCAAGCAGTAAGTCCCTTCTTGAACTAGTTGAAGCCAGGCAAAGTTATTTTATTGTGGTAAAATCCAAGTGTGCACCTTGTGCAGTCCTTCAGATTGGCACTACTGTGGCCATAGACTGGGTGGCTGAGGTGCTCTTCTGATGTTCTTCCTTGTAGGGATCTGAGGTGTGGGTGCAGTTCTGCCATATTTATCCTTGCTTCTGGGTGGAAAGCAGGGGGGTCCTGGTGGTCCAATCACAGGCAGGCTCCTTCCCCTTTGATGATCACTGCCTGGGAAGTGTGGCTAAAATCAATCCCAGGGTGCAACATTCTTCAAAAACCCAACATGACTCAAAGTGATTTTTGGAGGTAAACTCTGGCTGAGTCCACCCACTGGTGTGGCCAAAAATCCTAAACACTCCCATCTCCTGCCTTTTCCTAATCTAATCAAGAGGGCACCTAATCGTATGTGGTTGCAGGAAATAGGGGAGGTCCTGAGCTCCTCCAAATGTCCTTCCTGGAATTTGAAGACAAGTTTGGCTGCTCTTCAACATCCTGTTTCACCACCTGATGAGGCAGATCTCCTCCCCAAGGCACATCCTTTGTGTTCAGCCCAGGTCACTTCACACCTCATCAAGTCAGCCTGGCCAGTCTGCAATAGGCTGTCCAATCAGAGAAGGGCACTACAGGGCTGAAGTTGGCAACTTTCAGGTAGAGTTTTAAAACTCTTTACCTGAACTAGCTATGTTAAATATAACAATCGCAAGTTGTGGGATTTATTATAACAATTAATTTGATACCAAACTTAAGGTATCTGGCACTTAAAGTTTACCCATTTTTGCCTATGGAGGTCATTCACTACAGTGTGGGAAAAATTTATTTGGCTATTTTGCCTAACCAGGGCATATAAAACAATGTTTATAATGTCCCTGCTTATAATTACAAGGCACCCAACCATAGGGGCACATAGGGCACATCTTAGGGGTGACATATGTAAAAACAAAGTAATTTAAGACTTTTGAAGTACTTTTAATTCCAAAGTCGAATTTGCATATAACTTTAGTTTAAAAGCAGCCAGCAGGACAGGCTTGCCTTTAAAATGACACTGGGCACCTCAGCAGTTCACCAATGGATGCACCACCTATCCTGGGCTCCCTAAAGCTACATGCCCTAACATATAATAGGGACATATAGGTAGGCTGATACTGCCATTTATAATTAGCCTAATTTGCATATCCACTTTGCACAGAGCACTGGCCCTGGGACTGGTAAGCAGTACCCAGGACACAGCCAAAAGTCAGTAACCACCAGTATCTGTCCAAAATGTTTCGGGTGACCAGGGCAAAAATGAGGACTTTCCTACAGTTTGCCTCTTTTAATGATTTGGAAGTAAGCAGGGTACCTTCTACATAGAAAATACCAACTGTCTAATTCCCCAATTCAGTCAATTGGGAAACCATACAGAATTTTCAATATCTCTCAGTCTTGTGGAAACCTATAAAGATATCTCATGGGAGTATGCAAATTGTCCACCCATCTACTTCATGTATCTATTCCAGCACCATTGCAAGGTGATGGAATTCCTGCATGTTAGTTCTAGGCCACCCAGCAAGACCTCACTAATTGTTCTGCCTCTCAAGACTTGGTGCACCACAATATCCTCTACCTCATTTCCCCTCACAAATTATTGCATGGGTCATTGTAATTCCACTTCAAGATTATACATTTTGTAGATAGTGGTTCCCATTACTACAGTGTTTAGAGGTAATACGGCTTTACTGATGGCCAGATTTTTCTTATGGAAACCTCAGGTTAAACTTGAAAGGCAGAAGTTCAGTCTGCCCCCCTAAGAAATTGTCATTTTCGGCAGGAGGGCCACAAAATAATACAGCAGATGTGGGAGCTCTAGCATTTTTTTCCAAGAACTTCCCTCCCCATGAGGGACAGGGACAGTCTAGGTCATGAAAAGAATGATTGTCTTGCTGAGGACAGAGCCCTGCCTATGTTACCTGCAAAAGGCACTTTCCTAGAAATGTACACGATTCTGACTCCCACTGTAATCAGCGATCTGAAAGGGCCATTGTCCCAAAGGGGTGCTCTCATGGAAAAAAACACAACTTCTCCCCATTAATTTTGAGATGGAATAAACATGCAAAGTGGGTCAGGACATGTGTCACCACCGACATACTGTTCACGTAGTCCCTCTAAAATAAAAGTGCATTGTCCACGTGTAGTGAAATAATATTCGCCCCATCAAGGTGTCTTATAATCCAATCCTACACAGACCGGAAGGGGCTTTATCACTGACAAGAAAAGGAGAGTGACAAGGGACATCCCTGTCTGGTGCTTCTGAGGATGAGATATTTCCAGGAGACCACCGACCCAAACCATCATCAGAGGGAGCGAGTATAGCAGGTGAAGTCATCTCAGCGTGTTTTCTCAGAGAAGGCTAATTTCTCAAGGACATCAATTAATATGGTCAGCATACCATATTGATGGCCATCTCTATGTCAAGGTAGCTCACCACCTGGAAGGGGTCCATCCACAGAAACAAGCCAATAACACAGAAAAAGCTGAGAAAATTAAAATGGGTATTTCACCTGGGGATCAATCCATTCTTATCTAGATGTACTTGGGCTCCATCCACCTACAGAGTCCTGTTTGTCATAATATTCTCTGTGATCTTATTCTCAGTAGTCAACAAAGAAAGTAGCCTCTAAGACACTACAGTGAGCAAATCAGTGTCTGCTTTTGGTAGCACCACCACCACAAGAGATTTTCTGGCCAAAAGGGGCAGTACGCCCAGTTCAAAATTGAAGCAAGCTGTGCTTGATAAGATATATAGAAATAAGGAGGAAGCCCATCCAGCCCAGGAATCTTCCTCTTAGTCAACTGTGTTATAGCCTCATGTAATCTGTTGGGGGAGGAAAGCTCCTCCAACAGGTCTTCATGCTAAGGAGAATTTCTCAAAAGAGGAAGGGCATCTAGACAACCTGCTAAATTAGCTCTATCCACTAATATAGAAGGAGAACATAACAAACAATAATTATGGGTAAAGGGCAAGTTTACCTCAGTCTGGGAGGTCAGAATTTCACCTGTTTCTGAGCACATTGCACAAATCAGTTTTCTGTTGGTCTTGGAGCTCATCAACCAAGCTAACATGCTCCCAGATTTATAACCCTCCTGATGGTGTCTGGACATACAGTGCCTGTAATTAATTTCCTCAATCTCTTAATCAGGGTAGGCTACTGTGACCAAGCTGCTGTGTGTTCTCTACTGCATTGCTGGTTAAAGACACCCCAACATTTGAGTTGAGGTATCTCAGGGCCAGATGTACGAAGCATTTTTCAAGTTGCAAAGGGGCCGATTTGCAGAATCGGCCTGTTTGTGACTTTAAAAATGCTTTTTGGGATGTACAAAACCCAAACTGTGATTCAGTAACTTCATTATACCTAAGATAAATAGTCTCTTAATGTAGTCTTATAACTTAAAAGAATCCCCCATGATCCCCCCCCATTTTTCGGCATCGTAAGCTAATTAATGCTCCCTTGTCTCCTGTGCCTTTATGGGCACTGGCAAGTTGAAATTATTATAAGGGTCCTTGCAATCCTTCCTTGAGCCATGGGAGGCAGCCATCTTGAAAGTTCAGCAGTCTAGTGCTGCAGACCGCAGCACGCCAAGATGTGAAGGCAGCATTCCACTTAAACACGGCTCTGGTGTGAGCTCGAGTGTTTCAGACCCCGGGGAGGTGAGCATTAGGTACAGACCGGGAGTGTCACTTTGAATAAGTAAGTGCTATTTATCTCTATTACATTGCGTCACGGATATTGACAACTATGACGAGCCTAATACTCTTCCTAATCTTTAGTGTGTGACTACAAGCACAGCCCCCTCCTGCCTGACCCATTACACAAGAGTCCGATTACCATTGAGTAGGTTACGCACGCACACCATGTGAGTTTCTGGTGTGCCTTATGGGTTTCAATGTTTTTTTTAAATATACTTTCGAAAAATGTAATTTTCAAACCTGTAATGATTAATCTGACTTCACCATTGAAGAGGGATTATCATTATAACTTCATAGACACCACACATGACATATCTGCCTCCTCTGGTTAAGGAATTGCAGCTTGTTAAATATATTGTGGAATGCCCAATGCTATGTCTAGAGGAGGGTTAATCCTCACAGTTGTGAAAAATAAATTGAGGGTGTTTCACTACTAGGACATGTAAAACTTAAATGTACATGTCCTGCCTTTTAATTACACAGCACCCTGCCCTATAGGCTGCCGAGGGCCTACCTTAAGGGTGACCTATATGTAATGAAAGGGGGGTTTGAGGCTTGCCAAGGGGTTTTAAATGCCAAGTCTACATGGCAGTGGGACACTGCCTTCAGGATGCAATGACAAGCATGAGGCAAGTTTTAAGGTGCTACTTAAGTGAGTGGCACAATAAGTGTTGCAGGCCCACTCGTAGCACTTAATTTACAGGGCCTTGGGATATGGTTTCCACTCTACAAAGGACTGACATACAAATTATGCCAGTCAGATATATGGCAATCAAAACATGTTTAAGTGAGGGAGCACAAGCACTTTAGCACTGGTTAGCAGTGGTAAAGTGCACATAGTCCTAAGGCCAACAAGCAACAAGGCCAACAAGCAACAATCCAGCAAAAAGTAGTAGGAGGAGGGTGTAACAATTGGGAGTGACCCTGTAGAGATGGCCATTTTCAGCCCTTACCATCTGAGCACTATCCCACTACATGAATATTGATTCTGCTTACTCCATGCTAATACCATCTGTTGATGGCAGAACAAACTAGTTACTAGAACAAAAGAAAACTTCTTGTGAATGAATGCAATACACTAAGCTAGCGGAAAGGTCTTGAGACATGGGAACATTATTGTGCCCATACTATAAAGTTTTCTTTGGGAACAACAAAAACAATGCCAATGGAACCAAACAAACGTAACTTTGCTCAACTGTGTGCTGCAGAAATGATGAACAGTGAACATGCAAGAAGAGAGATTAATTTGCAGGAGTACCATGTCAGTTTGTGCATGTAATTTCAAGAGTAACTCCATATTCTGCACATTGTTTACACTGCACAAACAATTACACTGAACAAAAACTCTTACACCTTTAGAACATTAATTACATATCACCTCATACTAGCAATATGTGTGAGAATTTAATGTAGATAGACATAAAACAGAATTGCAAAGAAATCAATACATTTCAAATTTCATACTACACATTTCTGAGATTACAACATATAACATCAGAAAATGTTAGTTGATGTCTACACAAATGCTTTAGCCTCAGATGCCCTGATTTTGGTTTCCACAATATTTGGTGCAAAGAGATGAATATTCAGCTGCTGACCCTGGCAGGGTAATTTAGATATTAAACCATTTTTGAAAGTTAACATTTTTGTTGTAGCATCCATAAGTGGCACGACAGGCCATATTGGGTCATTGTAAATTCACACTACTGCTAATGAGGGTATTTGCAGCCCTCTGAAAATTAATAGTAATTTGGGGAAAAAATCCTACCCAGGAACACAGGAGCAACTAACTAAGAGAATGAGAGTGACTGCCTGCTACTGCTGTTCATGTACTGTAGCATTTTATGCTATTTTCTTATTAAAATGCACCTTCAGCCCCATTCTGGACACAAGGGTGCATGTTGCACTGAGAAAATAACATTAAATGCTGGATTACGCTTCTCAGATAATTGCGCATAATTATGAGTTATTTTGTGGTAATTACAGGTAGATATGTTAGGCAGAATTATGCCAGTTATGCCACACCATTTGAAACCACTTAAGTATCAGGAATAGGAAAGTTGCTGGCTTAAGCCGAACCGATTAGCTCACCCTCAAACTCAATCTTCAGCTTACAATCCACAGATTGGAATCAACCACCCAGCAACTATTGATGATAGGCAGGTGAGTTAAGTAGGGCTGACCTATGGTTTGGCAGGATATTATATGGTTATGTAATTTGATGTATAACATTTTTCACCCACACTAATATCATGACACTCAACAGTCGTCAGCTAACTGTAACTTATAACTTTTAAATTCACATAAAATGTATCTGCTACAGGGGATGTCCGTCATCAGTTTTGTGCAGCAAATAAATGAGCCATTACCAAATAACATTAATGGAATAACTAAAGAGATCTGTCACACATTGCAAGTCAATTGGAGAACTTTAATCTAGTCCACCTCTGTAGATCGCAAATATTTATACACTATGGTCAATACTTTACATCTCACAAGGACACTCAAATATGGGGATGATAGTAGTGATGTGCATCCCAGCAGATGTCTCCACTTCTCTCTCCCTCCAACCATGCTTGCTCAGGCCCATAACGTTACACAAAACTTCAGATTGGCAAATCCAGTGCAGTAACCAGTTAGGCAGACTGTAATCATAAGAAGTACCATAAATGGAATGGCAGAGCTGTCCATTGCCCACAGAGTAGTGAAAACCATATACTGCACATCTGTGTCTCTCACACTTCAGCATTCACCTCGGTGGTCATTACACATGACATAGATATACTTTTCTTACACCTTATATGGTGTATCTTGCTCTCCATGTAGGTATGGGCATCAGTGCCCCTCTGAGGGGCAGTAAACGCTATTCAAATGCTGCAGTACAATACAGTACAGCACAATATTTCTCATTTCTGTATCATCAAGATTTGTTTTGATCTTTGTTTCCATCAGATCTCAGAATTACAAAATAAAATATGCTTAATTTGCACTTTCATAACTGCTAACATATTTTGGAATATGTGTACAGTTCATTTACAGGTAATTTTGTTATGAGTTAGAAAAAAATGACATCCTGCAGCCTTTTCTTTCACACTCCTTGTACCTCAGAGGAATTGAAACCTACTTAACTTTGCAAAATTATCTCACTTTTCAGTCATAGTAAGAAAGGTAAACAACATGTAATAGACGTAATTGTTAAAATATGAAACAGCAATTTGTGAGAAGACATATTCTGACATTTTTATCTCTGTCTTTGAATTCACAACAAATATGACAAGATACAACCTAAATTTAAAGCCATTTGTGTTGCTCATTCAACTTATAAACTCCTGTGCACCTCTATTTCCTGTGCCTGTATTTTTTTTATTTTTTTTTATTAGATTGTACTCATTAAAATGTGAATGCACTTTGTTTAACTAAAAACGTATTAATATTGGCTAGCCTGTCCCTCAAATGTCCCCCCAATGGCTACGGCCTTGTGTACCCCTTGTCTGGTTGCTGAAAGTCACTGCTTTTGTCCCACCTGACTTCTGTCTCTGGGTTTGTTGTGGGTACAGTGTCTGCTTCAAACTGTATTTTAGTTCCAGATGTGGGAGGACACTAGGATTATGATAGTACAGTCCTCACTCTCACGTCCAGCCTCAGCACCCAAGTTTAGTATGGGGATTTTCACCCTATTTGATTTCCCCTGACACATTGCGGTTTGGGCCTGTTTGCGGTAAAGCAAACAGGTAGTACTACAAAAGTAGGTTGGTCAGGGCCTGGGAACCTTTAAACGTTGGTCAAAGCTGAACCTTCCCCAAGCTTGCCTCAAAACATTGCTGGGTTTACAAAAGGATGCTAGACGGACTGAACTTGCTGCACTTAGAATCTGTGACCTGTGACAAAGCTCTGAGGAGGTTGGACCCCCTTCCACTTGAAATCCTAAGATAGAAACACCTCCAAGAATCATAAGGCCATTCCCTCAGTTGGCTACTGGAACATAGAAAAGCTGAAGAGGACATTCCTGTGAAGTATTCCAGCTGAGCAGTGGCAAATTGACCTGGACTGGACTTTGTTGTTGCCTTTTGAGAGTCTCTAAGAGCTCCACCTGAAGTGCTGGAGACTTTGGAAGGGTACTCCTGCTGTTGTGCAGACACTAGAGTTTGGAAAAGTGTGGAAAATGTTCATTACTCTTTGTTCCAGAGCTTTAACGGGACCGTCCACAAAACGTATTTGACTGGTAGTTAGTTCCATGGAGTAGGGTTGAATTTCAGGGTTGTCCCATGTAGAAAAGAGCATTTCTTCAGAAAAACAGCAAAGTCTTTTTTCAGACTGGGAGGTAGAACCTTTTTTGAACTTCCTTACTCCAGGCCTTAACGGGGACAATCTACTTGGTATGTCCAACAGCTGTTCTGTTGCTGTTGGCTTAAAATCACACCTAGGTCAATTTAATGGATTTTTGTCAGTTTGGTGTAATTTTGTTCATTACGCTTTACTTCATTTTACTAAATTGAAGTCAGGTTTTTATTGTGTTGTGTTTCCAAACTTCTAATTGTTTTTGTACTTCTAAATGCTTTACACATTTTCTCTAAGTTAAATCTGTGCCGCAGGTACTTGGGTTTGAGCTCAGGTTTAAATCACTGGAACTTGTGACTGGCCCTAGCAAGACAGTGACTTTATTGTTTGTTCTGGGCACCAATCACCCCTCATCTAATATACCAATTTCTCACAGTGGTTTATAGTGAATTACAAATGGAGGACCAGTACACTATTCACATATACCATACTGAAATAACTGTTTTCACTTATTACTACTAACACCAAATTACATATGGAACTGGAAGTCAGCCATTTTCTGGTCATTCTGGCATATCCTCTCACTACAACAGCATTTTCCTCATAATGCTGCTCCTTTATCATGGCATTCTCAACTCCCTTCCTGGGTGAGGGACAAGAAGAGAGTGTCCCCAGTTTCACTGATTAAGAAATATTATTAGCTACAGAGCCACCCCTAATTACCCTCACATTTATGAGGGTGCAAAGACCTCATAGAGCATTGCATTGCAGAATCACAGTTGAGGGGACAACAGCATGTACTGCAGTGCAGAAAGAGACTGAGTACCACCAGATCTGGGAGGACTGTTAGCTTGGGTCACGGTGAAGGCCACTGTCCTCTCAGCCACATTTGTGGCACCCAGGTAAATGCTACTGTACTGCGTACAACCTGGCCAACTATTCACACTCATGGTTTAACTCCTATATATATATTGTGTTTAATGAGGGTTGTTGGTTGAATTGGGGGGTGACCCCTGTACAAGCAACAGCCACAATCCCTGTCAAGGTGAACCACAGAAAGTCACTAAATTCAATTGTGCTTAACCCTCTGGTAGCTTGGCACAAAAACAGTCAGGCTTAACTTAGAGGAAATGTCTAAAGTATTTACAAAGCACACACAGTATTAAAGTGAGAACACAACACAAGGAAAATCCCTCTCCAGTTTAGAAAAATAGAGCCAATGTTAGTAAAATTTTTGACATCAAAATGTCAAAAATCCAATCAGTAGAACAAAAATTGCGAACTTTGAAAGTTAAAGGTAAAAGATCAAAGCACCAAACGCGGACAAGATTGGGTCAAAGTCGCAAAATATGGCTGACTGCAATGGAGCATGAGTTGGATACAAAAAGTGGATTAAGCAAGTCTGCCAGCAGTGTCCGAGGAGGAAACCTCATCCTCAGGCAGCTGCTGGACAAAGTGGAAGTGAATGTTTCTTTGTTTGGACTTACTCTCCTTTTTGGAAGTTGATAATCTCCAGCAGAACAAATCTGGAGGCTGTAGCCAATAAGAGCTCAAGGAGGCTGAATACCTCTTTTTTCTGAAGGACTGCTGAAGGAGTTGCTGACCAGTGATGCACCTTGGGCAGATAGATGAGCAGGTTGGTCTCCTTCTTCTCCACTTGTTGCCAAGTTTTGGATTTTGGCTGTCTTGGTGCCTTTAATAACACAACCAAGGATCTACGACTAGAGGGTCATCACATGGGAGTTCGGAACTCACTCAGGAGTCACTCTGGTAGTCTTGATTCCAAGGGATGAAACAGGGATCAGGCAGCAGTGAAGGCCTCTGAGGCTTTAAGGCAGGCTCCAGACAGCAACGCTGTCATTACAGGTGAGCAAAGGAGTCTTGTGGAGAACACAGCAGGTAACAGCAGTAGGCAGTCCCCTGAGACTCCTTCTGCTGGTCCAGAAACTAAACTGAAGCGTGGGTCTCCTTTTTGTACATAATGCCTTCTTTAAAGTAGAAAAGGTTTCTAGAGAATTCTTTTTGAAGGGCTTGACATTTTCTTACTCCCCTGCCCTGGGTCCATGCTGCCTGCATGAACAATGCAGGGGTGACAAACCCTTTGTGAGAAGGCAGAGCACAGCCTATTGAGTTGCAAGTGCTATGTCCTGCCCACCCCCATAGTTGGTGGCCCACCCAGGCACACCTATTGCCTTTACTGTGCAGCTTTTTTTCACTACCACAACATGTAAAACTTAAACATGCCTGTCAAGCCTTTTAAGTGCATTGCACTCTGCCCTTGTGGGTTACCTAGGGCCTACCTTACAGGTAACTTTTATACAATGAAAGGGGAGTACAAGGCGTGGCAAAGGGGGTTATATTGCCAGGTTGAATTGGCAGTTTAAAACTGAATTGAGGCTGCAATGACAGGCCTGGGACATGTGGGTGGCACATTAAGTGCTGCAGGCCCACTAGTAGCATTTAATTTACAGGCCCATGGGATTAGGTCTACCACTCTGCAAATGACTTAGAAGTAAATTAGTGATGCCAATCAGGTGTAAACCAATTTTACCATGTCTAAAAGAGTGAGCACAAGCACTTTACCACTGGTTAGACGTTGTGGAGTGTGTAGAGTTCTAAGGGCAACAAAAACAAATTCAGCAAAAATAGCAGGGGTGAAGGCAAAATGTTTGGGGAAGATCACCCTACAACTAACAGGTCTAACAATACATCTACAGGTTTAATAAGAAAGTGAAACGTCAAAGAAGATACTCTTTTAGAACAAAACTTTTGCAAATACATGTCTTAATAAACTAAGCTTACAATAGCATAAGTAGAGGCTTCAATGACCATACTACTGAGTATTCCCTTAAAACACCCCCAAAACCCCTTTAAATATGACACAGCTTCCTTTTTTTTGTTAATTTATTTTCGAATGAGTCAGAGTTCGACAAGTCCATAACATACAGATCAGATGGCGTATACAAAATATGAAGATTGGTGGAAACAATAAAGAAGAGTCAAAACATAGTAAGAGGTTGAGTCAGAAAACATGAACTACCACAACCCAGAGTGTGCAAGACATGTAATAACTGTTAATCCCACCTAAACCTGGCCCATATCCTCTAAAATTTCTTGAGTGAACGGATACCCCTCGCTAGAGCTAGAACTTTGTCCATATCATACATTTGTCATACAATTCTCCACTACTCCATATAAGACAAAACTTCCTGTTTCAGTGAACTGTGTTCTGAAGTGCCCCTTGCTTTCTCTCCGTGTGTCAGTTATTTTGGTAAAATAATGCATCATTTCTGGGTAGGGAGATCTATTCAGGTACACTTATCCACTGACAAGTCACGGTGACAAGGACCATCTTACAGATATATCATAATATAACTAAACTAAATGTACTGATGCTGTGATAGGGCTATTAAGTTCCAGCTGCGATAGGCCTTCAATTTTGACCTCCCATATATCATGCTGTAACTCAAGGTCTCACTTAATTGTGTCCATTTTGGAATACATAGGTAGCAATTCTGAGCAGTGCTACTCAATATTGTTAATAATTGTCAGCTCACTCTGTTTATATGTGATGAACGTTAACCTCTCGTCAGGACTTAATTTATATAGCAGAATAAAAATATTATTGGAAATTGTGTTATCTTCCAAATACAATATCTACCCAAAAACCAAAGCAGTACAATTGCCAGCGTATCTAAAGATAAAGGGCTTTACATACCATAAAGCGAGCACTGAGAGCACTATTTAGACTTTGTTCCATTGTTTTGTGCTGATTACTGTCTTACTTACTTGAAAAGGGACTTTGGTTTTACCACCTTAGACTCTGGGAAATGTCTGCTTGCCATTGAAGCTTGAAAGTAATGCTTGGCTTTTGGCTACAAATGTAGCCCAAGTTGCTGACATTTCTAAGTAAACAGAGCACTACACGATACCAATCACAAAGCAATGCAGCAGAACTAAAATATAGCAGTGAACAGTTCCACAAAACAGAAGGCAACACAAGTACTGAAGTACAACACAATAAAATTATATTGCAACAATGCAACAAAAAACACCACAATCACAACAAAACCTCACACAAAAAATGTATCCAAGCGTTCTTATCATACATTACCCACTCCAGCATCCTGTTTTCAGAACAGGGTGGTAGAAGGTGTTTGGACCAAGAACTGCCTTAACTTATCCCAAGATTTGAAATAGCACAAATTAAAAATGTTTTGTGATTTGGCTCAGATGCTCCGACATGCTGCCATTAGGAATAAATTCTAACTTTCTTTATCATATGCGGAAATGCAATGATGCCAATGAAGAAATACCTCTATGGTAAAATATAATTGAAACTGATAAAACATATCATGTGTACATTTAAATGTAATAATGCAAGAGCATATACAAGAAGGCTTTTTAACACATCACAAAAAGGCCCATATTTAAGAAAAAGTAGTGAATCAGCTATGATGCGCCGCTTTTCTTGTGCCCCCCTTCTGGCATGTAACAACACCATGCTTACACCATATTTATAATATGGTGCACCGTAGTAATCATTAGCACAATAGCATCAACATTTTTGACACTATTGTGGCGCTGTGCTACACTAGCGTAAAAAATGTTGACGCTAGTGTTGCAAAGTGCAAGGAGGCCCATAGTTTGATATAGGAGCACCATTTTAAAGCCTGCGTTGCGCAGCGTTAAAAATGATGCCAACAATGGTGCAATGAAATCTTCTAAATTTCACTGTGCCATTTTGCGGGCCTCCTAGCACCGAAACGCCCCCTCTTTTATACATTATGCCTGGCAGAGGCATAATGTGGAGTAAGGGGTCACAAAGTGGTGCAATGCATGCATTGCTCCAATCTGTAAATATGGTGCAGCAGAAAAGCCACATTATTGCCACCTTAGTGTAAATAAAATTATGTTGTGGTGGCACTAAGGTGGCAGTAGGGTCTCTTAAATATGCCCCTAAATGTCTGTATGATGCCTGTGTTAGGTGCTTTGCTGCTCATCCTGCAAAAGTGTGACAGACAAGCAGTATCAACGTGAGTTTGTAGGTGCTCCTTATAAACCAGTGCACTGGGTGTTCACAATACAAAGTAAAGCTGCCCTGCCAAACTTCATTGACTTTGAGGGTAGATATGCTAATGCGGTCAAGACCTAGGTCAAAGAAGACAGCTTGAGGTTGCATCAGGGTGCGGTTTGGCAGTTGCAATAAAGATGTAAATGTTCAGGAAGGTTTTAAGCTTTCATAAGGATTCAACACTTTAACAGAACATTAAATTAAATGCATATATTCTTAGTATATTCTTAGTAACTGAAAAACTAAGGTCAAACCGCAAGAAAAAGCCAATTCAAATGCACAATAAACAGGCAATTCACAACAGCAAGATCCCCTGAAGATAAGCACTGTATACCATTTGCAATCTCTTATAACCAGAACTGGAACACTCCGTAAACAGAAGCAAAATGTAACATAATGTAATTGCAGTATTAATGGCTTGATGATTCACATAATATTTTTCAAACGTTTGCAATGATTAGTTGATCATGAGGACTGTACTGTAAAATGGAGGATGAGGATGCTCCATCCAAAACCTTGGGGCATTTTTATAAGAGGCTTGCGTTGCCGGAGCGTCACTTTTATTTGATTCGCTACAGGTGCAAGTCTCTCAACCATATCTATGAGGCCATGCAAACCCACTTTGTGTGGTTTTGCATGGCCTCATAGATAGGAGTAAGATAAAACAGCTCAAGTCATTGCGTTGGATTACTCTATGCCAGGGAGGTGTTCCATGAGTGTTGTGGTCGGTTTTCCGAAGCAACACCCATGGATATTGGCACTGCTCCAGATTTACTTGATCATGTAAACCTGGGAAAGCACCAAAACCTTACGCTCTTCCATAGCAGGCATAACGAGGAGAAATATTTTAATTTCTCCTCGTTTTCTTCTTTTCCCATGTGTGCTGCATTCTGCAACACACATGTGAAGAGGAAAATGCCTATCTGGATTGTTTTTGTGCAAGATGGTGTCCCTTCCTGCCCAAAAGCTTTCCTGCCTGCAACACAGCCACCCTTGCATCATTGTGCAGGGGTGCCTTCATTGGCACTCTGCAGCCAATTGTGCACCAGCGAAAGGGGAAAGGACAGGGATAAACCGTATTTCATAGATACACTGCATTCCTGCCCTTTCATATTGGCGTAGGGCAGTGCAGCAAGAAGACATGCAGTGCTGCCCTACGCCAATTCTCCATTTATCTAGGCCCTTATTTCTTTGCATAGTTTTGCAGGCCATATTCCAAATGATCACCAACTTTTGAGGCTGGTTGAAACAAAGAAAGAGTATTAGAACATTGGAATGTTGGGATCTCCATTGCAGACAATGGAATGCTCCGGGCTTTTCTGGCTGGTAAAAGCCCGGAGCCTCATCATTCCAATGTTTTTCTTGTTCACAGCAACAGCTGTGAACAAAGACCTCACGGAACCCCTTGATTTTAATCCTCTCGGGCTCCGTGAGGACTTTGTTGTATTTATTGGAACATTCTGCCCTCTAGTGGCAGAATGTTCTAATAGCTTTAGTGGGCTCTACCGGCCATTCAAGGGCCTCGCCTTTGGCTCGGGCCCTTAATACTGGAGCGGGCCTTGAAGGGCCGTTAGAGCCAGCTACGGTGGGCTCTAAGGCTACAGTAAACATTTAAATATTATTTGCTTGGTGAAAGAAAGTGTCACAAAATTTGGAAAAGTGACAGAGAAGAATAAGTTGTTTCTCCGTTTTTTGGTTAGTCATGCTCAGTTCAAATAAATGTGGATAACTCACTATCATGGGGTCACAGAGACTCCGTGTCATCGGCTCCAGACTCTGTGGTGAACTAAACCTAATGAAAAATTAGAGCAAATCGTAATCTGAAACACAGGGACAAAAAGGCAGTGAGCCCAAAGTGCACATATTGTCACCACAGAGACCATTTTCAGCAAGGCTCGTTTGCAGACCGACCACATGTTGTACCTATGTATATGAAGGTAGTGTATAGGAGAGAGGCTTTCTTTTTTTAGAGGTAATGGTTAACGTAGGAG
Source organism: Pleurodeles waltl (assembly GCF_031143425.1). Lineage (NCBI taxonomy): Eukaryota > Metazoa > Chordata > Amphibia > Caudata > Salamandridae > Pleurodeles > Pleurodeles waltl. The sequence goes on along the minus strand of NC_090436.1, from coordinate 586,773,959 downwards.
TTTCATCCAAACAAATATCACAGAATTCCGGAAGAAAATCTTCCTGCTTTATGTCCAGTAAATGGTGATTATCCAAGGTCAAATCTAGAATTTAAAACCCCAATTTCTGGATATCTTCCACACAAAGGCTTTCAGGTTTTGAGCTACACACCTAAAATATACAACATCGAGGCTTAATGTCGTATGTATACAGCTTGCTCCAGGTCAGCCTTTAATCCTTCTGAGGTCAGTAAATGTGAATATTATAAATTGGGTTATTGTAACATATGCTATTTATAGTACGTAGAAATGGCGGGCACTATATTATAAATATTTGAATTCGCATTTATTTTCGGCTTTAAAACTTCCAAAGATACATGCATGCAAACAGAATCTAAGAAATTAATAACGGAATCAAATGATCTAATTTAAAAAAACGAATACATGGGCTGTTTTCAATAAACGTACAACGTTGAAGTTATCTTTAAAAACGCTTGCATGAACCTGTACAGTGTAAAATGTTTAATGCTTGATGGGCTCAGTAGTCATTTTGCATAATCAGAAGATTCCTTTACTTTTCTGAAATAGCCGCTTCCATTCTTCCACCACCTCCAATTTTTGTAAACGATTACACCTGATCCGCAACCATACATAGGAATTTATCGGACATTTCAGGGCTCATCTGAGTAACATTAGTTGTAAAAACATGAAGGTATTTTATTGCTCCTTAACTATAAATCGAACATAAAAACAGCCTTTTAATTGCGGACTTTACCCTCCATCTGAGCGTTATACCATTTAGGTCATTAACATCAGCAGTTAAGTCTAAATCATTTAATAAAAAATAATAATTCTTTAAGCACTTTCTTTCTGTGCCGAATCAGCGCTTTATAAATAGAAGAATCCATGACCTTAAAATCAGCTCTGCTTATTATAATATCCATACAGGTGTTATGTAGGCCATGTAGTTCATCGATTGATTCACTCATACACGAAAACGAAGCTGTCGCACCACAAGTCAAAACAGGAGTAAAAGTCAAAACAGGAGTTAATTTAGAATGATTGATGTACAGTAATGGTTGAAGGAAATACCTTGTTGGCCTCTGAAGAGAGCATAAGAAACCCTATGGAACGCTATTAACAAAAGCGATGCCCAAATAATTATAATGATCTACTTATTCTAAAGAGCTTTCTTAAAAAAGTTCTCTCTTCCACAGATTTTAGGGGCATATTTAAAAACCCCTTTGTATCGCTCTTCGGGTGCAAGAACAACACAACTGAAAAATTAGATTTATGAAGCTTGTTTGGCCCTGAATGGCCGCATAAATCTAGAGTAATCCAATGCAGTGCAAGTCGCAGCCTTGTATTACTCTGCAGTAGGGAGGTGTTTTCATGGTGTTCCCCAGCACAATGCTTAATTTGAGCAGGTGGTTTCTGGTGGGGGGCACCCACACTTATTTTTGGGGGCCAGCACTTATTTTTCTGCAGCAGTCATTTACGACAAACAAAATGCACATAGGGGAAAGACAGAGGAAGAGAAGGGCAGAGGAGCAGAGAGTGGTTGTAAATTAATTGAAGAGGCCCAAGATGACTTTAGGATCATGCTGCTTCAGTATTTCTTTCCTTAATTGCAGCAGCCGCGTGTTTCAGAGAATAGCATGGTCACAGGTATGTTTTTATTTACAAATTAAGCACTGCCCAGGCAACATCCATGGATTTTGGTGCATTCTCAGATTTACCACTAGTTGTAGACCTGGGAATGCGCCAAAAACATATGCCTCCCCAGGTGAGGCGTAATAGGACAAAAATATTTATTTCTCCTCATTTCTTCCTCATTCTTCATCACACATAGAAAGTGGAAACGCCTTAGGGGATGGTTTTGTGCAAGAAATTTCCCTTCCTGCACAAAAACAATCCTAGATGCAGTTACTGAGGCACCCTTGAAAAATGGTGCAAGGGTGCCTGCGTTGGCACTAGGCTGCCAAAAATGCAGCACCACAGGGGAAAAGGCAGGAATGCACTATATTGACTTGAATACAGCACATTCCTGCCCGTTCCCTGTCATGCAATGCAGTGCAGCAAGGTGACTTGCTGTGCTGCACTGCGTGACAATATTGTAAGTATGCCCCATGGTTTTTAGTGGATTATTTATTAAGGGTCACACAAGTTCCCATCCAACACCGAGCAAGTTTGCTCTCTACTCGTCGACTTTTAAATCGTATGTAAACTGAGGCAATGATTTACGCAACTTCATGCCGTTTAAGACTGTGGCAAATAGCTCCTTTATTTCTGTCTATTTTAGGGCATAATATTTAAAATGTGTTGCTATCAAACTACAGTGTGATTTCAAAATAAATAGTCATCTGTGTTGTAAAGAGCTGTAAATGCAAATCTGCCGAGAGCAGGTGGAAAACATGGCATCTGATAAAGCAGTATTAAAAATGGTCATATTAGTATTAAATAATTTTGGAGAAAGTTTGCGTCCTTGTCTTACATGTGTATTTTAAGTTATCTTAGGTGCAGCAATAAAAGTCAGATTTAGGTATGACCATCCATCAGTGTAACCACCAAGACCAGCTACCCCAAGGTTCACTTTGGATCAATCTATGAGCATTACATAAATTACTAATGTACTATGGGGCATATTTATACTCTGTTTGCGGCGAATGTGCGTCAAAATCTTTGACACACATTCATTGCAAACCTTGCCCCATATTTATACTATGATGCCCTACCCCACGGACGTAAAATATCCTCCATGTGCGTCATTTTTTAGATGCGGGAAATCGCCTTGCGTTAATGACGTGCAAGGTAGGTGTACCCGTCCAAAAAATGACTTTACGGCCAGTGCGCCTTATTTATACTCCCGCATCATTTTGACACACAGGAGGGGGCAGGCCTTAAAAAAAGCGCACAGCCTGATGTGCGCCGTTTCTTAACGCCTGGGTGAGGGCAGGTGTTAAGGGGCCTGTGGGCTAACTTCCATGGTCTCCGACCATAGAAGCAGCCCAGAGGTGCCATTCCCTGCCCCTAGGGACACCCCTTGCCACCCTCGCCCACCCCTGGAGGACACCCATGGATGGGGGGACCCATCCCAGGTAAGTACAGGTAAGTAGAGGTAAGTATCATTTTTTATTTTTTTAAAGTGGCATAGGGGGGTTTAATTTGGGCCCCCCTACATGCCACTGTGCCCAATGACCATGCCCAGGGGACAAAGTCCCATGGGCATGGCCATTGGGCAAGGGGGCATGACTCATGTCTTTGCTAAGACAGGAGTCATTTCAATAGGGGTTGTGCATCAAAAAATGGCGCAAGTCCGGTTTGAGCAATGATTTTTTACTCAAACCTGACTTGCACCATTTTTTGACACACAGCCCCCATTTTCCGGCTAACGTCAATCCTTAAATAAGGCGCCTGCCTGGCACGTAGGAATGGCATTCGCCGGCAGTAAAAAAAATTACGCAAACCAGCGCTGGCACTGGTTTGCGTCAAAAAGTATAGATATGGGCCAATGTCCTCACAAGTGGTGGTGCTCCACAAATGTAACTTTGTGTGCTTAGATCTATTCACATGTAGATCTGTGACTAAACCTAGGTGTAACTCTCTACTTAGAAGCTATTCTCCAATGCCTTTGAATGAGTTAACAATCATAAATTTAATATACATTTTGAGATGTCTGCTTGGGATGAAGATGTCAGCTATCAAGGTGGAGGACACTTCTACCTAAGAGGTAACCTTCCACACCTAAATGGAGGTCTACAAAAGAAATAGAATAGGCAAATTCTGTACATATGAACTAAATCAAACACACCTGACAACTATTTACTTAAAAACATATAAATAGAGCCCACTTCCCCTTGGACTACTTGACTCTGCATCCTTCACGAACCACATCCTTTCACTAGGGTGCATATCACAACACTGAGGTGGAGAATTCCTTGTGTTTACATTTACAATCAAACATTACAAGCAACTACATGGTCTGCCTCCTCCGTGAAGCAGCAAATGCATCATTGTTGCAGAGGTCACAGACTCTTTTAATGCATTGGAGCTAAAGGTACACAACTTCGGGGAGGAGGTTCACTTAAAAGAAATAGTCAGATCAGAGGATCTAGGTGTAAGAGAAGTTCTCCATGATTCCAATAGTAAAGGCTGATCCCATCCACCTCTCAAGGAATGGCTTGTCTCCACAATGCATCCTTATCTGCTATATGGCCTGCATGTTAGGGACAACCTAATGTGAGGCCAGATAAGAACTTAATACTCTCCCTGTGCCTACAATTACTAACACAACTATGTCCTATCCCATTATGCAGACATCATGCCCATATCCCTCATACACAGTCTCTAACACACCTCTCAAATATAATTTTGTGAGAAATTGTGCTGTTAGTTGGAAGGGGTGAAAGCCCCATTCAAGTAGTAAATCCTATCTTGTTTTAATGGGAAACAGGAGTTATCTTAGCCTTTGGCTTGCAGACTCGTGCCCTCTTCACCTAGTGACTTTTACCCTACTTAGCTTGCTCTGTTTTAGCGCATTTATTTAATTATTGCTTTTAAGATGGCTGCCTTGTTTCTAGTTAGGCCAATGTTTTAGTTTCATGTTATCAGTGCCACCTTGCAAAGGCGTCAATGTCAAGCGACAAAGATACACAAACTGTAGGTGTTCACATGAGGTACTTTCCCTCTTCATGCCTTTAACCGACGTGTTCACATAAATTGCCATCCCAAGCATGTCTTATTATCTATTATTTGGGAACAGACCTACATCAGGGGTCTGAGCAGATCTGTATAAATGCACCTCACTTAGGCAGATAGTCAGAGGGATTCCGACCAGATGCCATCGCTGCTATCAATGCTGCACATCGCCTTGACGCTGACCCAGTCTTTGTGTCCCTACGGAGTCTGAGCTAGAGACCTCATTCCAAGGTAATGAGGGTTGGGGGACTCCTCTCATGGACATGGCATTGGCAGATTGGGTTTTTCACACCTATCACTCTTTTAGGTTAGAGATCAGGTACATCATCTTAGGGTATTAGGACATATTTCATACTTCATGTCACTTCATGTCATTGCAATATCGTAGGGATCTTTGTATTAATGACTCTTGTCTTTACCATTCTGTTTCTTGCACTGTTCATTATCCTGATCATTGCAGCCCATGCAACTTATCGTAAACTACAGTTTTGTTAAATAAAACCTATTGAAAACTTTACTGCATCTCTTTCATTGCCTGTGTTTGATTGAGACACGTTGTAAATGTGAGAAAGGGGTAATTTCCTTTTAACTACGACAATCCCTGAGATGTCACACTCTTGAGTCCATGTGTAAAGGCTGCCAAATATCACATTTTACTGTTTGGGGTTTTCGTAAGGTGCTGCTTGTGAGCCGGGCAGGTTGGGATGACAGTTTTAACTTGTTGTAGGACAGGCATAGTCACCTTCAAACATAAGTACTGTCATCCTTAAACCACCATTCTTGCCTAGAGCAAGAGTCAAACTATGCCCACAGGGCAAAGTCCAAGCGTCAACCTGACTCCTCACAACAACGGGACTCTCCTATTCTGGGGCATCATGCAGGAAATGGGCAGGCACTCAGGGGGCAGAGGGGTTGGGGGCCACCCATTGGGAGGGGTCTTCCTGCCCACTGGTTCTGGAGGGGGCTTCCTACCCTCTGGATCTGGAGATGGCTTCCTATGCACTGGTTCTGGAGGGGGCTTCCTGTCCACTGGGATTTGGAGGGGGCTGCCTGTCCACTGGTTCTGGAGGGGGCTTCCTGCTCACTGGTTCTGGAGGGAGCATCTTGACCACTGGTTCAAGAGGGGGCTTCCTGCCCACTGGTTCTGGAGGGGGCTTCCTGCCCACTGGTTTTGGCGAGGGCTTCCTGCCCACTGGCTTTAGAGGGGACTGCCTGCCCACTGGTTATTGATGGTGCTCCTTGAGCTCTGATTTGGCATGCTGCTCCATGGCCTCTGGTACCAAATGCTGTTCTTTGGCCTCTGGTTCCAGATGCTACTCTTTGGCCTCTGGTTCTGGATGCTGCTCCCTGGGCACAATTTTGAGTGGGGGCTCCTTGGCCATGGTTTCGAGTGGGGCCTCCTTGTCCAGGAATTTTGTTGGGGCCTCTTTGGCCAGGGATTGCTGTGGGGCCTCCTTGGCCTTAGATTTTGTGGGGCCTCCTTGGCCTTGGATCTTGTTGAGGCCTCCTTGGCCAGGGATCTTTGGGGCCTCCTTGGCCTTGGAATTATGTGGGGCCTCCCTGGTCTTTGATGTTTGTGGGGCCTGCTTGGCCAGAGATTTTGTTGGGGACTCCTTGGCCAGGGATTTCTGTGGGGCCTTCTTGGCCTTGGATTTCAAGGGAGCCTCCTTGGCCTTGGAGTTCAGTGGGGCCTCCTTGGCCTTAGAATTCTATGGGGCCTCCTTGTCCTGGGATTTTGGTGGGCCTCCTTAACCCTAGGTTTTGGAGGTGGCCCATGGTCTTGCCGGTCTGTTTGGGACAGGGTGGCACTTTAGCCCTTTGTTTTGGGGGAGGAGTGTCCTTGGTGCAAGGGGGGCCGGCTTTGCACTTCTGCCCCTTAGTGGCAGCTGGAGACTCTGGGGATGGAGCTGTGTCAGACTGGGTGCTTGAGTTACTAGGCTGAGGTGTTATGACCTTCCCCTTATGGGCAGGATGAGGGGAGGGAAGAGGTTGAGTCAGGCAAGGAAACGCTCCTTAGGGACAATGGGGTGGAATGTGGGAGGAGGGATGGGTGTGTAAGTAGAGGGAGTGGTTGCAGGAGGAGGAGGTGTGCTGGACTTGGTTGTAGAAGGGCATGTGTGAGATGGATGGCTGTTGGGGGTCTGAGCGCAGGCGTGTGTGTGTGTCACTGGAAGGGGGCAAACCGGGTGGGAAGTACAAACAGGACGTGTGGATAGATGTTGTGGTGGTGTGCGCAAGTGAGGTGGGTGTGCTGCATGAGATGGTGGTGATTGCGCAAGTGGATGTGGGATGCATGTCTGCGGGTCTGCTGTTGCGGTGAATGTGGGCAAGGCTGTGCAGGTGGCAGTTCTGGGATGCCAGTCCCTAGATGGCATTCACTCTGGTTGACTACCCTACAGAGGTGGATTTCAGGAGGTCAATAGCCTCCTAACTGTGGGCAGGAGGACTGACTGGGGCAGGGCCTGAGGTGACTGGAGTGAGGTAGATGACCACCTACCTGCATGAGTGGGCACGGGCAACTCACTGGGGGGCAACTGGGAGGGCAGTACTGGTACGGGGGTGGTCCCAGAGGGGTTCACAACCACCAGGGAGCTCCCATCGGAGGGCAAATCAGAGTCAGTGGTGTCAACTCCAGTCCCCGCCGTGGTGCTCCCATCACCCTCTGTTCCCCTCGGTGTCGGTAAACTATGCCGCCTGGGTCTCGTGGGCTGCAGTTCCCACACTCGCCAGTGCACCTGCTCCTTCGCCACATGATGATATTGCACACATGGACAGGATGACAAAAGGAGAGAGGGGAGAGAGAGAAAAGGAGCACAGGATCAACCTCAGCACTTACATCACAGATGGCAGACACATCACTGTCATACACTGAGATTGAGAATGGGCAGTATGGAACACACTGGCATGCCTTTTGCTAAGTACCACAGGTAGGAGCCAAACACTGCCAGCTACACACCAACTGGGACCAGCTAAGCCCTGTCGGAGTGGGAAGACACATACCGAGCTTTCTAATACATGCTTTCCACCCTATTAACCTGAGCTGCACCACGCAGCAATGTCTGAACTGGCATATTGGTGCATCCACTGACTAGTACCCTACACCCAAATCCCATACCAGGCAGCAGAGATGGTTGACAAACACACTGTACTCACCCCCTTGTGGCTGCTGTGATGCCCTCAAGTGCCCATCCAGCTCTCAGTATGGAGGCCATCAGGGGGGTCAGGTTCCGACGTGCACCCCTCCCTCATTGGGAGGCCATCCCTAGCTGGGCCTGGTGCTCATCTTTAGATCCCATTCTTCACACAGGACCATGTTAGCCAATGATGAATTGCAAGGTGGTGCAGACCGGCTTCCACCATGACGCGAACACCAGCGAAGTGAGGTCACTTCCACCTGTCCATGAATGCAGGACAGGCGGGTGCCATTTTCTAATGCTGGTACACATGCACAGCTTAATTAGTGTGTCATTGTAGTAGAATGTACTCACCTACACAATTCCACTGTCCAACATACAAGCATGCTCTGTGTACACTGCTGGTGTGTTTATGGTTCCTGTTGTCACTCCTTTCTTACATTTGAGTCCCTTAGGTACCAACCACTGTAGAGGAATAGAAGGAGATACACACTGGTGTACAGACCCCTTGTGGACTTGGCTACACTGGAGGACCGTCACATCATACTCACCTATCGTCTGAACAGGGCCACGATCACAGATCTGTGTGAACAATTGGAGCCTGATCTGCTACCTGCTATCCGTAGCACCACAGCAATCCCCCGTCTTGTGCACGTACTCTCAGTGCTCCATTTCCTGGCAACAGGCTCTTTCCATGCGACAGTGGGCTTGGCTGCAGGGATGTCACAGCCAATGGTTTCTATTCTGCTTGCAAGGGTTTTGGCAGCCTTGCTCAAACACATGTGCAGCTACATCGCGTTCTCCCAGGTAAATGATTTACCTACTGTGAAGGCTGCATTCTATGCAATGGGACATATACCTCATGTTATGGGGCCATCAACGGGATCCATATTGCCTTAGTCACCCCCCCCCAGGGAAAATGAACACATGTACAAGAATCAGAAGAGTTTTCACTCTCTCAATGTCCAGATGGTGTTCATGGCTGATCAGTTCATCTCCCATATCACTGCCAAGTATCCAGAGTCAATGCATGACGCCTTTGTTCTGAGGAATAGCAGTGTCCCAGAGCTGATGGCACGACTACAGAGGCACAGAATATGGCTAATAGTTGAGCCTGTGTCCCCACCCAATGTATGTGAGTATATGCCTTCAGAAGTCTTAGCCCATGCCATTGCGGAGGGCTAATGTGTGTCTCTTACTTCTTGCAGGTGATTCCGGCTACCCAAACCTGTCATGGCTCATGACCCCTGTTATGAATCTGAGGACAGTGGCTGAAAATAGGTACAATGATGGTTATGGGTGTAACAGGAGGATTGTAGAAAGGACCTTCGGGCTCCTGAAGGCTAGGTTCAGGTGCCTCTATCTGACAGGTGGATCCCTATGCTACTCCCCTGAGAAGGTCTGCAGAATCATTGTTCTATGCTGCATGTTACACAATTTGGCCCTCAGATGGCATATAACCTATCTGCAGGAGGTGGAGAGTGACAATGCAGCTGTGGCAGCAGTGGACATTGAGGACAATGAGGAGGAGGATGTGGACAACAGGTCAGATTTGATCCAGCAGTACTTCCACTGACACTCAGGTAAGACTGTTGAACTAAACATTTCTACATTTTAGTGTTGTAGTGTGTGACTGCAGCATAATGCCAGTCATTCCCTTTGCATTCCACCTGACTGTCACCTATAACTTCCCTTATTGCAGACATTGGTGTTATATCAACACTGTACTGCTGTAATGTGTACAGACTGCTGAGACACATTTGTTGGATGGATCAACATGTTACTGGACATTTACACAGGCTAATGAAGTTCATTACAGTTCATTACATTGTATATTACCTGTAGATAAAGCCCTATTGCTCATGTTGTGTCCAAGGGTGTTTATTGAACATTTTTCTACAATGGGAAGTGCAATCGAGTGGGCTGATGGTTGGGAATAGTCCAGTATAGTGGCCAGTCTGTTTGTAACACAGAACCAGTGTCCAAGGGGTCATAGGAAGGAGAGCAATGGCAGTTCAAAGTGGACAAGGTGACACAGTGGCACACAAGGAGGACATTCAGGAGGGGCTCATTTCCTGGCGGTGGTCTTGGTCTTGGCAGCTGTCTCTGATGTTTGTCTGGGTCGCAGGGAACATTTGCAGGGTAGTTCACCTTCTGCAGGGGGTGGGGTGCTGGTGGCCTGTGGGTCCTGTGGCAGGGCCTCCTGTCCACAAGCTGCAGTAGATGTGGAGGGCTGGTCAGTACACTGGCTAGTGGAAAGTTCCCCCTGGTGTGCTGTGTAGTCCATCATGATTTTGGCCATATCACCGAGCACCCCTGCAATAGAGACCATGGTGGTGTTCAGGGCCTGCAGCCACTGGTTCTCCTGCATGATGTCTACCACCTGACCCATCTTGTCCTGGGATTGTTAGTAAGCCCCCAGGACAGTAGTGAGTGACTCCTGGACAGTCGGTTCCCCGGGCCTGTCCTCCCCTTGGAGCACAGCTGTCCCCCGAGTATCCCTGACCCCCTGTGCCTGTGTCCCCTGAACGGTGTGCCCACTGTCACTGACTCCAGGATTCTCATTGACTTGCCTGTGAGGTGTGGACTGGGGTTCCTGTACAGGTGGGCACACTGCTGATTGACGTGTCCTGGGGACAGAGGTACAGGGATGTTGGGTGGCTGCTGTGGTATTGGATACAGAGTGGGAGGCTCTGTGGTGGACTGGGTGTGCGCTGGGGAAGCCACATGACCAGTGGTCCCTAAAGGGCCAGGGAATTATCCAGATCCAGAACTCCAGAGTTGCTGTCATCACTGGGGGCATCTTCTGGTGGGAGTCTGGGTAGCCGTGGCACCTCCTCGCTGCTAAGATTGGCTGGGGCACCTGTGGGGATGTAAGTGGTGTATTATGATGCATGTCTGTGACATATTCTGCATCCCTAGCTTCCTCTATATTGTTGCTGTTGTCCTGCCACCTTTGTTTGTGTATGGTGCTGTATTGTGGAATTGTTAGTTCTCCATGCTGTGCATGCATTGGTGGTGGGTGTACATGGAAGCCTGGAGGGAATGTTCATGCAGTGTGTATGCATGCAGGGCTTGGCATTTAGGTTTGTTAATTGTGGTAGTGCACTGTGTGGGATGGAGTGGAGTAATGGGTGTCATGGTGATGGGAGCTGGTAGTGGCATGCAGGTATGAGATGGTGATAGGTAGTAATTGTTGACTCACCAGTGTCCAGTCCTCTGCCAACTCCAGTGAGTCCCTCAGGACGCAGGTTTGCCAAGACTTGCTCCTCCCATGCTGTCAGCTGTAGGGGAGGAGGTGGGGGTCCACCGCCAGTCCTCTGGATAGCATCCCTTGTTCTTGGATGCTGTCCCATGGCGTTCACCCTGTCCACAATCCTCCGCCATAGCTCCATCTTCCTGGCAATGAATATCTGCTGGATCTGTGCTCCATACAGCCTCAACCATGACCCACAATTCCTAATCAGTGAAACAGGGGTGACTTTGTGGGGACATGGGTGTTGTGCAGTGTGTCTGTTGTTCAGAGGGTATTGAGTAATGTGGTGGAGGGCGGGGCGGGTGGTGGGTGATGTTTGAATGGGTAGTTGTGGTGTGTGTGTGTGAAGTTGTGTCTGTGATTTGCGTGGCTAGCTATTGCGGTCTTTTCGTGTTAGCAAAGGATTGTGTGTGATGTGGGTGTGTGTTTTATAGTGCTGCTGGTGGGTGTGTGGAATGAGTGTACTTGTGTCAGGTGTGGGTTTTTTGATCTTGCCAATGTTGTCTTGTTTTGTCCTTGGGTGGCCTTATCCATCGCGGCAGTGTTCTTTGCCAATGGTTTAACATCGTTGAATTTCCGCAGTGGTGATTGGTGGGTCATTTTTGGAGGGCGTAGTATTGGTGGCGTAAAGGTATGGGTGGTAGTACTGATAGTTTATCATGTTCAGTGGGTCTGGCGTATTTGTGGTTGTGGCTGTTTTCTGTCGCTTTTGTATGTCTGTGTCATAATGGGGAGGACGGATGCCCACCTCCGTGGCAGTATGCTGGCAGCAGTCAGCACAGCGGAATTCAATATTTACTGTCAATGTCATAATGAAGGCCACATTGTCATATTTTATATCACAGAAATGGTCACCTTCTTGTTTTCAGCCACTTTTATGGGCCTGTGTTGCCAAATCCATCACCTGCGACCACCTGTACTTATGTTCCAAGATATGCACTGGCCACACACAGCATATAGATGTTAGAGAGTGGTAAGTGTTTGCTCTTTTGGGCTTCAGTCAAACAAATGTTCCTCTTCATAAGTGAGAGGATAGGTGAATGTTTACTGTCACACACAAGTGTCTCCACCAATATTCCATGTTATTATTTTATGGACTGTGAAATGATTTGTCACTCTTCTTAATGGGGTGCCACATCATTGTTATTAGCACAACCTCCAGCCTCAGTGAGTTCATCGAGAACTTTAGAACAGTAGCGTTGAATGGGAGGACACGTCCATGCCATATGGTAGAAGTCCACAGGAGTGGCCTTGCACCTAGGGAAGGCAGGCTCGGGAAGGAACCCCGACTGGTGCAATCTAGCAGGAGTAAGGTAAACCCCATACAGGTAATATTTTTGTATTACCCTGAATCAGGAGGACTTAGTATAACTTTGGAAATCATTAGGGCATCACACCAATCATCATCAAACATTTGACCCAGTCATCATCCCCACCTACTTCTGTTATGATTCAGATCTCCTGGATCATTATTAATCAACATTTTTATATACTTGGGATACTCCTCCTTCCCCAACTCCTCCTAAACAACTTGGCCTCCAGCCGGCTATTCACAGATGCGTTCCCTTCTACACTTCCCCAAGGTGAGAGATGCCCAGCAGATCCCATCTGTCAATACCTTTCAGTGCTTCTGATTTGCAAAGCTATGCCCATCTCCAAAGGGGAGTCAGCTGGGTCAGGGTGTTTGTCCACCAGAAGTGTCATAGGGCCTCCCACCATGCTGTGAAGACCATCGTGGTCCCTGGGGCCATGGTACTGGGGATCAGGGAGCCATACTGTATGTCCAGTATTTAAGGGAAGCTAAGGTTCATAAATTCAAGTCGATATGCTGGGTCCGACCATCCCCATTAAACCAGTCATGTAGGACAAGGAGCTGGGTCGCCAAGTATTAAAGGTATAGATTAGTCAATCCCAACCCACCATCGTATTGCCTTCTTTGACAATGGTGTATTGCCAGTCTATGTTTGGTGCCCTTCCAAAGGAATAATGTTATGGCTTTGTTTAAGTCACAGAACCAGGGACGTAATAGTGGAAACTGTATGCTCCGAAACATGGACAAGAACCTTGGGAGGATCAGCATCTTGAAGAGCGCTACACAGCCCATAATATTTAATGGGAGTGACCTCCATCTCGCCAGATCTGCATTTTCACACTGTGTCAATGGCAGAAGGTTTAGAGACCAGCCAAGTTCAGGAAGGAGTGCCACCAAGATATTTGAAAGTAGGGCCCATATTTATACTTTTTTATCGCCGCATTTGCGTAATTTTTTTATTAAAAAGTGGCGCAAAGTTACAAAATACAATTGTATTTTGAAAGTTTGCACCGCTTTTGCATCAAAAAGTAGAGCAAATGCGGCGATAAAAAAGTATAAATATGGGCCTAAGTCTCTAGATGGGCACCATCTCTTATCTTGCAAAACAGTCTTGTGATTATGTCAGAGGTACCAAGATGGATTTGGAGGTGTTCAGAGTCAGGTGGCCTCTTCAAAACATTGTAAAAGGTGGTGACTACACAGGCCAGAGGTGGTTGGGTCTGCCAGAAAAAGAAGGACATTGTCCCCATGGAGTGCTATGTGGTCTTCGTGATCGTTGTCCCATCTCTGTCCCTTAAAGAGATAATAGTTTCTGACTAGTTGCTCAAACGGCTTGATGGCCAGAGCGAACAGGAGAGGAGAAAGGGGACAGCCCTGATGGGTCCTTTGGTGAATGGGAAAGGTGCAGGAAAGGGTACCAATAATCTGGACATAGGGCGTGGGGTTGACATATAGGGGGTTATTCTAACTTTGGAGGAGTGTTAATCCGTCCCAAAAGTGACGGTAAAGTGACGGATATACCACCAGCCGTATTACGAGTTCCATAAGATATAATGGACTCGTAATACGGCTGGTGGTAAATCCGTCACTTTTCCGTCACTTTTGGGACGGATTAACACCTCCTCCAAAGTTAGAATAACCCCCATAATGCCTGGACTAACCAATAAAAGTGAGGTTCCATACCAGCCTGGTTCATAACCATCTGCAAGTTCTAGGCCACCATATCGAATGCCTTCTCAAATTCTACAAATAGTATTGATAAATCCAGACAGTCGGTGCCGGTGGGCAAAGGCCATCTAAAGCCAACTGATACAGTGTTGTGTGCCTCAGTTCGCCATAAACCCACATTGGTCTAGATGGATCAGAAGGGACAGCACTCGCTTAAGACGGGCACCCAAAATTGTGTCATAAATCTTAACATATCCGTTAATAAGTGAAATGGGGTGGTAATCTGCAAAGGCTCGGAAGGGAGGGATAACCACTATGGTTCCTGAGTCCAAGCAAGGTGGAAAGGCACCAGTGCAGGCATCTTTGTTATAGAGGGGGGGCAGCCTAGGCGTTTATATCTCTCTACATGCCACATAGTATTCGGCCCGGAAACCGTCGGGATTCGGAGTCTTCCCAGAGGCAAGAGAGGAGATGGCTGCAGTTATTTTGAGGCTTGTAATAGGCTTGTCCAGTAAATCTTTCTCTGGTAGGGGCAGCCAGGGGAAGGATACCTCTTCAAGAAATTGTGCTAAGAAGCTGGGGTTGACAGCTGGAGATGCAGTCTAAAGTAGTTGGTAATACCTAGCAAACGCTCCGGCCATATCAGTGAGTGTGGTCACGGTAGTACCCTCTATATCTACAATTTCCAGCATTATTCAGGATAACTGTTGATGGAAGACCAACCAGTAAAGTAGTTTCCCGTTCTTATCCCCCCAGCCATGGATTAGGGCTCTGAAAGCTCACCAGAAATGTTTGACTGCCTCCATTGATTAATTGCGTATTTCCTCCCGTAGCAATGTTAACTGACAAAGGGCCATTCCAGAGGGATGTGTTGCCAAGGTCAAGCCTGGGCCTCCAGTCACATAATTTTCATCATACTTGGCCCCTCTTGGGAGCATATATAACTTTTGGCAAGACCCCCTTACTGGCAGCCCAGAGGACTCGCAGAGATGAAACTGAGCCACTGTTAATATCAAGGATGCCTGAAGTTGGTCTGCAAGTGTTGGGTGCAAAATTTGATTTGTAGATGCCAGACGTTGAGCTACCACAATTCTTAGAAGAATTGGGGTGTGGTCAGATATACCCTTAGGGAGAATTTAAATGTGAGAATGGATACCACAGTTGGTGGCAGGCATAAAGCTAAGATCTATTCTGGACTGTATATGGTGTGCGGCTGATGTGTGGGTAAATTTCCGGCTTCTCAGGTGCCAAACCATCCACGAGTCAATGAGCCCTAAAGAGGGCAACCAGTTCTAGAGGTGATGTGCAGCACTACATCTGGAGATGGAGTTGGGCCAGATGTATCCTTTGCGGGTCTGGAACTATGTTAAAAGCACCTCTTATCAGTGTCAGCCCATGGGGTAAATCCAGTATGACCGCAGAGAGCGCCCCTAAAAAACTGTGCAGGGCCACTGGGGGGGGCATATGCACTCAAAAAATCGACTGCACTCCCCACCAGTTAGTGCCAAGAACTGCCCATGCCTATCCTTCACCATTGGAGCTACCACCATAAGGGAGGTGCTTTTCAGGAGAGTCACCACTCCCCTTGATCCCCAGGTGGACCTGGCATGGTAATCTATCTTGGCCTTGTCAAGCTAAGAAGGGGCAGCGTTTCCCCAAAAGTTGCATTACTAGAAGTAGAAGAACAATCGGCCGGTGGGCAAAAGTAAGTACGGCCTTATGCTTTACTTTATCTAGGAGACCATTAACATTCCATGAAAGTGTTTGTAGGGGGCCTACCATTTAACATGTACAGAGTAATAACGTGCCTCGGAGGGAGCACCACCCCATCGATATGTGTCAAGTCTGTGTAATCTTTGTAAAGAATTGACGACTGCCCCTTGTGGGCATGTATCTAGGTTTACAAAAGACGCAACAAAGAGCAATAGAACATATACCTAAAGCAGCAGAGACATTAACATACCCCCGAACACATATTTGTTCCCCAAAACTCCCACCCCTTCCCATACTTCCCCCCAGAAGCATCTGTAGCCCATATATAAGAAACACTCTATAAGAAACCATAACATCAACCTAGAGGACAGTGGCTGACACCTCCATACTATATCATTCACTTGTACAATAGAGCACCCCAATAGTAGGGATATTTATAGGACCTAATTCTCAGGTCCCCAAATCTGAGCACAGGAGAAGCATTTAGGTGTGGGACTATGGGATAGATTGGTGTCACTACTTGAATTCACCCTTGTGGGGGAGAGCCTCTCTGCAGGTGTACCTGGCATGGATTTCCGAGCCATTGCAAGGGTGGTCCCACCCATGGTCACTGCATGGGGGAGGCCCCTCACGAGGCCTGGGCAATGGAGATGTGAACACAGTTCGCCGGGCTGACCCCCATCAGTGAGAGAAAGTGTGTTTCCTTAGGTTGTTGGGTTGTACCTCACTGTGACGCTGGTCAACTGGGGCAGAGGAGGGGTGGGGGCTCCACCTGGGGCAGGCCAGCAAACATTCCTCTGTAAGCCATGTCCATACAGATGTCGGTGTCTCAAAGAACCATGTCTTGTCTTCATCAACCATTCTCAGCCAAGCAGGAAATCAGAGTCGGTAAGAGAGTCCTATTACCCTGAGTTTCTGTTGAACTTCAAGGTATGACTTGTGCTGTTGTTGAACTTCTTTAGTATAGCCCAGGAAGAGAAGAACTCTATCATTTCCAAATCAGAGATCTTCCTGGATCTGGGCTTCCTGTAGGACTGCATCTCTGTCTGGAAATTAAAAAAACTGACAATCACTGGCCTGGGAAGGGCAGCAGGCAGAGGTCGCACAGTCAAGGCTGGGTGGGCCCGCTCAATTGGAAACCAGGGCAACAGATGGGAAGGGCATCCAGGTTTTAAACCAGCTCTTTAGATAGTCAGTCATAGGTTGGGTCTCTCTACCTTTGGGAATGCCAATTATGTGTACATTATTGTGTCATGAGTGGTTTTCAGCATCTTCCGCACATCGGTGCAACTCTGTGATTTTGTGCCAAGAGAGTAGAAACTTGGGTTTTGATTCTCCTCACATCATCTTCTACATCGGAAAAACTTGTTTCTGCTTCCATAAGCCTGGTGGCCGCATTACGGAGGTCCTGACCCAGTAGCGCAACATCTAAACTGACCTTCCCAATCTTTGTTTCAACGGCCTCTTATGAGGTCTGCATCACCTGGAGGATCGTAGTGAGCTCTCTGGATAGGTGACTCATCATTCCAGATTCAGCCCTCCCCCAGTAGGGGTCGCAGGTGAGCCAGTGGTGTATTGGTACATGCGTGTTTGGATGGTCAAGGGGTGGTACGCTTTATCTCTACTCATAGTGAGATTGCCACAAGGGTGCCTTGCAGCAGTTCAACCCACTTGTCACCCTTCCGAGACAGCACGAGAAGTTGAACTCTGAAAATGGGTCTGGCGCTCCTACCCCAGGAGACAGCTTAGATGTAGTGCTGGAGTCAACACAGTCAACCAGGTTCCGGGAGTGCCCCTTTATGTACTCCCAATGGTGCGCTGTCAAAGCTGGCGATGATAAGTCCTTCGTTGCTCATAGTGCCAAAAACTACTAAGCTTTACATGACCCCAGGCAGTCCCTCCTGCATCAAGGCTCAAGGCTCGCACCGAGGCTCGACCTGCTTACTGCAACTGCAGCAGCATGTGCAGTCAAGTTTGGAGGCCCAAACAAGCTTTGTACAGTGGATATGAGGGGTAGGAAGAGACTCCTCACATGCCTGGGTGGCCCCTCCAGAGGCCATCGCTGGGGTCACAGAGGCTATCCCCTTTCCAATATTTCAGCCTCCACCATCTGGGCCCTCTCTCCACAATCAAAGTCAGGCCACCACAAGGGCCCCCACCAGTCCACAGCTCAAGAGGGCAGGCCACATTCAGACCAGCTGCAATCCCCCAGAGCCCCAAACAAACCACTCTTTCAGCCTCCTCTTGAGCAAACGAGGGCCCTGCAATTAATATGTCCCCTTTCTGGCAGTTGCACCGGGTCCAAACCGCAGGCCAGGCCTTCCTCAAAGCACTGTCCTGCATCCCTCCACCGGCTCCGGCCCATCACCACTCCCTAGACTCTGGAGCCTGCCCACCCCGATCTTCAAGTCCTCCAGGGGGGGCCATGCCCTAGACTAATATTCTACGAGTACCAGGGGTCCAAGTACGCCACTGTCATAAGCGGTTCTGTGTGCAGTCCCCCACCCGGCACCACACGCTCTGGCCTGCACTGCCACCCTGTGCACAGTACTCCCTCACACCTCCAGAGGCTGGCCAAGCAATTAGGGTAGGGGGCCAATAGAGGGCTCACCACTGTAGTCACTGGGTTTTTCTGGTGCACAGCTGGCTGCTACATTTCTCCACCCCACAACGCAATGTCCTCAGTGGCCTACCAGGCAGCACCTATGCCAGCCGCCATTTTGAACCATAGCTCGTAACCACTCCCTCCAGGCCGGGCCAGTTGTGCTGCAGTCTGGGGCCCACTCCCCTGATCTTCAAGTCCTCCAGAGTGGGGCCAAACCCTAGACTAATATTCTATGCGTGCCAGAGGCCCAGGCACCACGCTGCCCTCAGCTTTGCTGTATGCGGTCCCCCACCCAGCAAGGCATGCTCTGGCCTGTGCTACTGCCCTGTGCACAGTCCTCCCTCCTCACCAGGGGCTCACACCTCCAGAAGCAGGCCAGGCAATGAGAAATAGGGGCCAAATGTAGGCACTTACTCGGTTCTTCCTGTGTGCAGAGGGGACATCACAGTTCTCTGCCCCACACCGGAATACCTTCAGTGGCACCAATTCAGACCCCAGCCAGGTGGTGCCAAAGCCAGCCGCCATTTTGTTCGGCGGAAGGGACGGTGGGCCGGAGAGCTGCTGTCCGCGACCAGTCCCAGCACCTTCACCGCTCCAGTTCAGCTCAGCAGGGTTCTCAGTGCCTCCCAGGAGCTAGGACATCCAGAGAAATCCTGCAGTCATGGCGCAGATGGCGGTGGATGACACAGGGGTCAGGAGCACTTCTAAAGTGCGATCGCCAACTTGACGCCTAGGCTACACTCTGTATTAAATTGTTTATTAATGTTGCATGTTATAGTGTGATTTCTTTCCAACATCTGTTGTAAAACAAGTCTTTTGCGCTATTTGAGCTGAAACGTTAAGTATTTGTAAACTCTTAGAATTATTACAGAAGAATTCTGAGTACTTGTTGCAAAGGGCCTGGGATGGGGTGATTTTTCTGGTGATGGCAGGGGGAGCAGTGAAATCTTTGATGATACTGAAGATTTCCTTGTTGCAGTTAGTGCCCGAATTGATGCGATCTACAAAAGCTGTGCAGGAGTTTCGGGAATGTCATGGGCAAAGTATATTTCGAACTAAGTATAAAAATAAAAAGTACAACCTACAAAGTGCAAAAAATTAGTTAAAACGTTGTAAAAGAAAGTCAAATATTTATACAAAAGTCAATAGTTCAAATTATAATTAAAGGCGCTCCCAAACCAGATAGAGTATCACAAGAAATTGTTTTTGGGAAAAAAGTAATTGGGGATCCTCAGGTTCATGCTTTATTATCACAACATTAAAGTCCTCCTTGGATATAGAAATGGCTGTCTGTGACAGGACCTCGCTGTCCCTGAGAAAGGTGCTAATCAGGGGT
Source organism: Pleurodeles waltl (assembly GCF_031143425.1). Taxonomy (NCBI): domain Eukaryota; kingdom Metazoa; phylum Chordata; class Amphibia; order Caudata; family Salamandridae; genus Pleurodeles; species Pleurodeles waltl. The sequence continues at coordinate 586,754,258 of NC_090436.1, read as the reverse complement.
GAAGAACAATACAATTAAAACATACAAGCTGGGAGACATGAGAAAAGGGGGTTGAGTTATTTGTATATGTGACAAAGTAACCCATATGCAAAACTGTAAATCAGGCCCAAAATCCAAAGGTAAAAATCTTGATCGGGTAAAGGCAAGAAAAGAACCAGTCTGTTGCATAATTTGAATTTCTCCTGTATTGAGCTTTTCTCACAAAAACCAATGGCTTCAGTGAGACCCAATACATTGTCTATCTAGCTTCTAGAGGTCTTCAGTAGAAAATGCCTGCAACCTTGCCTTGCTGGAGGATTTTGATTGCCATTTCAAAGTCTTTGTGCCTGATTTAGAGTTTGGCAGACAGGTTACTCTGTCACAAACATGAGGAATATCCTGTCTGCCATAATATGATTTCCATAGGACAGAATGGAATCGCAATATGGAGGACGTGATATCTGTCATGTTTGTGACAGAGTAACTTCATCCATCAAGTTCTACATAAGGCCCTAAGTCAGAAGGTAAAATCTTTGACCAGGAGAATCATGCTTGATGTATCTGACACACACTTCATCATAGTCACCCTGAAATCCCACATAGGTCGTCGTCAGCACGTGAAAAGTGACAGGCACTTTACTTTTTCTTGGCACGTTTTACCTTAAATGTTTGAAAATTCATATCTACCATTACCTTTAGTGATTTATTGTTGTTTTACTCATTAAAGTTGTGTCTATTTTTCTAAATTGGCTGTGTAATTTATATTGCGATGTGTTTGACCGCTTAACTGTTTGGTTACCACTTAATACATTGCACAATTTTCAAAGTTAAGCCTATCTGCTCTTTGCCATAATTACCAGGCTTTGAGCCCAGGTTTAAATTAGGGAAACTGTCTTTTACCCTAAAATATTTGTGGTCGTATTTCTTCTGGTGGACCCCCCCTCCATTGACCCTCATTAATAATCTGCTTTCTTAGAGTTACTTAGGGCCTGATTTATATGTTAGCAGAAAGGTTATTCTAGCGCAACAATGACAGAGAGCCCTTTCTTCTAAACCTGGAGGTCTGCCAGCCTTATTTAGGTTCAGAGGGACCTTCCTTTTGTAGATGGTGGGGTCTACTGCATCTCCCCCATCTATACACACATTTCTGATAGCCTGACAGAGTAAGGGCCATGGAGGTCTGGCCATGTCTCCATCTGCTGCACTTAAGGGGCATATTTATACTCTGCACCGAATTAGCCTCATTTTTTCAACTCTAATTTGGTGCAAAACGAACTCCATATTTATACTTTGGCGCTAGACCCGTCTAGCGCCAAATTTATGGAGTTAAAGTCATTTTTTTAGATGTGGAAACCTACCTTGCCTTAATGAGATGGAAGGTAGGTGTTCCCGTGTATAAAATGACTCTATGGCCGTAACGCCGTATTTATACTCCTGTGCAAAAATGGTGTACGGGAGGGAGGAAGGGTCAAAAAATGGTGCAAAGCTTGCTTTGCCCCAATTTTTAATGCCTGGGTCAGGGCAGGCGTTAGGTGATCTGATGGCCTATTTCCATAGTGGAACACCATAGAATAAGCCCACAGGTGCCCTCCCTAGGCCCCAGGGACACCCCCACCCATACCAGAGGGACAGCAGAGGATGGGGGACCCCATCCCAGGTAAGTACAGGTAAGTATTTTATTTTTTAAAGTGCCAAAGGGGGCCCTGAAATGGGACCCCATACATGGCACAGGGTGCAATGGCCATGCCCAGGGGACCCTGGTCCCCTGTGCTGGCCATTGGGGTGGTGGGTATGACTCCTGTCGTTTCTAAGACAGGAGTTATGTGGCATGGATGGTTTTGCATCAGAAAATGACTCTAGGCAGGATAGAGTCTTCTTTTTTTACTCTAACCTGCCTAACGTCATTTTTTGGTGCAAAACCCCCTTCTTCCGTACCGCCAGCCCCAACCGTCTAACATCATTTTTTTTAAATACTAGCCTACGCTTTGCACCAGCCTGCACCATTCCATAAATATGGTGCCCGGCTGGTGCACAGAAACGGTGCAAGCCGGTGCTAAACCTTTTGGTGCAAAACTGCGTTAGTGCAGTTTTGCCCCAAAAAGTATAAATCAGGGCCTTAGGGTCTAATTATGAGGGAGGTTATTTATTGGGTGTGATAAAATGCAACCCTTACCAGCTTCTGAGGATTAACATGTGGATTTTGGTGTTTAACATATGAAAAGCTGTATGATAAGGTAAATACTGGGTGCTTGTACCCTGTTAAATTTTGGCAGATTTGACCTGCCGAAATTTAACCAAGATTGAGATATTTAAAGCATCTGATTATTAACAGATGTGTTAAAAAAAGACTCAACTCATAATTCTGACCCCTCCCCAAACATGGCTTTATACAGGGGTTGAAAAATAGTGACCCATTAGTAATCAAGTCTTCAAAGTGGGCAGACACATGGCCAGTTTTCATTGCCCATTCCACCATGAAAAAACATTGCGGTAAGGGGCAGGGAAATGCTCTTATATCGGACGGGGGCATTTTTTATTTTAATTAAAAAAATAATACCCCACTTTGGGATTTTCTTTTTTTAAAACAAAAATAAAAGTTGCAAGTCTTATGTATGGCTGCAGGGGCAGCAGACCTCTCTAATTATTGTGTTAAGAGTACCCTCTCCATGGAGGGAGTAAAGTATTCCGCCGTGGCGAAGGGAATTACTCTCTCTGACAATATTTAAATCAGCCCCTTTGTCACGATGTATGCCTTTGGAAAAAAAGATGGTATATACAAGGCCGTTTTTATTGACTGTGGGGGTGAAGTCTATGAATGCTGGAAGAAGAAGATCGATGGCCAGAATAAAAAAATCGGGAGATGTATAATTGTATAATAGTTTGAAAAACGATCTCAGAATGTGAGCTCCAGAAAGTAGAATCTCAAAGCTTATGTTGTTGTTGAGTCCTAGCAGACATCTCTGAAAGGGGTTCCTAAGCTACTCTAAGGAGTCCTGCATTGGCAAAGTGAAAAAATGCTGTTGTGCCGGAAAATGGGAAACCTAGACCAGGGCGGTTTTAGTGAGATGACAGAGAGTTTAACTGGAATTGTGATGCTGGCGACCCTGCCGGAAAAAACCTTGATGAAGCTGGAGTCCAAGGTAGCTGGAGTATTTAGTTCAGTGAAACCGGCATCGTTCATTTTATTACAGAATGTACATGCACAGCATTACCGTATCATTTTGCATGTGCTGTTTTCCCGGTTTAGTTCTTTCAATTGCTCCTCATTTGGAACCCAATTTATTTTGTTAATTCCCTGCGGGTCCCCTCTACTATATTTGCTTGTTTTATGGAGGAAAAGAAGGTAGACTTTGTTTCTAGTTCCTCCATATCCAAAATATTCATCTGACTACAGATTAATGCTAGCTATCTTTTGGAACAGAGTTGTATTCTGGAGAAAAGGACTTTTGATGGAGCTAAATTTATATTTCAATGATCCTCTTCCAGAAATCCGGTCCTAGTGCGAATGTAACAGTTGTGGTTTACCTTTATGTTAATTTCCCTGTATGCTGTAAGTAGAGACTCCTTCTCTCCTCTTTCAACATCGTTCCCGTGATGCCTACTGTCTAAACAACTTCACAGTGCCTATTTGTGCAGTCTTTTGTGTTGTCTAAACTTCTGCTGATATTATCAAAGCGACCAATTGGAATAACATCCCTTCTTGACTGCGGCTCTGTGCACATATTAAGATGCCTATACTGCAACGAACAAGTTGTACATCGAGTTAATTTAACCACATTCGATGTCTGAGTGAGCTCCATCCAAAAGAATGGATGAAAGTATTTCTGAATGGTCCCAAAATGCTATAAATCAACTCCTGCAGCCCCTGAGGTGCAAAGGGGCCCGAGCTTGACGGGCCCCCTTAGCACAGTACCCTGGCCTGAGAGTTCCTGTGTGAGCCAGGAAGGGGGCCCCTCCATGTACTGTGCAGGCCCCCCTCAAGTTTCGTTAGACCAGTGCTATAAACTTCCATTTTCAAACATTTTAGCTGTAAATAACAGTGCGCAAAAGGACTGGCTAACATTTTCTGATCACCTTCAAAAACCTATTCATTCAAAAATAATCTTCAAACTATGAACGCGTTCCTCTTACCAAACACCCATTAGCACCCATCAAGTCGAGCACAATACCGTGAGTCCAGGAAGCATTTGGGATGATATAAGGCAGAAAAATGGACCTCGTGGTGAGTTAATCATGCAAAGATGAACATTTATTTGAATCTGCTGTCCTCTACTCAGTAATTGTACTGAATGTAAACTGGACAACAGAGGGATGATGTAGATTGATGGCGACAGAGCTTTTAAAGATGTTTGTTATGCTGGCAGCTGGAAGACTGAGTACCCTATTATTAGTAGTGTCTTATTGATTGTGAGGCGGCTCAGTCCAATCTACGCTTTTGTCTCCCGGGCCTAGTCATGTGAACATCTTGCCTGACAGCCTTTTGTGCTCAAAGCAAGTTTTCATCAAGGAATTTCAGAAATTATACTTGTTACCACTCATCTTATGGAAAAAAGATGGAAACGAACAGCAATTTGTTTACCAATAAAATCAATAAGTGAATTTCTGAGTTGGCAAGCCAGAACGTGTATCTAGCAACAATTTCAGGCCAAATCAAATGCCAATAAATGTAAAGGTGCATCTGAAGTTTGATCAAAATGGTTATCCTATTTGCTTATTACAAAAATAGAAAACAGCACCAGCAACACATTATTCTGGAACAAAATAATGACTAACCTTAAGATACAAATCGATGCCGAATACTCTGCAAATAACACAATCTTCAGGATGTTTAAATAAATCAAAATTGGCTGCATTCACCAACTCTATGCCTTAGATGCTGTTTACAGGAATACTCGAAAAATCTCGAATCAGGCACCTCCACTGAGAAGTGATTATCCTCATTGGGGCAGTCATGCTCCCCACCGTGAACGTTCCTGACTCTACTGACATGACTTTCCAAATAACTTCTCAGAAATATTATTATTAGGTGCCACCTCCGAATGAAGCGAAATGGGACATACTCACCCATATCTCAGAAATGTTACACTCACAGCACCTATTTTACCAGTTCTGAACATTGCCTGTTAGTGGCCAGTTCTTGGTGCAAGAGAAGGTTCCTTCTTATTTCCTGGTTGAGTAGAGTCAAATGACCTGCCCTTTTGTTTTGAGATGTCAAAACAAAAGGGCAGGTTTTGAAATCCACCCTCTTTCTCTGAAGTCGTGGCCTCCCTTATTTATCTACAGTTTGGATCCCTAGGGAAATGTGTTGTTTACACCCCCAGCTAAGTTTGTCTGCGTTTGGCCTAATGAACCCTTCTGCTGATCTCACCCTTGGGACTCTCGACAATCTGTCGCTGACCCTCATGTTAGCTTTCCTCCTAAACTCTCTGAGGCAAGTGAGCCCTGCTGCAAATTGAAAAAACGGTTACTCTACCTGTGCTCTTTCATGATGACATATGCATAGTTTATATATTGTCTTCTTGCTGCCTTTTACCCAAGCCTATTATGATTTTACGCTGGCATTTTAAATGACTGAATTGTCAGACCATGTATGAGACAAGCCTCATTCCTAATGTTAGCTGAGGCTAATCTCTGACCCAGTCAAAAAATATAGGGCTGGATTTTTCATAGTGTTGCATTACCCTTGCGTCACACAAGGGGTCGCAGAGACAACACACCACTTAAGTCAGATTTATTAACCCATGCAAGACCACCTTTCATGGCCCAGGCAAAGCAAATTACTTCCTTGTATTACTCTGCCCAGGAAGGTGTTCCATCGGTGGAGCACGGGTGTTCCAATTCATCCACCCATAGATGCTGACACATTTTCAGATTTCCATTAGTGGTAGACCTGACAATGTGTCAAAATACTACATCTCCCCAGGTGAGATGTAACAAGGAGAATTGTCCTTATTTCTCCTCGTTTTTCATTTCTCTACATATGCTGCATTCTGCCTCTGAGGATTGTTATTGTGCAGAAAGGTATCCCTTTCTCTACAAAAACTATCCTGGCTACAACACAGGAACCCTTGCACCATGACACAGGGATGCCTAAATTGGCACTAAGCAGCCAAAAGTGCACCAGGGCTAGGTAGGAAAGGACAAGGATGTGCCTTATAATGTTAAAGGTGGCCCATTCCTGCCCTTTCTTGCAGCACAGTGCAGGAAGGCGGCTTGCTGCATTTCGCTTTGTGTAAGAAAGATGAGTATGGGCCGAGTGTCTAAAAATAAATATTGGGGTCTGTGAGGAATTCCTATCTTACCCTTAGTACAGGGGAAGAGGGAAGTCCATCTCAAGTAATAAAGGCACTCACCAGTTAGGTTCAGTTAAAGATTTTGGTAAATTAAACCTAAAGTGAAACCCCTATCAGGTGTTGCACAGGCCAGACAAGCTTAATGTAAAGAATAAGTGTAAAACATTTTGAAGTACTAAAAAGACACAACACAATTAAAATTCTACTTCAATTTAGAAGAATAGAGTAAAATGTAATAAACAAAATTATACCAAAAAGAACAAGAGCCTGATTTAGAACTCTTGGACGGGTTACTCCATCATAACGGTGACAGAAAACCCACCCGACAAAATATAAATCCCATTCAATCCTATGAGATTTAGATTTCGGCGGACAGGATATTCATCACTGCTATGATGGAGTAACCTGTCCTCCGAGTTCTAAACCATGCCCAAATCTTCAGTAAGAGTAAATGGATTTATGAATTTTGAAAGACTTATGGTAAAAGTACCAAGAAAAAGTACATTGGCAATGACAGTCTTTGGTCACAGTTGATCAAGATTTAGGGATGATTTCAGGATAATTGCAATGAAATGTGAGTCAGCTACACCAAACAGCTTTCTCCTGATCAGAGATTTTACAATGGGCCTTAAGGCCTGATTTGAAGCTAGGTTTAACACATTACTGCAGAGGACAGGAAATCCTTCACATTCGTGACACAGTAACCGGTCTGCCAAACTTCATATCACGCTCATAGTTTCGGAAATAAAACTCAAAGTCCTCCAGTGGGACATAGTTGTTAGCTGTACCCTATACATTCTCTCAAAGTCACATGGAGGTAAACGACGGAGTCCTGCTGAATATATTTATGTTGTCAGAAAAAGCTCTGGGCAGATAATGTTATGTATCATCCCCAGAGACCTTCTCCTTTCGGACAGATACTTTATTCAAAATTATGGCTTTTTGTATGTGTAACTGGTCACAAAATACTGATCTCAATTTGTGGTCAGCATTTTTACAACCATTGTGATAATTTGCAACCTATGTACTAATAGGTCATTTTGCAAATTACTGATTCAAAGTGATTCACAATTTGACCTACATCATGAATGTTAATGAGGTATATCACAATTTGTGATCCAATAGGTTTCACTGCACAGGCATGCTGATGGGGTCAAAAGTCCACCATGTTTGCATTTGCATTTAATATATATTTTTTTAATGCAGTCGGTTTTCATCCGAAGTGATATTGAAAGTGGTGTATCTAGAAGGCTACTAGTGGCCCAGAGAATTCTTTCATCTTTGGCTTCTGAGAAAACCAGCCTGGATACCTTGGAATGACCAAGGCAGAAGACAGAATTTCTAGCAGCACCGTACACATGTCTGTTTAGTGGAAAGTCTTTACCAAGGCTCCAGCTATTATACTGATAGTTTTACAAGTCACAATTAAATGGTGGCATCAGCAAATGTATAGACCCTGGTAGCAATGACTAAATTTGGATAGAGATTCTTCCTTGCGCTTGTAGTAACTGAAATAACTGTTTCCAGAATATTTTCTCTCACACACATTACAGACCAAAGGGTTCCTGTGGATGTTGTTTCTAATACAGTAACCACCTTCATGATGAACTGCAGGAAGGAAGAGAAGGATGAATGAAATTGGTTAAATGATGAAAGATCACAGATCAAGATATGTTTTTATACCCACGTCTGTGGAGATGATTGTGGACCCTGCAACATCTTGCGAAGATGTGAATTAATAATTTTACCAGTCTCTGTTTTTGTTTACTCCATGTCTTGTGTGAGAAGGATCAGAAGTTATAATCACAGCACCCACTCATTCTGTAGTTGACTGTCCCCTACCTTGCACATCCAAGAAAATCCAGCATATTGGAAGTGCAACCATGTATTGAAAAGTAAAGTCAGTCTCCACGTTTAACACGGAAACAAAAATTAAGTTTAGGATAGATCAGTTTTGTACAAGTGCTGCATAAATAGTGCAACATTTTCCTAGCTAATCCATGCTTGAACTTGTAAAATGATATATGAGTAAAATATAATTTGTTTTTATCAGTTAGTAAGTGATCTGCTTAGTTACTTTGCACTGGAGCATGTGAACAGAAGCTCAATGTGTTTGTTCCATTCTCTATAAAGAAATTGATAATTAATAGAAACTGCAAAAGTGCATTTTCCATTATGTGCTACTACAACTTTTTAAAAAATTTGGAACACCCAACTGGAATGCCTGTAAAGCTGACAGACATTCATTACTAAAAAGGTCATTTAGAGTTTGGTGGGCAAGGACCACTACAGTACCAGGATGTCGGACTTTCACTACACTGATATATCATAGTGGCGGTCCTCCACCCTTCATAATGCTGGGCGACATTCACTTATTTCACTTATTTACTCTAACCAGGGCCACCATGTGAGGCATGGCAGTCCTGAGTAGAGCAAATGTAAAATTATTCCAATATTCAAGGAGAAAAGTCCCTGCATCGCAGGGCCATTTTCTGATGAAGAACTTTCACTTTTCATAGCAGGTGCATGAAAAATGGCACACACTTCACAGTGCTTCAGTGCCTACAATGTGCTGTTGCAGCAACATCTCCACTGAGTGTTATGACATCTGCATGGTCGGGTTCTCAAATTATAGCAGTCATTCCTTAACCAAGGAAGTCCATACCATAGTCTCTGCTGTCCTGACAGGATGGTTGGATTTGTACACACTCTATATGAGGCACAAGCTGAAAGTTAACTTTGCCTAGCTGTACCGCTGTCTGAGAAATATAAGCAAAGTGTCCTAATTAAAAGTTGGTTTGTGTCGCTCTTGCACCACCCAATGTGGTTCACAAGTAACGCAAACCTTAAGTCAAATTTGTGAAGCCACGGAAGTCCACTTTGGGTGGCCCTGAGTGGCTCTATAAATCCTGAGTAAGGCAACACAGCGCAGGTCACTGCATTATCTTACCTTGCCCTGGGAAATCATTACATGGGCGGAGCATGGGTGTCCCCATGGTTTTTGATGCATTCTCAGATTGACCATAACTTGTAAGCCTGTGAATGTGCCAAAAAGATACACCTTCCCAGTAGAGTCATAGCAAGGAGAAATATCTGTATTTCTCCTTGTTACTTTCTCTTTCTATGTATGGTTCATTCTGCAGCACACATAGAAAGAGGAATATGCCTCACATGACAGTTTTTGTGCAAGAAGATGTCCCTTCCTGCTCAAAAACAATCCTGCATTGTAAGAAAATAGGTGTAGGGGCCTTATCATGCAGTGCACTCACATTTATCCCCTCTGGTCAAGTCAGAGTTATTTACTTAACCTTTAGCTCAACCCTTTAATAGCTTTGGCACAGGGCATCAGTGTTTAGCAAAGGAATATTGTGTGAAGCATTTAACAGCAACAAACAACATAATAAGAAAGTCACCAAACAAGAAAGAGTCACAAAACACTTTTATGAAAATAGAGCATATTTTATTGAATTTTTAGAGGCCTTAATGACCAAAATCCACTGGAGCATTCTGGAGAAAAGGAGCCAGACAGTCCACCAAAGGCAGCTCGTAAGTGGCCTCGCAAATCAGCCTCAGTCTCATGGGGCACAACTGTGAATGAACCCTCATCAGGAACATCAGCAGTTCTTTGTCCACAGGAGGCACTGGAGGAACAGCAAGGCACACTGAAGGTAGATGTTGAAAGAGGCACCAGGTGCGTTGAAAGACTGGTTGCACACACCATAGGACTGGTTGGAATGGCAATGAATAATCATGCTCCAATTCTGCCAGTAACGGAGCACCAAAGAACTGTACCATGTGATCACGGCACAGCTGGGCTGGTGGTAGTAGCTCCATCACTCCCCTTAGCTGGGAAGGCACAACCACTGCTTATCAGGAACAACAGCAGCAGTATCCCGGGGGGCGTGGACAGCAGCCGATGAAGCTGCACGTGTAGAGCAGCTCTCCAGGGCCGAGAACGGGACCCGGACCGAAACCTAGCCATCAACAAGCCCCGAAAACCCCATCAAACTCGATCCCAACATTGGCGGTCCCCAGAACAGAACTCGGAGCAGTGGCGGCACTCTCGAACAAGTAAGAAAGAAGAAAATACGATCGAGCCCCGGAGCTCCAGAAAACCAAGATGGCGGCCGCGTGGGGAACCGGGCCCCACATTGTAGAAAGAACAAAGTTCTCCGACCCTAAGATGCGATCTCGACAACCCGATACCCCAAACTGATGCAGTGGGGAAGCGGCAACCCATACGGTCACATTAGAGAGAGGCGAGGAGCAGCGGCGTGAACGTATCGGTGCGGAGCCCGGAGGCCCGAAAATCCAAGGCGGAACTAGGGGGCACACTGAGATGCCAGGCTCCCAGGGGTGACAGCGCCCACTGGGAGCCCCCATCCCGACACAGCTGGGAGCTTGCAGTATTGACTGGGACCCTGGGCGAGCAGGCGAGATCCATCCGCAGCCTAGAACGGGATTGCAACCCAGATCCTGTGAACCCGAGCGTCCAACCACCTGGAGATCGGAGAGACGACAATTGAAACGGGGGAGCAAACTGAGCACTCAACCAACTCAAGCGCAGTGAGTAACCAATGATCCAATCACCTCCCAGGAGCATAAACCCCCCCCCCCGAAAGGCCCCCAAGAGACCACTCCAGAATCTCCACAGTAGCGACCGGGCCCCAACATCAGAACTAATAACATTAACATAAACCAGCCCACTGGGGGCCCCCATCCCGACACGGCTGGGAACTTGCGGCACCGACTGGGACCCTGTGTGAACAGGTGAAGTCGGGGTCCATCCGTGGCCTAGAACGGGATTGCAATCCAGATTCCGTGAACCCGAGCGACCAACCACCCGGAGATCGGAGAGACGGCAATGGAAACGAGGGAGCAAACTGAGTACTCAACCAACTGTAGTGAGTAACCAATGATCCAATCACCTCCCGGAAGCATAAACCCCCCCCCCCGAAGGTCTCCCGAGAAACCACTCCAGAGTCTCCACAGTAGCGACTGGGCCCCAACATCAGAACAAATAACATTAATGTAAACCGACCCAGCTGCGCACTGGCCTAAGCACCCCTGTCGAACTAAGAGAATTTCACGCCGACTGCAACTTATTTTGCCCACCAGCGCCCCAGTGGGTGGCCCCGCCGCGTTGACGGTGGCACAAAACGCTAACCCCCTCGCTTAAAATCCTAATCATCTAGCTGACGAAAAGTAACGACCTATCGAAGGTGTGCCCTCCGAAGACCATAATCGGACGCCCATATCCTAACCTGCCGCAAATAGACGTCCTCGCCTCCACCAATACATGACAAAGCTAACAAAATGGGCAAGCCCAAAAAACATGATGGTCAAGACCAAGAAGAACCATCAACAGACAAGATGTCCGGACAGCCTCCCCACTCGGCCTCCCAGAGTACTACAACTCAACAAGAAACAACCCTGGATACAATCCTACAAGCCATAAGGGAATCTCGCGAAGCACTCGAACAGAAAGTAGACAATCTAACGGTAGACTTATCACTGCTGAGAGACGATCACCGAAAACTCACAGAAAGAGTGGGCGCCACGGAAAAAACATTAAACGCGGTGATGTCCACACAAAAAACATTGACTTTAGAGACGTCCGAATTAATATCCAGGATCAAAACCCTGGAATCCAGAGCTGAGGATGCCGAAAATCGCTCCCGGAGGAGCAACCTGAGAATAATCGGAATACCGGAAGGTATGGAACTCTCAGCAGCGAACACAGAGACATTCCTAGAAAATTGGCTCAAAGACACAGTCCCACCAGAAGGCGATCGAAAGAGCACACCGAGTCCCCGGCAGACCCCCTCCACCGGGATCCAGGCCCCGCCCGGTAGTAGCAAAACTACTGCACTATAAGGACAGGGACTATATCCTTTCGCAAACTTGTATTAAAGGAGAAATCATACTAAACAACCAGCGTATCATGGTATTCCCCGACTTCAGCAAAGAAACCCAAACTCAGAGAGCTTCATACAATAACCATAAACGAACCCTACGCGAGAAAGGCATCAAATATGCAATGCTCTTTCCGGCTAAACTGAGAGTTGAACACAAGACGCACTTTTTCTCAACCCCACAGCTGGTAGGAGATTGGCTAGAAACCCTAAACTTTACATCTCTAAGCGAACCGAGTAGATCATCCCGCGCCCCTGGCAGGAAACGTGGTAGATCCTCTCAAAGAGCACTAGAAACTGCACCCTCCAGACACCAATCACTACAAGGTATGCGCGAAGCAGTAGATGCAGTAGCGGCCTTGAACAGAGGAGCCCCACGCCGCTTGCAAACCTCAGGTGATGTCTCGGACCATGACTCGAGCTGCGGGAGTCTTTCAATCTCATCCCAAGACACTTGCACTAATCTACCAAAAGTGACCCCCAGAACGGCGGAAGAACTCATCTAACTCGGCAAGAACCTGACAGTGATCACCCAATTTACCAAGCGATTACCCCCTATATACAACCCCTGCAGAGGTGAACCCTCTAAGCAACCACTAGGGTGAAGTAAACCTCGAATATTCACTCACGGACAGCAAATATACTTCAGCCGGGTCCCCGGAAAGTCCCGGGGTGTAAGCTCTCGGGCCTGACGCGCCTCCCACCTTCAATAGGAAATAAGATAATTTGTATGGTTTGGACGGGGAAAGTTTTGTTATCCGGTCCTGGGGAGAGGGAGTTGGGGAAAGTTCGAGGTAGAGTTGGGAATGGGACAATTCATGCAAACACAATCTCTTTAGAAGGCAGATCTCAAACTAAATATAGGTCGACTAACTTAGCCTCACTCGCCGCAGAGCCCATGAGTAACTCTGTCAACACAACCAAGATTAACCAAGATAACTCACTATAAAATAATAAACTGGAATGTAAGAGGCCTAAACAATATTTCCAAACGATACAAAATCCAAAACTACCTTAAACGAAGGGGAATACACATAGCCCTACTACAAGAAACTCACCTGATAGAGCAGGAAGTTAAAGCCCTTAGCAAAAGATGGAGAGGTCAAATAATTGCCACTAACTACTCAGCCTATGCTAGGGGAGTTCTTATGTGGATCCTTCCCGGGGTCCCTTTTCAGATACTCCACAAGGTTATCGATAAAGAGGGAAGATACGTAATAGCAAGTTGAAGAATAGGTGGCAGAGAAGTGACAATAGGAGGAGTATACGCCCCCAACCACGACCAAGTCAAATTCCTCGACAGATTATCGCTAGAATTAGGTCCTCTTCTGGCTGGCACAAATATAATCGGAGGGGACTTTAACTGCATTACTATTAACACCCTGGACAGATCGCACCCCCCAGTATCACAATGCCAATCGCTGAAAACGGCGAAGCAATTTATAGAATGGCAACAACAGTGGCAATTAATAGACAGTTGGAGAACACTTAACCCACACTCTAGGGACTACTCATACTACTCACCTGTACATGATCTACATGTTAGACTCGATTCCATCCTGGTATCCCCTGAAATACAGAGCGACGTGGTGTCTGCGGAATATCTTAGCCGAATGATATCTGACCATAACCCCTTGATAGCTTCACTATCCTGGGGCAGGGAGAGACCGACAATCCCAACTTGGCGCCTCAAAGCGGAAATGCTCGAAGACGAAGCGTTTAAACATACATTACATACAGCTATTGGAGAATTTTTCAAACACAACGAGGGTACGGCATCTACTAGATCCATTGAATGGGAAACTTTTAAAATAGTAATCCGGGGAAAATGTATTGCTGAAAATATAGGTGCCCGAAAATCAATCGAAACAGAACTTCTTCAACTGGACGACTCTCTTAGAGACTTGGAAAGAAAGTGCCCCACACAACCTAACTTACACCCTGCAATAGTGGCTACTAGGACGAAAATTCATGTAGCTGCTAATACACTCGCTCACTTCGATTATAAACAACAAGTAACCAGACTACACTCAGAAGGGGACAAAGCTAGCACTTTACTAGCCTGGCTCGCGCAACCCCCCAAAAAACAAACTGTAATAGTCGAAGTCGAAAACTCACAGGGCACACACGTTTACACCCAAAAATACATTAACTCTGTCTTCCAAGAGTACTATGCACTTCTATATGCCCCCCCACCATAACACTGACCCCTACCCAGTTACGTGAATTAGAGACCCTCACCACCCCCAACCTGTCAACTGAAGACATTTCAACTCTAGCGATGCCTATATCGATTGCGGAAATAAAAAACGCAATCCAAAGTATGGCCAGGGGTAAAGTCCCTGGAGCGGATGGGCTTCCACTAGAATTTTACCACCAGTATCAACACCTGCTAGCCCCCCACCTCTGCGCATTATATGCAGAGGCGTGGAATAGTAACTCCCTCCCCCAATCCACCAACACTGCTATTATGATCCCCCTGCTGAAACCAGATAGACCCGCCACAGACGTTCGCTCTTACCGCCCCCTATCAATGCTCAACATAGATTACAAAATATTAAGCCGGATCTTAGCTGACAGATTACTCCCCCATATGCCCTCATTGATTCATCAAGACCAATCGGGTTTCATACCCAATCGTAGCACATCCCAAAACATTAGACGCCTCATATCAATACTCCACTCCATGCCCCCAAACTTACCACAATCGGCGATCATCTCGGTCAATATAGAGAAGGCATGTGATAGCTTGAGATGGGACTATCTGGAACAAGCTATGCTAAAGTTGGGGCTGGGCAAAGGATTTGTAAGTTGGACCAAACTACTATATACTAACCCTACTGCAAGAGTAAAAACAGGCAACTACATATCCCCTTCGTTTCAGGTTGGCAGGGGCACAAGACAAGGATTTCCATTATCCCCCCTTCTGTTTGCAATTGCAATAGAGCCCCTAGCGCATATGGCAATAACAGGCCTTTACTATGGGGGCATCCCAATAGGAGTAGGAGGAGGACTGGACTCTGGTAAGTCATCTCTATACTGCTACTACCCCCCTACCTGCATGCCATCACATACCGTCACCCTCACTCCCATCACTCCACCACCTCCCACACACGCCACCTTCACATCCCACTCATTCCAATGCCAAGGCCTGCATGCACAACCAATGCATGGACATCACTCACAGCCCTGCATGGACACCTATCACCAAAGCGTACACACTAGAGAGAATTAGCCATCCCGCCATATACCAACTTATACAAGTGAAAGCTGCCAGGGCAAATACAACCAAATAGGGCAACCTACTGATGCACAATATGTCACACACAGAAACAATAACACATCATTTACATCCCCACAGGAATCCCAGCCAATGTCACAGGAGAAGAGGTGCCAGCGCTATCCAGTCCCCCAAATGAAGAGGTCCACAGTGATGACAGCAACTTTGGTCACCTGGATCTGGATGACCAACCTGGCCCATCAGGGACCTCTGGACAATCGGTTACCCAGGCCCAGTCACACCACCACAGCACCCACCCAGCCTACCCACACCTCTGTCCCCAAGACACGTCAATCATCAGTGTATCTGCCTTTACAGGGACTCCAAGGTACATTTCATACCCAAGAAAATCAGGGACCTGGGGTCAGTGGCAGTGGGCACACAGTTCAGGGAACAGAGGAGCAGGACAACAGGGAAACTGGGAGGAGTGCTGTGCACCAGGGGGAGGACAGGCCCAGGGAACTGACTCTCCAGGAGGCACTCACCGAGATCCTGGGAGCATATCAACATTCCCAGGACACGATGGGCCAGATACTGGACAACGTGCAGGAGAACAGGGGGATGCAGGAGGAACAGTACCAGGGGATCAGGGAGGACTTGCAGGCCATTAACACCACCCTGGTCACCATTGCAGGGGTGCTGGCAGACATGGCCAACATTATGAGGGAGGCAGTCTCACAACAGCGGGCCCCTGCCACCAGCCAGACATCTGAACTGCCTTCCTCCTACATTGCTGCTAGTGGGCCGTGGGCCCCACCCCAGGACTCACAGGCCACCAGCACCCCTCCCCCTGCAGAAGGAAAACCACCCCATAAACGTTCCCTGCGATCCAGGCAGAAGCCAGAAGCTACTACCAAGACCATCACCAGGAAATGAGACTCTCCTGATTGTCACCCTTGTGTCCCATTCTGTCACCCTGTCCACCTTGAACTGCCATTGTTCCCCTTCCTATGTACCCTTGAACAATGCACCTGAGCAACAAATAGACTGGAACAATACACTGGACTTTCCTCCATCATTACCCCATCCCAATGAACTTGCCCATCTTCTTCTTAGCACTTCAATAAACACCCTTGGAAAAAAACAAGTATGGAGTATGTTAAATTTTTAAAGTATGTATTTACTTAACCAGGTTCAAACATTGCAATTCAACTGTACAGTAATTGGCCACATAGGAAAGACCTGTATTTGGCTGCAGTGATCACACCAGGAGCGATAGTAGGGCACCAACATCTGTAAAATGAATTGCCAAAGGGTATAGTAAGTGGGCATAGAATTGGGAAATAACAGCATGCCAGTGCCAAAGATATACAAAATAATGAAAATGAAATGTGAAGTAACACTGTCTTACCTGTGTGTCATTGGAAGTATTGTAGTATCACTGCTGTTCACTTGTCCTCATCCTCATCCTCTGCCTCCTCATCCTCACTGTCCGCAGGGTCCACTGCTGCCACAAGGGCATCTCCAGCCTCCTCCTCCTCCTGCAGAAAAGGCACATGGCGTCTCAAAGCAAGGTTGTGCAACATGCAGCATGCCACGATTATCTGGCAGACCTTCTTGGGTGAGTAGCTCAGGGATCCACCTGTTAGATGGAGGCACCTGAACCTGGCCTTCAAGAGGCCAAAGGTTCTTTTGATTATCCTTCTTGTTAGCCCTCGTGCCTCATTGTAAAGTTCTTCTGCTCTTGTCCTGGTATTCCTCACAGGGGTCAGTAGCCATGATAGGTTGGGGTCATGAGAGTCACCTCCAAATATCGAGGGACAACATTTGGCCACACACTATCCCATATGCTCCACACCATACCCATACACCAACACCTACTGGGTGGGAACCAGCACTCACCTATTAGCCACACCCTTTTCTTCTGTAGTTTGGCCACCACATTTGGGATGCTGCTATTCCTTAGGATAAAAGCATCATGCACCGACCCAGGAAACTTAGCATTGACATGGGAGATGTACTGGTCTGCCAAACACACCATCTGTACATTCATGGAGTGGAAAATCTTATGATTTATGAACACCTGTTCATTGTGACGAGGGGGGACAAATGCAATATGAGTTCCATCATCGCCCCAATTAGGTTGGGGATATGTCCCATTGCATAGAAGTCAGCCTTCACTGTGGCCAAATCCTCCACCTGGGGAAAGCAATGTAGTGGCACATGTGTTTAATCAGGGTGGACAACACTCTTGTCAGCACTATTGAGAACATTGTCTGTGACATTCCTGCTGCCAAGCCCACTGTCACTTGGAAAGAACCAGTTGCCAGGAAATGGAGCACTGATAGAACTTGCACAAGAGGTGGGATACCAGTGGGGTGACGGATAGCAAATATCAGGTCAGGCTCTAGTTGGGCACACAGCTCTGTGATCTCTGTGACTGTGGCTCTGTCAAGTCTATAGGTGAGGATGATACGCCTGTCTTCCAGTGTGCAAGGTGCACCAGGGGTCTGTACACGGGGGTATGTCTCCATCTCCTATTCATCCGCAGCAGTAGCAATCTAAGGGACAAAAGAGTGAGGAGCAGATCCCAAACTGAACATTGGAGCCACAACAGTACAATGAATGATGTCAATTTGTAATGGGTAAGTGGTATTTTTCCTGTAAGTCCAAATGTTAACTGTGATGCAGTTATTATCCAGGGCCTGCCCCCCCGGAAATGGTGTCCACCTATCCTGTGTGGAGGGACAAGTGGAAGTGAAGTAATTCCGCTGACGTTGTGCGCAGTTACGGGAGGAGGTCGGGAACCAGCGTGCAACTTCTCATTGGTTCACATTGGGCCCTATGGGGTACAGTGGCCAATGGTGATCTACGCTATGCACCGCCGCGGACGTGACCACCATTTTCTATCTAATCACTCACTTGCTACCTTCAACAGGAGAGGATTTACACTGCATGTGCTGCTGTGACCTGTGTTTGGAACATACCAAGGCCCGTGTGACTGGCGAAAGGGCCCCTGCCTTCACCTCGGCGGAGTTGGAGCAACTAGTGGATGGGGTGCCTTCACCTTGGCGGAGTTGGAGCAACTACAGGATGGGGTCCTACCTCAGTATTGACTGCTGTAGGGGCCACCGAACCAACAGATGAGTACACTGTGAGCACAATGCATGTGCATGAATGCATGGAGTGGTGTGTGTGAAGGCCTCGTGTAAGGGGGGTGGGTGGATGTCCTCTAGGCGGCGTATTGGTTGTGTGCTGGGCAATGTGTGTGCAAATGGTGATGTGAAGGGGTATGGTGGGCCAATAAGTGTAAGGACGTATGGACCCTGGGGGTCTACGGCAGGCAGAGTACCCACTATCAGAAATTGTGGGAGGACCTGAAATGCTGGGCATGGAAGACGGCGGAGGCCAAGCTGGGGATGGCCTCCGAACGAGGAAGTGGTGCCCGTCGAACCCTGACCGCCCTGATGGACCTCATACTGGTGGTGGCCTATCCTGACGTGGATGAGCACTTGAGGGCATCACAGCAGCCACAAGGGAGTACAGTGCCCATCATTACAACGTACGCATGGTAGGGTGGTATCTGGGTGGGGGATGTGTGTCAGTCGGTGCCCCTATCCCAGGCCTGACATTGTAGAGTAGGTCCCCTGGTTGCAAGGGTCCTGAAGGGATAATCCTGCTACCTAGCTCATAGGCATCCACAACTGGTCAGGGGTGCATGGGTCTCAGATGTGCTGCATTTGGTGGTGTGTGCCCCTCCCCATGCCTTGGTGGCTGGCAAAATAACTGGTAGTGCAATGCATAGTGCATAGGGGTGTTCTCTGCATGTGAGAGTGGTGTGTATGCCAACAGTGGTGTTGGTGTAGCCATTGACCAGGTGTATCCTTTGTCTCTTCCCCCCTTTTTTGTTTTGTCACCCTGCCCTTATGTGCATTAGCATCATCTGGTGGAGGAGCAGAGGCACCGGCGACGGAGGTAGCTGCATCCCACAGGACCTAGGAGGCAGAGTCCACCGACTCTAAGGGCACCAGAGAGACGGAGCATGAGGGGAGCACAGATGACTCCTCCGATGGAAACTCCCTGGTGGTGGCGGACACCTCTGTGACCACCCCAGCTACAGGTACATCCGCCACCCCATTACCAGCACTGCCCTCCCAGCAGCCCCTCATTGAGTTGCCCGTGCCCGCTCACCCAGGAGGGTGGGCATCTCCTTCGCCCCAGGCACCTCACGCCCTGCCCCAGTGAGCCCTGCTGCCCTGAGTGAGGAGGCTATTGACCTCTTGAGATCCATCTTTGTGGGCAGCCAACCATTGTGAATGCCATCCAGGGGCTGGCAGCCCAAATGCAACAAACTAAAGCATTTCTGGAGGGCATTCACACTGGCTTGGCGGCCCAACAGAGATCGATCCAGGCTCTGGCCTCTTCTCTGATGGCAGCGATTGTCCCTGTTTCCACCCTTCCCCCTCCAACTTCCTCTTCACAATCCCATTCCCCCAACCCCAAACTATCCCAAGCAAACAGGCAGATGAGCGTGCACACAAGACAACACACAAGAGTGGCACTGGCAAACACAAGCACCACACATCATCCCAAAGGCACTCACACAAACACCATCCAGATGCAGACATATCAACATCCACAATTTCCACTGTCTCCCCCTCCTCCTCCTCCTCCTCCTCCACCTCCCTCCCAGTTGCGTCTACAATCACACCTGCATGTACTAGACCATCAAAAACTACCAGCTTCACCACCACACATAGCAGAACACACACCTCACTGGCAAACACCTCCACAACAGCCACGCACACGTCCCCTGTGTCCTCTCCCAATGTGTCTGCCCCCCTTTCTGAAGCACACAAACGCATGCACTCAGACACCCAACAGCCATCCACCTCACAACAGCATCCAGCTCATGCACCTGCACCCAAACTCAGCAGACAGACACCTCCTACAACCCATCCCTCTTCCTCCACCCCCAAACCTTCTCCCTCTTCCCTCCCCAATGTCCCTAAGAGGCTTTTCCTCTCCACCATTGACCTCTTCCCTACCCCTCCCCTCGTCCTTTACGTCTGGCAAGGGTGGCAAAAACCCAGGCAAGCACCTCAGCTACCCAGTCCACGGGCCCAGTAGCCTCCACCCCCCCATCATGGTGTGAAAGTATGAAGGAGCCTGCACCAGATAGCCTCAAGGAAAGGGTGCCTTCCCCAGCTGCAGCCCAGGACAAGGAGCCAGCCACATCTGCTGCCAGGAAAGGCAAGGAGCCAGTACTATCTGCTGCCAGGAAGGGCAAGGAGCCAGCACCAGCTGCAGCCAGGATGGGCAAGAAGCCAACAAGAGCAGGCAGGAAGGACAAGGAGCCTGGGGCAGGGACCAGACAGAGCCCCCACCTCCAACCATGGTTGTGCAGCCGCCTGAGGCTGCAGGGGTTGGCCTGGAGCCTTCCCCTCCAGCAGCAGCACCACCACTGGGCATCCGTCCAAGGCTACAGGGGATGGGCTGGAGCCTCCCCCCACCACCAGCAGTAGCACCACTACCACCACTGGGCAGCCATCTGAGGCTGCAGGGGATGGGCTGGAGCCTCCCCCCACCAGCAGCAGCAGCACCACTACCACCTCTGGACAGCCGTCACCGCTGGCGGATGGTATATAATCCTGCGTCCATGGGCTGCTGTGCAGGCTGCCCCCTGCAAATCCAGTGGGTATGACACCAACTTGGGAGACTGTGACCTTGCACTCCCCAGGATCAAGAGCACAGGCCTTGATGCCCCCTCCAAAACCAGTGGGTAAGACACCCACCAACCACAGTCTCCCCAGGATCAAGAGCACAGGGCACGATGCCCCCTCCAGAGCACGTGGGCAAGTCACCCACTTGAGAGACTGTGGCCTTGCACTTCCCAGGACAGATCACAGGGTATGTTTCCCCCTCCAGAGCATGTGGGCAAGTCACCCACTTGAGAGTCTGTGACCTTGCACTCCCCAGGACCAAGCATGGGGCATGTTTCCCCCTTCAGAACCAGTGGTCTTGTTCCATCTGCCAGCTGAGGTGCTCCCCCATTCCCCATCCCCCTGAGGTGCCTGCCTATTTTCCAGCTGATGCCCCTGCAGTGTTCTCTCCGTGTTGGTGCAAATGACAAGTGGGGCCTTGGACTTTGGCCTGTGGCCCTGTGGCCCATGCACACTGAGGACTGGGCAGTGTCCATTGAACTTTACATTTGTATATACCAGTTACATTGCATATTTCTTATTTATACTGTGTTGATCTTATTACACTCACCTACTAAATTCCTATTGTCCTTGCATTATTCATCGAGGTACTGGGTATATACGTTTTCTTACTGCAGCTGTATGTGTGTATGGTGTTGTGTGCTAGGCGGCTGTACTCACCGTCGCTGTCTTTGCCGTCGTTGGTGTTCGTGGTGGAGCAGCACGTAGAAAATTATTGGGAATACATGCAGATTGGGCTCCATGGTGGCGTGGTTGTTCCCTGTGTCTCCAATGGTGAGTCCTCTCACTTCTGGGCAGTGTTTCTGCCAGGGTTTTGATGTTCTTGGTACCGCCCCGGAAAAGGTGGCTGATTGCAGAGTCTTAATACATGAGCGGGACATTGCCTTCCGTCTGCCTGTAGGCGGCTACTGCTGTGGTGACTGTTGTTTCCGCCCTTGCTGTCAGTGTGGTAAAGTGACTGTCTATCTGAGTTCTCACCTCCATGGTCATAATTTGGTGGTAATTACCGCTAGCCTGTTGGCGGTATTACTGCCACTTTATCACCGACCGCCCGATTTGTAATGAGGACCTATGTTATTAAGGGAGTAAATCCTGTTGGAAAGAGTGTTCGTGCCATTACCGACAATGGCTAAAGCCTTTTCCAAATTCTCTCTATCTATCTGCCTTAAACGTGCAGCAGCTTCTATTTGAGAAAGCTTCCAAATCTCATTGTATATTGCATAGATTAACATTTTAGAGAATGGCTTTCTTAGACCTAACAAGAAGACCTGCAAGTCTATATCTTCAGAAAGAGGATTAAGATTTTCCTTAACTGCTGCTAAGGTGTTTGTCTGTACCCATTGTAGGCACAGTTTACCTACACTGTATGTAGTACCTATATCCGAGTGTTTGACCAGACCCAAAGCGAGGGTCTGGCCGGCTAATCTTGAAACCCCTTGAGGAATTCACAAAACATGCCTGATACTCATTTGTGTCTACTGGCCGCAATAACCATCCACCGGGACTGGAAAATGAAGAATAATAGGAACCAGCCTGAACCTTTGCATCTCGTTCTTCCTTGGTGACGTTCAGGAAGGACTGCCAATTGGTGAATTTCGCTGATGAGAGAATACCGGATGCATTAATTCCCTATATCTTTGCTAACCCCAGACAGGATGTCTGTTAAATTGTGTCATTTAAAAAGATCATTTGTAGAGGAATAAGGCACGCTCTTAATAAAGCTTCCCTGCTCTGAATTTGCCAATCTTGTGTTCCCCATACACTCTTTACGTCAGTGTTCTTCCAAAATATTCCTAATTTTAGAAGGTGGTAACTTGAAATAGTACGACTCTGCATTTTTCAGGTCAGGCCCGGAAAAAATATGTGAATTTATCTGGATAATGTTTTGGGCTCCCCACAGGTGAAGTTGAACAGTGTTCCCACTGTGTGTAATTGAATACTGATCTGTTCTTAGTTGCACAGTGCAGAAAGTAATGTCCCCAGTTGTGATAGCATTACATTTCCTCATAATTTTTTGTGTTGGTGTACACACCATCACTCTCAAAAACAGTGGAATCCTTCATTCTGTCTAACATGGAATCAACTGTTTGGACATCCCAGTCATCAGACAAAACACTAAGGGCCAGATGTATGAATCTGGCCCATTGCGATTCGGTAATTGCGATTTTTAAGAAATCGCAATTACCGACTCGCAAAGGGCCATGTATCACATTTGCGATTCGGTAATTGCGATTTCGTAAAAATCGCAAATGCAATTACCAAATCGCAAATTGCGATACTGGCCCCATTCGCAGCTATGGGCCTGTTGGCCAATAGCTGTGAATTTTTTGCATTTCGCAAATTGCGATTTCTGAAACAGAAATCACAATTTGGGAAAAGCAAAGGGCCAGGGTGCTGGGGGCCTAAGGCCCCCTCTCCTGCACCCCATTTTTTTTTCCACATGTAAAGTACACACATGCCAAAAGGGCATGTGTGCTTTACATATCAAATTTAAAAATGCAGTTTTACTGCATTTTTTTATTTTGCAACAGGTTACCACCTGGTTGCAGGTCGTGGTATTTTGCACTTGCAAAATACCATTCTGCGAAAAATCGCAATTTGCGTTTTTTTGCAGAATTGCATTGCGACCTGGATTTTGCGAATCGCAAATTGCGATTCGTAAAATCCAGGTCGCAATGCAGAAAATCGCAATTTTTGCGATTTTCTGTTTTTGGTCTGCGAATGCAGTTGATGCACTGCAGACCCCGATTTTGCACTCACAAACGGCCGATTTCGCTGTTTGCGAGTGCAAAATCAGATGATACATCTGGGACCAAGTGTAATTACATCAGTCAATGAAATTTCAAAAGGAATGAAATTTGAATGACCTCAGTAGACCCATATATTTCAAATCAAACTTTATCCCACACAATCCCATCAGGAATTGTTACTGCTGAAATGTTCACAAGGGACAAGTCTCTTCGGACCTTATGCAAGGAAATATATGGAGTGAGCACTTCATCCACTGGCTCAACAGAGAAGCGTCCAGGATGGTAATGACCAATTATAAGAAGGAAAATGGCAGTCACAAAACCAATCCATAGGAACAATGCAAGCAATATCAGAAATAATCATGGACAGTTCCATGGATAGGTATTTTTATGCCATAGGTACAGCTTATGTGTCTTTGAAATAGTTTCAATAGCAGATGCAGATGAAGTTGAAAAAAAGACATCACAGTCGATGAAGTAACCAGAAGCAGCCTCTGCAAACACAGGAGCTATTGCATTACTGGTGGAAGGATCCACTTCACATAGAGTCTCATAGTAGATGATGTCATCAGTTTGTGTTGTGTTGGAGTAAAAGACAGCCACATCTTGGAAATGTGTTGTCATTGAAGTGGAAGCAGAAATCAGCAAGAGCCAATTTTCCACCCGCCCTATGCTTGAGGAGGCATTTGAAGCATCGTTGGACATGCTTGTGTAGTCAGAAGTATTGTTGTTTCTTCTTTGAAGAGGCATGTCCTGTTGGGGAGTTCATTATCCCTCCTCGCTAGAGAACAAGTCACTGCAGCCACGAAGCCGTAGCTACTGCGGATTTGTCCACTTCATCAGCCAAAGCGTTGCCAAGTACGTGTACTCCTACACACTTGTGGCCCAATGTATGGACTACATGAGCACTCAGTAACTTATCCTCAAGATCAGACATCCTCCCTCACAGAGTTCAGTGTTTTATGGTGTTCCCATTGAAGTCTCTCTACCCGTTCAGCCCTGTGATTAGGATGGTCATTGTAGCACTGGACAGAGTAGCATGAGTCACAGACAATCAAAGTGAGGTTTCCAGGGTCCGTATGTTCTAGTGCTAAGGTAAGGGCTTTGAGTTCAGCCAGGTGAGCTGTGCAGTCCCCTTTGGTCTGCGTATAAGTATTCTGAGGGTGGACTACACCATGATTCATCACTCCACTCACGGTGGCGCAAGCGGCTGAGTACTGATGTTTAGTACCTACAGCTGGTTGTGCTGAACCATCTATGTAAATGACAGTGTGATATCTGTCAAGTGGTAAGATGTCTAGAGGTCTGAGGTACTCCTGTACGTATTGGAAGAATATTTGTGGCTGAAGTTTTAGATCAAAGATGTAATCAACATTGGTGGCAGTCAGGGAAGTTACCCACTGAATCCAATGTGGATGTAATGCTTTAGCTTTAGGAACGCTAGCTTTGGTGACGGCCTCTAAGGCTGTCACTGGGGTAACGACAATTATGCATTTCCCTTGGGCAAGTGGCCTCTCCTTAATGACAGCCATTTGTTCAGCAGTCAGAATTTTTGTCTGTGGGTGCAAAGCGTTGTTCTGCATTGTAAAGACTGCAATTTCTTGATTGTATTTGGTGGCTGGAGTTGAGCACATTTTTCTAGAAAGGGAGGGCCACAATCTTGCCCTCATTTGATGGCTCGCATCCCAGGAACAATAGACTGAGAAAGGCTATTTTAGTTTCCCTAAAATTAAATTTGTAACCAAGTCTAGGATGCTGGCCTGGTGTGTGGTGGTTACCTATGGTACTTACACCTTATACCAGGTCCAGATATCCCTTATTAGTGTAGTGCTGTCAGTGTCTAGAAGCTAGGCTCTCTAGAGGTAGCTGTGGATCAGCGGCCAAGGCTTATCTAGGAGACATGCAAAGCTCATGCAATACCACTGTAGTAACACTTAGGGCCATATGTACACATTTCCCCATTGACACAGAATGGGAAAAACCCTTTGGTACATCTGGCCCTTAGTACCTACACACATAAAAGAAAACATTCAGTGTTACAAAAATAAAGGTACTTTATTTTGGTGATACCAATACCAAAAATACCTTAGAGGCTATACTCCCTTAGAAGGTAATTAATACACAAATTATATACAGTAGTATGCAGAAATAGGCATAAAACAGTTAGAAAACAGTGCAAATAGTGAAAATCACAATAGAGAGAAATAACCCTAGGGGGGACACAAACCATATACTAAAGAATATGGAATGCGAATGTCAGTCCCCACCTAGGTAAGTGGAGTGTGTACAGGGGTGCTGGGAGTACTAGGAAAGCCCAAAGGTAAGTACCACAACCCACCCCAGCGACCAGGAAAGCAGGAGTAAATCACTGTAAATTCCCCAGAACACCCACTTAAAAGAAAAGAAGAATAATGCAAAACCCAGAAGAGACTGCAAGACACTAACAGTGGATTCCTGGACAAGAGGAAGTGTGGAAGAAGGGGACCAATTCCAAGAAGCACAGCAGAGTCTAGGAAGGGCAGGAGCCACTACCCACCAGACTGAAGTTGCAAGAGGTGAGTCGACAATGAAGAAGGAGAGTCAGCACTGTAATCAGCAAGTTGAAGTTGAGTTCCTGGAGGATGCAGCTGATGTCCCACGCCAGAAGGAGAATTGCAGTTGGGTTTGTGTCTTCTGATTCCGCCAACAAGCCTTGTCACATACAAAACTTGCTGTTAGCGGAAAGTGGAGCTGCCAAGGACCAGAAAGGACCAGGTGGACTCTACCCAGGAGAGGGAGCCAGAGGGGGCCCTCAGCAAAACAGAGAGCCCACAGAAGCCCAGGCAGCACCCACAGGAGTCCCAGAGGACGGGGACATGAAAGTCGCAGAAGAGGTCCATGCTGCACTATTAAAAGGGCTCCCATGCCGCCGGAGAACTACTCAGAGAGCTGTGCATCACAGGATGGAATGCAGGGTGCTGGAGCTTCAGGATGCCAACAAGCCTTGGCAGCTGCAAAGGACATGGTGCATGGGGGTGCTGCCCTGCGTGGGCAGGCAATGGCTTAACTCCACCCAAGTTGGACATCTGTGATGCACGATCCACGCAGCTCAGCAGGAGAGGGCATCCACCTAGCAAGTCCCCGTTGTAGTTGGTGCCTGAAGAAGCAGGGATGTGACTCCTTCACCCCAAGGGAGATTCCTTGAAGCAGGCTGAACATGGGAAGTCCTCAGAGGATGAGCAACTGGGGAAATGTTGCAGTTGCTGGAAGGAGCAGTGGATGGAATGTTCCAGGAGGTGTCTTGCTTCAGGAGCAAACAGATTCAGTTTCTTGTGTCAGAAGTTGAATCAGAGGGTGCAGAGGATTTCTGTTGGAGTCTTGCAATCCGAATCTGAGGAACTACCCAAAAGAGAGACCCTAAATAGCCCTGAAAGGGGGATTGGTCACGTAGCTAGGTGACCACCTATCAGGAAGGGGCTCCGACATTACCTGCTGGCACTGGCCACTCAGATGCCCACAGAGTTCCCTGCCAACCTTTAATCCAAGACGGCAAAAGCCATGGTCCCTCCAGAGGAGCTCTGAGCACCACCCCTGGGGTGGTGATGGACAGGAGAATGGTCACTCCCCTTTCCTTTGTCCAGTTTCATGCCAGAGCAGGGACTGGGGATCCCAGAACTGGTGTAGACTGGTTTATGCAAGGAGGGCACCAAATGGGCCCTTCAACACATTGCCAGTGGCTTGGGAAGGCTACCCCTCACAAGCAAGTAACACCTATTTCCAAAGAAGGATGGGGTAACACCCCTCTCCCAAACAAAATCCTTTGCTCTGCCTTCCTAGGCTTGAGCTTTTCAAGCAACAGGAGGGCAGAGACCTGTCTGGGAGGTGGCAGCAGCTTGGGCTGCCTGGAAACCCTAAGAAGGCTGTACTGGCAATACTGGGAATCCTCTGAGGAGACCCCAGAGTGCATGGAATCATACATCCAATGCTTGCAAAAGCATTGGGGTATGATTCCAACATGTATGATATCAAACTTGCTTATGTTTGGAGTTACCATTATGTAGCTGGACATAGGTATTGACCTATGTCCAGTACACAGGTAAAATGGCATCCCCACACTCACAAAGCCTGGGAAATGGGCCTGGAGTTCATGGGGGTATATTTGCTAGTGAAGGGGCTGCCCTCAACCACAGGTACTTTGTACCCTTCCCTCTGGGCTAGAAGGCCTACCATAGGGGTGACTTATAAGTGACCTGGAGCAGTGAAAGGGTGCTTGCACCTTTTCACGCAGGCTGCAATGGCAGTCCTGCAGAACCCTTTGCTTGGGCTCCCTATGGGTGGCAAAATATATGCTGCAGCCCATAGGGATACCCTGGAACCCTAACCCCTGGGTACCTAGGTACCATATACTAGGGACTTATAATGGGGCACCAGTGTGCCAATTGTGGGATGAGATAACAGTTACCAACAACAAAATTTTGGGGAGAGAGCATAACTACTGGGGTCCTGTTTAGCAGGATCCCAGTATACACAGTCAAATGCACAGACAGGCAGAAAAAAGGGGGTAACCATGCCAAGAACGGGTGTACTTTCCTACACCAAGGGCTGCGAATCCTATAACGATCCTACTGACCCTAGCAAGATGAATGTTGAGGTCCTCATCTGTGAGATAGATGTCATCCACATAGGACAACGCCTCCAAATAAATATCATGCAATATTGATGTAGTACGGGCTGAGAACAGCCCTGGGCTGTCCTTGTAGCCTTGGGGAAAACAACAAAAGCGTTTCTGTGAGCCAAACTAGAATGCCCTCATGTCCCGACTTTCGTGTGCTATGTTTTGGCAGAAAAAAACATTGGCGATATCCAAAGTTGTTTTGTATTTTTTATGCACTATGTCGTTAATTAGTGCTGTGCTGTATGGATTTTGTATTCCATTTGTGCGTGTATGACTATTTAAATCTCTGTAATGTAAGACTATTCTGTATGAACGGTCAGAACTTGCAACTTGGAATAACGGGTTATTCATTACAGAGACACAGGTTTAAATTACACCCTGGTACTCGAGCTGAGAGAGGCTCTCCCTCCATGGAGCTTTGGCTTTGTGTTTAACAGGATACTGTGGCTGGGGTGTCGACCTAATAGGTATTACCTGACAACGAGAATCCTTGTCCCAACCTATATGGTTGCAGTATGGTGCAGGTGCCTGCCCTAAAGCCCAGTTGACAGTGTAGGCTTGTTTTACCGCCTCTGGAACAAGATCAGAGAAAGAAGGCAAAATGACATCTTCCCCATGTGGGAGCAACAGACATGCTCAGGTGGCCAGTCCCTCTCAGCCAGCAGGGTATCACAACTAAGTTCATCCCAGATTATCACACTAATGGTGCGCTGTATGTCTCCCTCAATTTGGATATTTAAATCATAAACTATGTTGGGTGGGAAAACACGTCCATCCACAGTCTCTACTGCAATAAAGTCGCCAGTTGCTGTCACATCCAGATGATCTTTCAGATTCTGGCGACATATCGTGATCTCTGCCACGCTGTGTAGCTGTGTCACTGCCCATATATTGCTCTTCAGCAATGTTCTTCAGTGTACTGGCATTTTTCATTGACAGTGTTGTCACCTTGGGGCGTGGCCAACATGGCGACCGGAGCGGCAGAGTAATACTGCAGCTCCGTGCCTGGCCCACAAAAACATCCTGAAATCGGCACCCAGAACCTTTATCGAGGCGTGTGCCATCTGCCCGGCTGTTCGGGACCACCAACGGGTGCGGTGTCCCTCTTCGGGACTCCGGGGTCGCTTCGGACGTCGAGGAGGAGCTGGCGGCCTGCTCAGCCGACGCTCGCGGCCGCGCCTGGTGAGTTTGCTGCCCGGGGCCGTGGCCCTGCTCCGCCCCCGGACCTCTAGCGCTCGGCGCTGAAATGGAAAGGCATCGTGGGGAGCTGTGAGGCATCGGCGTTCGGGAGTCTCGCATCCCGGGGATCGCTCTTCGGTGGAGCGCTTGCTCGTGCCCCATCGCCTGTGGCGGAGTTGCCGCTGCAGAGCTGGGCCTCGTGGGGCCCGCGCCGCCGCGCGGCACGACAGACTGCGGCCGCGCTTGGGATTTCCGGCCCGCGGGGCTCCCTTCCCGGCTGGTTACCGCTTCTCACTGCGCGGACCGGACGATTTCTGAGCCATTTACTGCGGCCCCCCCCATGGCGCTGGAATATGGTGATTAATCCGGGCGCGGCCCGAGTGCACCGAGGCTGCCGGCTCGGCAGGTGTTCACGGAGCTGCGGTGTCTGTACCGCCGACGTGCCTGCGCCGTCCGGAGCGGCCGCTCCGGGGATCCCCTACTGGGCCCCAGGCGCCCACATATGTTCGGAACGATAAAGAGCAGCACACCTCTCGGCGACGCGGACCGAGTAGCGGTGAGGGGACGGATCGCACTCCCCCCCCCCCCTGCACCTCATTCGGCGACACGGCTCGGGTCGCGGCGTGCGGGGGGCTCGATCTTCACTTTGTGGGCTCACTCATGCGAAGTGGGCAGCGATAAGGTGGGTGGACTGGAAACGCCACCCATGTCTTTTCTGCGTGAGCAGATGCACGGCATTGCACCTCGTTCTCGTCGATGCTTCCAGCCTCGCCTGACGCCAGCTCCAGGGATACACGGCACTCACTGAGAACTTCAACGGGCGCACCAACTGCCTTAACAGCACGCTGTTGGCCTCACTCCCTGTTCGCATCTGCAATTTGGCATCGAGTTGGGCACCTGGGCTCTACTGGCGGCGAGGCTGGAGTCGGGACGGTGGATCTTTGGCGGAACGAATGCCCCCTCTGGGCTGCACTGAGCGGCCAGTAGTGGACCATAGCCGGTCATTGGTTGACAATATTTCTGCTGACGCAGCCTTTGTCCTGGAACACACAGGAGCACCGGGCATTGTGCTGCCCTCTCTGGCGTGGAATACCAAGTATGGTATAGGACCCACCCTGAGTCTGCGGGCTATCGAGAGTGGTGGGAGCCACATGGCGTGGATCAGTCAGACACAAACTTAGCCCAAAACAACAAGACGGAGTGGGCATTCGATGAATCTAAACCGGCGCCAATTTCAGAAAAGGACACTCAACCCCCTCCTGTAGCACAGCCTAGCGAACCAGGGGACGTGCTGAAGGAAGCTGTGGGTCCGGGTGATCGCTCCCGGCAAACAACTGTCTGATAAAGCTGGCAACACACTAATGTAAATAGCGCGGAAATCATGGTCAAACCAAAACTCCCCAAGACGGGGTCCACTGGAGAAGCTGCTCCTCTCCAACCGTCCTGCCAAGGGGACTCGCAACCGACCACACAGCTACAGTTGAGTGAAACATTACGCACGCACTCCCTTCAATTTGACAAAATTATGCAAGCAATAATGGACACTAAATCCTCATTAGAGGGGAAAATAGACGCTGCAGTACAGGAAGTCTCATTGCTGCGAGCGGACCACCGCAAATTAACTGACAGGGTACACAACTCGGAAACGACACTGAAAACCATTCAGCCCGAAGTGGAAGAAATGAGAACTAGAATGCAAAAAATGGAACTGGACATAACTCAACTACAACGTAAGGCTGAGGAAGCTGAGGGTCGTTCCAGGTGGAATAATGTCAGATTCCTCGGAATCCCGGAGAGAATCGAACTTCCTAAAGCAGAGGAGTTCTTAGAGGCATGGCTGAGGAACACACTTAAAGAGCAGTACCCTACCACAACACCGGTGATTGAAAGAGCGCACAGAATTCTGAGCAGGCCACCTAGGCCGGGAGCACCAACCCTTCCACTAATAGCTCGCTTCTTGAATTATAGGGATAGAGACTTGGTCCTCCAACACTTTAGAGCGGCTGACCAGATCGTGATGGAGAACAGCAGGGTAGCAGCTTATCCTGATTACACAATGGAGGTACAAAGCAGGAGAATAGCGTATAGCAAGATCAAGCAGCTGCTAAGAGAGAAAGGCATCACTTACTCCCTCATGTTCCCTGCACGACTACGCATTGTTATGGACGAGAAAACCTTAATGTTCCCCACTCCTGAAGATGCATGGACCTGGATACACGCTAAGGGATTGGCCGACCCAGCCGGGGACGACACGGTTCCCGGTGAGTGGTCCACAGCTGGCTCCAAAAAAAGGAAAAAAAACACCAAAACATCTGCCCGCCCCACAAAAGCGCAAATGGCATTGGACCGGGCGCAAATATTAAAAGACACAAATTCATTCGCTCGTGGGTTGCTGGACTCAAGGAGTGAAACGGACACTAATGACACTGCCTCACATGGGGGAGATACGAGCCCGTCCCCCTCTCCGTTACGGGTGGGCCCTGACCTCACGCCGCGATTGGCAGACGAACTTTGAAGGGGTGGAGTTGCCGTTCGTGGCCCCTCGCTGTCGGCGACAGCAACTAGGTGCTGCATGTCACTGTCATCGGGACCATCGTCTCAAGTTCCACAGCAAATAACAACTATTAAATACGAGGAACTACGTCTGAACCCTCGTAAATTGTATAAAGGCGTATGGGTCTGCAGAAGAGGAAAATATCCTGCACCCAAGGGCTAGTCGTCAGGAGATCCACGACCCCCCACACCGGAACGGTATCCGTATGGAACTGTCTTCTCTGGAAGCCATCTCAGGCACTGGTTGTGCCACTTTACTTAACGGACGTATACAGCCCGTAATATCCTTTTGGTTGTTATATCTATCTCTTTCTTTTCTATCTTTAGCCCACTATGGGCTTATTCTTTTATCACTGACGCTGGGAGGCTGGGGTGGGAGGGCTGGGGGCCGGTGGGGGGCGACTGGGGTGGGGCCGGGGAGGCGGGCGGGGATGGGCGTGTTGGGTACAGATCAGATAACCCCCTGCGCCTAACCATAACACAATGAATAAGATACCTAGTTATAACTTCATAACTTGGAATGTGAAGGGCATGGCAGGGACTAGTAAACGTCATAGAATACATGCGTACCTAAGGCGCCACCGCATACATATAGCAATACTGCAGGAAACACACATCACACCTACAGAGGCTGCTCGGATAGAAAAGTGCTGGTTGGGCTCAATATATAGCGCGGGCGATTCCTCCTTCGCCAGAGGAGTGCTGGTCTGGATAGCGCCGGGTGTCCCTTATATAGTACAACACTGCACAAAAGATAAGGAGGGCAGGTTTATACAGTTAAGGGGCTCACTGGATGGGGAGGATCTTGTGATAAATGGACTATATGTACCAAACATCAAGCAAGGTGAATTCTTACAAACCAAGACCTCTCAATTAACCAATGATCTAACTTCACCATGCATATGGGGGGGGGACATGAACTGTGTCCCACATATAGATAAGGATAGATCACATCCCCCGCTAGTGGCCGCTCCAATAACGAAAAACTCCCATATGCTGGGCGCATGGATGGAAGAACGTCGACTGATCGACATATGGAGACACATGCATCCACATGAAAATGTGTACTCCTATTATTCCCCAGTACACTTATTACATACCCGTATAGACCTCATCCTCACCTCACAGAATATAACGCATAAAATAACAAGAGCGGAGTACTCCGCTAGGGTAATCTCAGACCACTGCCCACTCATAGTACAAATAAGATGGGGAAGGCCCCGCTCTTGCATTCCCACCTGGCGACTGCAAACGCAATTATTACAAGACCCCCCTTTTAGGAAGGACATTGCCACACACATCTCAGCATACTTCACATCGAACAAAGGGACAGCCACCTCCAGAGCCATTGAATGGGATGCACATAAGACAGTCATAAGAGGGGTATGTATATCAACCACAGTGGGAGTCCGGCAAACGCTAATGCGCGAACTCCGCGCATTAGAACAAGAAATTCAAATTGCTGAGGGTGACTTTATCAAAGATGCCTCAACAGTGACTAAGCTCACTAATTTGCGCACTAAATGGTCCGAGACAGACAGACGCCTCGGACAGTTCGACTATCGACACCATATGGCTCGCACGCATGCAGAGGGCGATAGATCCGGTAAACTATTAGCGTGGCTCATAAAGAGTGAACACCGGAACGCCCCCATAGGCGCTATCCGCCTGGAGTCGGGTCGTATAGTTAATACCCAGGCTGAGATAAATAACGCTTTCAAAGAGTATTATAGCTTGTTATACCAAGCACGGCCCCCACCTACTAAGACCCACTTAGATGAATTCTTCAACGATATAACTCTAAGCAGCCTAACTGCCTCTCAAACTATAGAACTGGACAGCCCGATTGAGATAGCAGAAATCCAACGTGCGCTGCTACAGCTGACACAGGGCAAAGCACCCGGCAGCGATGGCATTCCCATAGAATACTACAGCACGTTCCAATCTCAGACTCTAGCCCCATATCTAGCAATGCTAAAGGAAGCGCTGGAACGGGGCCAACTCCCTGAAACTTGCCGTGAGGCTTTGATAGCAGTTCTACCAAAGGCAGGCCGTGATCCCTTAGATGTTCGCTCATACAGGCCATTATCACTACTAAACACCGACTGCAAATTACTCTGAAAAATACTAGCTAACCGCCTGCTTCCCTGTGTGTCAGAGTTGGTACACCAGGATCAGGCAGGCTTCATTCCCGGCCGCAACACCTTCAGCAACATCAGGAATTTACTGCGTCTAATGAGAAACTCCCCGGTAGAAGGCAGACACCAGGTGTCAGTATCATTGGACATAGAAAAAGCTTAACAGAAACACTCAAGCGGATGGGGTTCGGGCAAGTGTACATTGGTTGGGTGAAAACATTATATACTGACCCAACGGCTAGGGTTAAAACGGGCGACACGGTCTCCGAAAAATTCAATATTGGTAGGGGCACCAGACAGGGATGCCCCCTCTCACCACTATTATTCGCATTAGCCATTGAGCCGCTGGCCGCCCGCCTCCGCATAATGGCCCCCACGTGGGGTATCTTGGATGGCCAGAAGCACCAGATAGTATCCTTATATGGGGATGGCGCGTTGATCTTCCTACGAGATCATGAGGGAGCCCTGCCGGGCCTACTGGAACTCCTAGAAAAATTTAGCTCGGTTGCCGGATTAACAGTGAACTGGACAAAATCCTGCATATTCCCTTTGCGCCCGGTCCCTGAGGTACTGAGAACACCGTTGGGTCCGGGAGGCTTGAAATGGTGCCATACAACATTTAAATATTTAGGGGTAAATATATACCATGACAGTCTAGATCTCAGAGATGGTAACCTTGGCCAAGTGGTCAGATCAACAAGGGGCTCCCTGCCCTTTTGGTGCTCACTACCACTGTCTCCTATGGGCAGAGTAGCTATCGCAAAGATGATAGTATTACCCCGACTACTCTATTATTTTATGGCGCTACCCTTAATACTCCCGTGCTCCTTCTTTAAACTACTGAATACCTTACTAACGGACTTAATATGGGGCAATGGCCGCAGACGCGTCGCATTAACAAAGGTCCTCCAACCGCTTAGGTTGGGGGGACTGGGCACCCCCAGATTTGAAGCGTACTACGCAGCTGCCCAACTACAATGGATATCCACATGGGTTGGTAACCCTGCCGGGCCCGAAACTCAGAGGATGTTGCAGGATCTTGAAGGTATGGAGATAATTCAGTACCTCATGAACCGTACCGATCCAGTGAGCACTAGCAGTGTGCTGTTGCACAATGCACACTGGGCCTGGGGCCGATACGCGCTGCAAAACGCAAAAGTCCCGCAGTACTCGCCGAAGATTCCACTGCTGGCCCATCCGACATTAGCAAAAATAGCAGCCAAAGTGGGCCTGAATACTTGGGGTAGCAGGGGCATACTCACACTAGGCGACATCTACCAGGACGGGCAACTTCAAACCTACGAAGCGCTAGCCGATAGGTATGCGCTCGGCCGGGGAGGTTTCATAGCGTACGGTGCAATTAGGCAGGTAATGAGAGAGAACTGGAGTAAAGGCAACTCGGAACCGGACACCTCCCCTCTGCTACACGAACTTTTGGGAAGCATATGCACCCCATCAAGCATTTCAAATATATATAATATCATAGCCGCCCACGCTGAACACAAACAGGATCAGGCAAAAAACAAATGGGACTGCGTGCTACCGGAACCACTACCCCCTAATTCTTGGGAACAAGCCTTGAAGCTGACTCGCGAGGTTTCACGCAACCCGCGCTTCCGATACACACAGTTCAATTATGTGCATCAGACTTACCTATCTCCTCACCGCATAACACGTATGTTTCCCCGGTCGCCGCAGACATGCCCGAGATTCGACACAGAAGAGGCCACATTCTACCACATGACATGGGAATGCCTCCCGATCCGGAACACATGGATAGAGATAATAACGATGCTAGCGGAATGGACGAACACTACACTATCCCCCACCCCTGAAGTGTGCCTACTGGGCATAACACCTCACCCCAAGAAACGCAAACGTACATATAAATGCATTGCCTTGGCTCTGGTGCTGTATAGACGCCTGATCGCCATGAATTGGAAAGCTCCCGGTGCCCCCGGGGTGGCCCAATGGCGCGAAGAGGTAATACGTTGGGCCAAAGCAGAAACACAGACATTGCAGAATCTACTGGATAGGGGGATACTAGTTAAAGGCTTGGAGGTATGGTACTCGTTTTTGTCAGCTGTAGAAAAAAAAAACGATGTGCGTCCTCCCTGAACTAATGAAAGGAGAGATTGTACATCATCGCAGTGGCCACAGTGTAACATCAATATATGGTGCGTTCGGGGCATGTGGGTTGGAGGGATGGGAGGGGGGGAAAGGAATAGTATAAAGTAAATATTTAAAAAAATAAAAAAAATAAAAAAAATAAAAATAAATAATAATAATAATAATAACAATAATAAAGTAAATGAACCAGTACAAAATTGCGATGCCTTGGGCGTTTTCCCCTGGGCGCATGGCGGGTGCTTCGCGGTGAGCTGGGGGGGTACTAGGGCTGGGAGACATTGGTCCCCTCTGGCTCCCTCCTGCCATGCCCCGTCCCTCAAACATGGCGCTCTGCGGCCAATGGTGGGCCGGTCCCCTGTGGCCGTGGGGTGGCATGGCCACGGGCTGATGTTATGTAACGCGCGGAGACTCGCGCAAATGTCATGCAAGCCTCATGTAGATTGCTCCCTGACCCTCCGAAAACTGGTTCCTCGTCCTCCTGGGCCCCTCCTCTCCTCCTTTGTCGGTCCCCTCCTTCGCCCCCGCCGTTGTGTCTCAGCTGTAGCCTACTCAGCGTCTATCTTACTCTTTTCTCTCTATGTTCTCTGTTCTCCTGGAAATTTTGCATATGTTTAATATAACTCCTGTGTGAACCTGCCACTTGTGGTGCCCTACCCGGGCGTTGCTACACGCATACGAGAACAGCGTTTTGCCCATACGTAATAGTTATTTGTGTAATACATGATGGAATATGACGTAACAGTTTGTACTTTATCTCAATGTGGCCATTTGGCCGATAAAATAATAAAAATATATATTAAAAAAAAAAAAGACAGTGTTGTCACCTTTTTCTTTTTAAACTGTGGCTTTTGGGAGGTCATGGTTAAACGGAGAGTAAGCCTTTCTCACATAAACAATATGTCTCAGTCAAACACAGGCAATGAAGGAGATGCAGTAAAGTTTCATTAGGTTTTATTAACAAGATTGCAATGTACTATAACATGCATTTGATACAATGATTAGGATAATTAACAATGCAAGAAACAGAATGGTAAAACAAGGGTCATGAATACAAAGACCCCCACCATCTTTCAACATCCTAAGATTTGAAGTAGGTGTGAAATAGGCCCTACTACACTAGCATGACGAACCTAATCTCTAACATCTAGAGAGCTAGGTGTGTTAAACCTAGTTCGCCAGTACCATGTCCATGAGAAGAACCTCCCAACCCTTTTTACCTTGGAATGAGGTCTCTAGATCAGCATCACGGCTACGTGTAGCATAGATAGCATTGATAGCATTTTGTAGGAATCCCTCTGACTATCTTGTCTGTGTCAGATGTATTCATACAGATCTAGTAGGCCCCCTGATGCAGGTATGTTCCCAAACAATAGATAAGTAGGCATGCTTGGGGCATCAATTATATATAAACAATTCCCTGAGAAGGTACATTATGTTACTGTCACACACAAATGGGAAATACATGATATAAATACCTACGTATCTCATTTATCATTGATGCTGATAGTGATGCCTTCAAAGAATGGCACTGATAACGTGAAACTAAAACATCTTCCTAACTATAAACATGGCAGCCATCTTGGCAGCAAGCCAAGTAGGTTAAAAGTCACTAGGTGACAGGGGCACAGGCCCGCAAGCCAAAGGCTAAGCTAAACTCCTGATTCCCATTAAAATTAAGCAGGATCCAGTACACCATTCATACTTTTCCACTGGGACGCAGTTATCCCTGGCTGATGAGCCCTAATCAGGGCAAAACCGGTAAAAGGTCACTTTTGTTCTGGTTCAGGGGGGACCTGGCCTAGCAGTTCGGGCTAGACTATTCTCTTTGGAGTAGGGTAAAGTCTGATATGCATATGGCTGGTTCGAACTGAGGAACCATAGTCTGCAAACTAATGATGGACTGAGATGCAGCTGAGTGATTACCAATGGCTGAGATTAATTCAAGTACTCCATCCATCAATTTTTTGTATACTAAAGTGTTTCAACCTAGTGGGATGAGTATGCCCTGACATGGGTTTCTTGCAAAATATGCCAATGAATCCAAGCTATCGTTGGCTGATGAGCCCTTATCGCGGTGTAACCGGTTCATGGATGCTTGTGTTCTGGTTCAGGGAGTATCTGGTCTGTCAGTTCTGGCTCAACTGTTCCCACTGAAGCATGGTTAAGACTGATTATGTTTAAGGCTGGATCCAAACTAAGGTGTCATGGTATGCAAAATACCAATAACAAGGCACACTCTCCTAGAGATCCTCTGACCCCCCATACCTCAAATCAGCCTCAGTGATGTCCTTGCTGAATTCATCACCCTGCTCACAGTAGAATCTAAACC
Organism: Pleurodeles waltl; assembly: GCF_031143425.1. Classification (NCBI taxonomy): domain Eukaryota; kingdom Metazoa; phylum Chordata; class Amphibia; order Caudata; family Salamandridae; genus Pleurodeles; species Pleurodeles waltl. The sequence goes on along the minus strand of NC_090436.1, from coordinate 586,715,395 downwards.
CAACCTCTTCCTGGGAGATCTCAACTTCCACCTAGACGATGCCAGGGATACCAACTCCACATACCTCCTTGAAAGAATGGACCCTATTTTCATCTCCAGCAACAGAATAAGGTACAGCCATACTCAGAACTCACCTGGCCAGACCACTCCATCATGCATGTTACCATCAATGGACCGCCCGACACCACCCAACAACCACAGCACCCCCTACGGCAGCTGGACCAAGATCACACAGCACCAATGAAAAGAGGCCATCAACATCACCCAACCCAACGTCGCCAAAGACCTGAACCAGGAAGTAGAGAACTTCAACTCCTGGTTCACCAGCGCCGCTGACGGAGTCACTCCCACCAAACCGGCCAGAATCCATAGATCCAACAAATAAGAACTACTGTCCCAGCACTCTCCTCACACTTCCCGCCAAAGTCCTAGATAAGGCCATCAACCTCTAATTCACCGAACACCTGGAGAGAAACAATCTACTGTACCCTTCACAATCAGGATTTAGGGCCAACCACAGCACCGAAGCAGCATTTATTGTTCCCTACTCAGCACAGGAGAATCAGCCTCCCTGATCCTGCTGGACCTCTTTGTAGCCTTCAACACTGTCTCCCACCACACTCTCATCAACCAACTGCGACAGAGAGGAATCACTGATGACATGCTCAAATAAACGTCATCCTTTCTCTCGGGGTGCACCCAGAGAATCTATCTTCCTCTCTTCACCTCGCAACCCAAGCACACCATCTGCGGCGTACCTGAAGGCTCCTCACTCGGTCATACTCTCTTCAAAATCTAAATCTCCATGACACCACTCACAGACATCGTCAGAATCCATGACATCAACATAGTCGCCTATGTCGACAACGCCCAGCTCATCCTCTCACTCTCAGTGGACCCCACCACAACAAAGACCAACTTCCACAACTGTGAAGAATGTCTTGGCATGGATGAAGAACAACTGCCTAAAGCTCAATCTGAACAAAACTGAAGTACTGATCTTTGGCAGACACACCTTCCTCCGGAACAACTCCTGGTGGCCATCAGAACCTGAACTGTCCCCCACTCTGAAAGACCCCACCCGCTACCTCAAAATCATCCTGGACAGCAAACTTTCTATGAAATGCCAGGTCAACACAATTGTCTCATCCCTGCTTCAACATCCCCCGCATGCCCAGCAAAGTGTTTAAGTGGCTCCCCTTCAACACCAGGAAAACTGTGATGCGGGCACTAATCACCAGTGGACTGGACTACGGCAATGCACTCTATGCCAGTACCAAACTCATGAAAATACTCCAGATGATCCAGAACACAGTAGCCAGACTTATCCTCAACCTGGCCAAGTGGGCCCACATTACCCATCACCTGAAAAACTCCCACTGGCTCCCCATCCAGGAAAGATGTGAATTCAAGCTCCTGACCCACGCCTTCAAAGCCCTCCATGACCAAGGACCCACCTACATAAACCACAGCCTGAACTTCCACCTACCGCCTTGGAATCTCTGCTTGTCTCATCAAGTCCTCGCCCAGATGCCACGCATCTGATGTTGCTGTTCCGGAGGTCGCTCTTTCTCCTACCTCGTTGCCAAGTCCTGGACTGCCCTCCCCCTCCACCTCCGTACCTCACTCTCACTGACCCGCTTCAGGAAGAAACTCAAAACCTGGCTCTTCGATATATAAGGCAGCACAGTGCCTGGATACCCTATTAGGGAAGAAGAAGCACTATTTAAATACTGCTTGATTGACTGATTGATTAACAAAGGTTTGGAATCTGTCCTGAGTGATTACCATTGGCTGAGATTATTTCAATAATTCCATCCATCACCTTCGTATACTATTTTTAAAAACAGCACAGCACAACAAGTTGATAAAAAGTTCCAGTACATAAATTTAAGGGTCGGTTCAAGAATCCAACATAAGTTTTACAATCCTAACAAATCTAGCTCTCCCTATATAATCATTGATGTGAAGCCTCTGAAGACAGTGCTGAAAGAGGCCAAAGAGTTAAAAAAATGCAAGGAAATTCATTGATAAGGTTTAATGATGCAAGAAAAGTCTTTTTAAAATGATGCTGCAGAAGAAGTTCCACGATTTACCAGAAGCAGAAACCTTCTGAGAAGAAGAACTCTGTGTCTGGATTGAAGATGTCCTTAACAGGACAGGCAGAAGCACAGGTGAAAAACAGACCCCAAGCAAAGGAAAACAGATCAAGAACAGAGCCCAAGGAGAGGCTTTGTCTAATCTATAGGGAGGAATGTCAAGCACTGGGTGCGGTTTTTACAGTCTGCAATACATCCTCTAATCCCCGGATCTTGGAACCCTGAGATAGATCCCTGAGTCCCAGAATCCTCAAACCATTCAATAAATCCTCAAAACCTGCTGCGGCCTGCCACTCAGATGGATAGGGCAAACTGTTAAGGCTTTTGGGGTGCCTATATAGAGACAGGAAAGATTGTGCTGGTGATTGGGAAGTTGCAACTGGGCAGCACACATGTGGCAGACACAATCTTTCCTGCATAAATAGTGTTGCTGTCAATCAAGTGAGGATGGTATCCTGAGAGGCAGTAAGTAAACAAGGTGTGGAAATGATGGCTAATATGCCCAGGATCAGGGGTGAATGGGTGTGGGGTGCATTAGTGACACCTGAAGCAAACCAAATTGGACATTGCAGTTAGTAATGTGTAACTGACAGTCAGTGAGAGGTGTGAGAGTACTGTCTGTACAGTATATATGACCGGTACTGTATGAAGAGTGAGATAATGGTGTAACTCGTAAAATATTGCTAATCAGAAAGTGGTATGTATGCTGTTGGTAGGTATGTGAGAGCTTCTAGTAGTGTGTGACTGATACTCCGATGGGTGTGGAAGTGCTATTTATAGTGTGGGATACTGTAAAGGAAGAGAGGCCTGGGTGGCCATGGACTAACATGACTGCTCTGTAAGAAGCTTGCTGAGGGGACTGTGTGACTAGAGCTGATTGTCTGGAGGGGAATGCTAGGTGATTTCAATAGTGGTGCTCTGCCTGCAACCCCTAGACACAGCAGAGTCTGTATCATTGTATGGTCAAGCCTATGTATGATGGGAGTGGAGAGAGGATGGTGCAATGTTGCTGGCCCAGGGATGCTCTCAGCTTGTAGAACACCTCCTCCAGCAGTGCAGGGAGGAGTGTGATGAAGGAGCCATTGAGGACTGGAGTTTAGCCCCTAGTAGCCAAGATCAGAGTGTGGAGTGTAATTGTTCAGCTGAAGGCCTCTTTATCTGAACTTTGTGCAGATCTCTTGGCTCACATCTCTGTTTTGGGATACTACATGTCTCCCATTTCCTGTAATGATCCTTGGTCAATCAAATCTAAAGGGAAATCCTTACTAGCATTATTAATTTACTTCACAGTTCTCCATAATAGAGGCCTATGCACTCATGATCACTCAAAACCTGCTCAACAGTTGTTTTTCTCAGACGCACTGTCTGGAGCCAAATTAGTAGCCAAAAAACAGCCTGCAAAAATATGAGAGATTACTTTAGATGCAATAATTTAAGAAATTGTAGCAATTGCAACAAAGATTAAGGCTTTAAAAACTTGAGGTCTCAGCCGAGTTCAAATCTATGTGATATATTTGAAACTTTCACAAATGTATGAATAGTACAGGCAAGAAATTAGAGGAAGTAGAAAGTCAAATGCAACTGGACTGGGAGTTGAACTCTGGCACTTGAGAAAAAAGATGGAGACTTCAAAGAATGGTCAAGGTGGGATAATTTCATAATCTATAGTGTTCCAGAGCAAAAAAAAGGAGATCTGATCACCTCACTGAAAGACTTCTTTCGCAGGTTCCAGGACAATCCAGTTCTCAGATGTGTTATCATTTCAATAGGCATGCATATTTCAAACAAAGACCCTATGTATATCAGAAAATCCCTGATCAATTAATGTTATTTTGTTATGACATTAGCGTATATGGGCCAGTCTTCAGTCAGCAAAGATAGTGGAGGAACCCTTTGACTTTGAAGGACATTTCATACTTATTAAGGTAGACTTTTCCAATGATACTGCAACAAAACACACTGAGGGCACTGAGACCTTAACTAATGAAAGACAATATCAAATTTGGCCTTCTCAATCCAGCCACAATGACTGTCAGTACTGATATGATTACCTCAGTGTTTTCTGAGCCTAGAGCTATTGCTAACTTCCAAAACAATCATGATCAAAAAGTAATGAATCCCATACAGCTCCAATGAAGGCCATCGATATGACTTGTTGTAAGAGCAGCATCACAGACAAACTGAGGGAAATACATGGAACTGCGTCAAGGCAGACTTCTAACCATACAAGATCAGATCACAGTAGTCTGACCAGCTAGTGGCTCCATGACCCAGGACAGAGGAAATCTCAGTCCCCCCAAGTACTGGACATTACAGATTAAACTAATGGCCTACTATCTTATATCCATGATTGTCAGATTGCTTGGATGCTTTCTGTGTTGGGCCTGTGAACCCAGTCAAGTGCCCCAGCAGAGAAATGTCCCACAAAAAATCCTTCCTGGAATGTCTGCCCCTATAAAGAAAAAGGACTGCAAGGCATCAAAAAGGAAGGATGCCAAAATGGTCTACCCATCGCCTACTATGTAGTATCCTTCAATGCCTGATTGCTGTATCCTTTCTCTGCTGAGCCTGCACGTCCAGCCCAGTGACCCAACAGAGAAATGGCCCACAAAACATCCTTCCTGGTATGTCTGCCCATGAAAAGGAAGAGGACTACAAGGTCTCAAAATAATACAGGACTTCATTTGGGGGAAGTTGGTGAAAGCAAAGACAGATGCAGCCTTGTTTTAAGAGAAGGATCCCAAAATGATCTAAATTTAGAACTCTCACGAGATATGCACCTCTTGCAAAAGATGGAGGCTATCTTGGGCACGGTTCCTATTTAAGTCTCACCCATGCTAGAGTATGGTGCTTGCTACTGAGAACTTATCAAGCAAGGATCTCCATTGTTGCACTTGTGTTCTTAGCCTCCTGATTTCTACAACTTGCATCATATCATTGTTTGTGCTTGACATTCCAGTCATTATTCATCCTCTTTCTTCATGCCTTTATCCTCCTTGTTATTATAAGAGCATTTGGATGTATATTGTTTTATTGCCGATGCTTGTCCTGATATGTATAAGCTTAAGGTTGACAATAAGTGATTTGACAACTGCTAGTTTGGTACAATTAGTTCTCTGGTGCAGCTTTTCTTCACTAGTACTACACAAGTAAAATTTGCATTCATATAAGGTATGTAAAGGAAACAATCTCACTAATGGAAATGACTGCCTTTTTGATTTAGGGTGGGGATTGTATCTTTGCTTCTGGTGTTTTGATGGGTAAACAATGATCAGCAAAGACTACCCCTTTCTCTATAGCTGGAACAGAAGTTAGATATGCTGTAAAAAGTTAAAGGATAATACTAGATGCTAGTGAGGAAAATCACTGTTAAGTGGACAGTTTGCTTCCATACTGCATACCAATCACTCAAGACAGTGAGAGACCATGCACATTTACATACATTGTAGGCTTTTGATTTTCCAACCCAACATCCAGTAGTTAACAACAGACCACAAAACAATAGACCACCCCACAACCTTTGGAATGTGAATAGACCCTGCCTTTCCACATAGGGATTCCTTGCTATCCATATTGTCCACTTGAAGCTCTCACCATTTCCAATTTCAAGCTGAGAACAACAAAATCCTTCCATGTAATCTTCATTAATGTTAATGGGGCTAAAATAGTATTTTAAAATGTATAGCATAGTACAATACCTCAATAATGAAAAATCATGTATTGCCTTATTGCAGGAAATATGTTTACCTCCTAGAAAGGGGCAGCATATCAGTTGGTAGAATCCTCAAAAGTTGAAAACTCAGTGGTTGACGCTATTTGCTCCTGCAAATTGGAAGTGGCCATAATGATTATGAATCCTCTACCATTCGAAATCCTAAATAATTAGACAGAACCTGGTGGTTGCTATGTTTTCATTAAAAGTAAGATTTTCAGTTAAGTATTCATATTACCATCCATAAATGCCCCAAATCAGAAAAATTGAAGGTTCTTCCCATTCCTTTCAGGACTCTTAGACTTGAAGGACTGACAGAACTGGGCAAACTGAGACTCACAGAAAAGACAAGTATGTCAAGCAGAAAAGTAAACCAGGACCTGAGGCTGAGATTTGTGTTAAAAAAGAAGAGAACGCTTCAGACTGCAAGACTCACTTTAAAACGTGTAAAAGTACATGACTAAAAAGAAACATGCCCTGCAAACTATGGATACTTCAGCGGAACAGGACTTGTTCAGTAGTACTTCTAGACACCACAACGGAAGTAATGAGCGTTCATCCGAATCTCTAAGAGCATCTTCTGATGACCCCCAATTTATGAATAAATATAGGTTAAAACAGATTAGGGGGACATAAAATGTCATAAAAGCAACATTCGGGTTTGTTTAGTGGATAATTATTTCTAGCAGAGAATGATTTGCCTCCAGGTTTTCTAAGGGATGCACCCTGCCTAAGTAAAAGTGCATGCATTTTCCTCCTTAGTACCTGAAGAGCTCAGGGAAAAATATGTTTTGAAACAGGTTGTTGTTTTGTACAGGAATCAAGCAGGATGGGGCAAAGAACCAGCTTCATGAGCCATTTCTTTACAGATTGAGCCATACGCGCTTAATAATGTACTCTGAAGTCAGATACTAAACATGATATAAAAGCCATGTTACTTCATCAGCAATAGCAAGATATAATGGTGTCTTATATTTCTATTATGAAGACCCCTCTTTTTTCCATTATTAAAATTAGACCGATCATATGGAATAGTTTTGGGTTATAGAAATTGAAATACATGTACATTAACTCATGCTGTGCAAAATGCTCACAGTACAGGACTAAAGATAAACCTAGTGTGAAAAAATATTAAAAGATTCTGGACATATCCCATGAGTTGTTTAAGCCAAAACATAGTACCTGAAAAACATTATCTAGCTTATTTTTTATTCAGTCTTTCAATACTGCTATGCAAGATTACCTATGGGCAATAAGATCAGTCTTGGTAGATTTGCAGCAAGAATTATGGAAATCTTACAGTAAGATCCCAGGGTGCTTTTATGTAAAGAGGACATATAGATATGAACCCCTGGCTAGAGTGGACAGGATAGTAACATTGTTAACCTGTTATGCATATAATATTAACCGGTTCTGTGCCGCGGACGTAACGGTTACGCCCTGCGGCACAGTGCTGCTGTGCCGAGGATGTAACCATTACGTCCTCGCCACACAGCCCAGAGGGAGCGCTCCCGCTCCCTCTGTGTGCTTTCCCCACGCCCCCCAAAGGCAGGGATGGAAGGGGAAGCCCTATCCCTTCCACCCCTGACCCCCTCCACCCCCCCTGTGACATCAGCACGCGAGCGAGCGCTGTTTGTCACAGAGCCTCCCCCATTGCGCTGGAGGCTCAGCTTCCAGCGCGATCAGAAGAGAAATGCTTTGCATTTCTCTTCCGATCACGTGGGGGAGGCCGAGAGAGGCTTCAAAAGGAAGGAAATGTATTTCCTTCCCTTTGAAGTCTCTCTCTGCATTTTGGCAGCCGGATTGAAAGCAAGCCGGCTGTCAAAACGCCCACTAGACACCAGGGATATTTTAAAAAAAATGAAACTGGCATAAGGGAGTGACCCCTAGGGCAAGGGTCGCTCCCAGGGGGGGCATTTTTTTTAAGGCCTTTTCTGCCCCCCCTGGGGGCAGATCGGCCTATTATTAGGCCAATCTGCCCCCAGGGGGGACAGAAACCTCTAGGCACCAGGGATAATTAAGTTTTTTTTTTTTGTATTTTGTTTTAGGTGTGGGGAGCGACCCCTTAGGCAACGGTCGCTCCCATAGGGGGCAAATTATATTTAGGCCATTTCTGCCCCCCTTGGGAGCAGATTGGCCTATTTTTATGAGGCCAATCTAGACAACAGGGAGTTTTTTTTTCTTCTTGAATTTCACGTAAGGGGAGCACCCCTTAGGCAAGGGTCGTTCCCCTGGGGGGCAAATTTATTTTAGGCCATTTCTGCCCCCTAGGGGGGCAGATCAGCCTATTTTAATTAGGCCGATCTGCCCCCAAGGGGGGCAGAAACCACTAGGCACCGGGGATTTTTTTTGTTTTACAGATGGAGAGCGACCCCTTAGGCAAGGGTCGCTCCACTGGAGGGGCATATTGTATTTAGGCCATTTCTGCCCGCTTTGGGGGCAGATCGGCCGATTTAAGGTCAATCTGCCCCCAAGGGGGCAGAAACCACTAGGCACCAGGGATCTTTTTTTTTGCACCGTCACGCAAGGGGAGCGACCTTGTAGGCAAGGGTCACTCCCCAGGGGGGGTGGGGGGCAAATTTATTTTAGGCCATTTCTGCCCCCCCTGGGGGCAAATCGGCCTATTGGTATTAGGCCGATCTGCCCCCGGGGGGCAGAAACCTCTAGGCGCGGGGCAATTTTTTTTTTTGGTTTTATTTTTTTGTTTGTTTGTTTTTTTAGAGATGGGGAGCGACCCCTTAGGCAAGGGTCGCTCCCCTGGAGGGGCAAATTGTATTTAGGCCATTTCTGCCCGCTTTGGGGGCAGATTGGCCGATTTTAGGCCAATCTGCGTCCAAGGGAGGCAGAAACCACTAGGCACCAGGGATCTTTTTTTTTTGCGCCGTCACGCAAGGGGAGCGACCTTGTAGGCAAAGGTCGCTTCCCTGGGGGGGTGTGGGGGGTCAAATTTATTTTAGGCCATTTCTGCCCCCCCTGGGGGCAGATTGGCCTATTGTTATTAGGCGATCTGCCCCCGGGGGGCAGAAACCTCTAGGCGCCAGGGCTAATTTTGTTGTGTGTTTTTTTTTTGTTTGTTTGTTTTTTTAGAGATGGGGAGCGACCCCTTAGGCAAGGGTCGCTCCCCTGGAGGGGCAAATTGTATTTAGACCATTTCTGTCCCCCTTGTGGGCAGATCGGCCGATTTTAGGTCAATCTGCCACCAATGGGGGGAGAAACCACTAGGTACCAGGGATCTTTTTTTTTTGCGCTGTCACGCAAGGGGAGCGACCTTGTAGGCAAGGGTCGCTCCCCAGGCGGTGTGGGGGCGGGGGGGAATTTATTTTAGGCCATTTCTGCCCCCCCTGGGGGCAGATCGGCCTATTGTTATTAGGCGATCTGCCCCCGGGGGGCAGAAACCTCTAGGCGCCAGGGCTAATATTTTTGTGTGTTTTTTTTTTGTTTGTTTGTTTTTTTAGAGATGGGGAGAGACCCCTTAGGCAAGGGTCGCTCCCCTGGAGGGGCAAATTGTATTTAGACCATTTCTACCCCCCTTGGGGGCAAATCGGCCAATTTTAGGTGAATCTGCCCCCAAGGGGGGGCAGAAACCACTAGGCACTGGGGATCTTATTTTTTGCGCCATCACGCAAGGGGAGCGACCCCGTAGGCAAGGGTCGCTCCCTGGGGGGGTTGGGGGGGAATTTATTTTAGGCAATTTCTGCCCCCCCCTGGGGCCGGCTGAGCTAAAGGCCAAAGTCCACAGGTAGGCACTTTGCAAAAAACACCTCTGTTTTCTGTGAAATAATGTGATGTGTCCACGTTGTGTTTTGGGCCATTTCCTTTTGTGGGCGCTATGCCCACCCACACAAGTGAGGTACCATTTTTATCAGGATACTTGGGGGAACGCTGGGTGGAAGGACATTTGTGGCTCCTCTCAGATTCCAGAACTTTCTGTCACCGAAATGAGAGGAAAAGTGTTTTTTTGGCCAAAGTTTGAGGTTTGCAAAGGATTCTGGGTAACAGAACCTGGCCAGAGCCCCACAAGTCACCCCATCTTGGATTCCCCTAGGTGTCTAGTTTTCAGAAATGTGCTGCTTTGCTAAGTTTCCCCAGGTGCCGGCTGAGCTAGAGGGCTAAAGCCACAGGTAGGCACTGTTTTCTGTGAAAAAATGTGATGTGTCCATGTTGTGTTTTGGGCCATTTCCTTTCGTGGGCGCTAGGCCTACCCACACAAGTGAGGTACCATTTTTATCGGGAGACTTAGGGGAACGCTGGGGGGAAAGACATTTGTGGCTCCTCTCAGATTCCAGAACTTTCTGTCACCGAAATGTGAGGAAAATTTGTTTTTTTAGCCAAATTTTGAGATTTGCAGAGGATTCTAGGTAACAGAACCTGGCCACAGACCCACAAATCACCCCATCTTGGATTCCCCTAAGTCTCTAGGTTTTAAAAATGCACAGGTTTGGTAGGTTTCCCTAGGTGCCGGATGAGCTAGAGGCCAAAATCTACAGGTAGGCACTTTGCAAAAAACACCTCTGTTTTCTGTCAAAAAATGTGATGTGTCCACGTTGTGTTTTGGTGCATTTCCTGTCGCGGGCGCTAGGCCTACCCACACAAGTGAGGTATCATTTTTATCGGGAGACTTGGGGGAACGCTGGGTGGAAGGAAATTTGTGGCTCCTCTCAGATTCCAGAACTTTCTGTCACCGAAATGTGAGGAAAATGTGTTTTTTTAGCCACATTTTGAGGTTTGCAAAGGATTCTGGGTAACAGAACCTGGTCAGAGCTCCACAAGTCACCCCATCTTGGATTCCCCTAGGTCTCTAGTTTTCACAACTGCACAGGTTTGGTAGGTTTCCCTAGGTGCCGGCTGAGCTAGGGGCCAAAATCTACAGGTAGGCACTTTGCAAAAAAACACCTCTGTTTTCTGTAAAGAAATTGGGATGTGTCCACGTTGTGTTTTGGGCCATTTCCTTTCGTGGGCGCTAGGCCTACCCACACAAGTGTTGTACCATTTTTATCGGGAGACTTGGGGGAACGCTGGGTGGAAGGAAATCTGTGACTCCTCTCAGATTCCAGAACTTTCTGTCACTGAAATGTGAGGAAAATTTGCTTTTTTATCCAAATTTTGAGGTTTGCAAAGGATTCTGGGTAACAGAACCTGGTCAGAGCCCCACAAGTCACCCCATCTTGGATTCCCCTAGGACTCTAGTTTTCAAAAATGCACAGGTTTGGTAGGTTTCCCTAGGTGCCGGCGGAGCTAGGGGCCAAAATCTACAGATAAGCACTTTGCAAAAAACACCTCTGTTTTCTGTAAAAAAATTGGGATGTGTCCACGTTGTGTTTTGGGCCATTTCCTTTCGTGGGCGCTAGGCCTACCCACACAAGTGAGGTACCATTTTTATCGGGAGACTTGGGGGAACACTGGGTGGAAGGAAATTTGTGGCTCCTCTCAGATTCCAGAACTTTCTGTCACCGAAATGTGAGGAAAATGTGTTTTTTTAGCCAAATTCTGAGGTTTGCAAAGGATTCTGGGTAACAGAACCTGGTCAGAGCCCCACAAGTCACCCCATCTTGGATTCCCCTAGGTCTCTAGTTTTCAAAAATGCACAGGTTTGGTAGGTTTCCCTAGGTGCCGGCTGAGCTAGGGGACGAAATCTACAGGTAGGCACTTTGCTAAAAACACCTCTGTTTTCTGTAAAAAAATTGGGATGTGTCCACGTTGTGTTTTGGGCCATTTCCTTTCGTGGGCGCTAGGCCTACCCACACAAGTGAGGTACCATTTTTATCGGGAGACTTGAGGGAACGCTGGTTGAAAGGAAATTTGTGGCTCCTCTCAGATTCTAGAACTTTCTGTCACCATAATGTGAGGAAAATGTGTTTTTTTAGCCAAATTTTGAGGTTTGCAAAGGATTCTGGGTAACAGAACCTAGTCAGAGCCCCAGAAGTCACCCCATCTTGTCTTCCCCTAGGTCTCTAGTTTTCAAAAATGTGCTGGTTTGGTAGGTTTCCTTAGGTGCCGGCTGAGCTAGGGGCCAAAATCTACAGGTGGGCACTTTGCAAAAAACACCTCTGTTTTCTGTAAAAAAAATGGGATGTGTCCACGTTGTGTTTTGGGCCATTTCCTTTCGTGGGCACTAGGCCTACCCACACAAGTGAGGTACCATTTTTATCGGAAGACTTGGGGGAACGCTAGGTGGAAGGAAATTTGCGGCTCCTCTCAGATTCCGGAACTTTCTGTCACCGAAATGTGAGGAAAATGTGTTTTTTTAGCCAAATTTTGAGGTTTGAAAAGGATTCTGGGTAACAGAACCTAGTCACAGCCCCAAAAGTCACCCCATCTTGGATTCCCCTAGGTCTCTAGTTTTCAAAAATGTGCTGCTTTGCTAGGTTTCCCCAGGTGCCGGCTGAGCTAGGGGCCAAAATCTACAGGTAGGCACTTTGCAAAAAACTCCTCTGTTTTCTGTAAAAAAAAATGGGATGTGTCCACGTTGTGTTTTGGGGCATTTCCTGTCGCAGGCGCTAGGCCTACCCACACAAGTGAGGTATAATTTTTTATCAGGAGACTTGGGGGAACATAGAATAGCAAAACAAGTGTTATTGCCCCTTGTCTTTCCCTACATTTTTTCCTTCCAAATATAAGAGAGTGTGTAAAAAAGACGTCTATTTGAGAAATGCCCTGTAGTTCACATGCTAGTATGGGCACCCCGGCATTCAGAGATGTGCAAATAACCACTGCTCTTCAACACCTTATCTTGTGCCCATTTTGGAAATATAAAGGTTTTCTTTTCTTGATAGCTATTTTTTACTCTTTATATTTCAGCAAATTAATTGCTGTATACCCGGTATAGAATGAAAACCCAAGGCAGGGTGCAGGTCATTTATTGTCTCTGGGTACCTAGAGTTCTTGTTGAACCTACAAGCCCTATATATCCCCGCAACCAGAAGAGTCCAGCAGACGTAACGGTATATTGCTTTAAAACATCTGACATTGCAGGAAAAAGTTACAGAGTAAAATGTAGAGAAAAATTGCAGATTTTTTCACCTCAATTTCAATATTTTCTTTTTCAGTTGTTATTTTCTGTAGGAAACCCTTGTAGGATCTACACAAATTACCCCTTGCTGAATTCAGAATGTTGTCTACTTTTCGGAAATGTTTCGGTTTCTGGGATCCAGCATCGGTTTCATGCCCATTTCTGTCACTGACTGGAAGGAGGCTGAAAGCACAAAAAAATCATAAAAATGGGGTATGTCCCAGTAAAATGGCAAAATTGTGTTGAGAAATTGGGTTTTCTGATTCAAGTCTGCCTGTTCCTGAAAGCTGGGAAGCTGGTGATTTTAGCACCGCAAACCCTTTATTGATGCCATTTTCAGGGAAAAAAACACAAGCTTTCTTCTGCAGCCCCTTTTTCCCATTTTTTTGAAAAAAACGAAATTTTCACTGTATTTTGGCTAATTTCTTGACCTCCTTCTGGGGAACCCACAAAGTCTGGGTACCTCTAGAATCCCTAGGATGTTGGAAAAAAATGACGTAAATTTGGTGTGGGTAGCTTATGTGTACAAAAAGTTATGAGGGCCTAAGCGCGAACTGCCCCAAATAGCCAAAAATAGGCTTGGCACAGGAGGGTGAAAAGGCCTGGCAGCGAAGGGGTTAATTTTAAGAAATCCAAAATTGCATATGTAAATATGATTTTTCTTTGATATGAGCAATCCACTGAGGGTTAGGGATTGGCACCTGACTTCTTGCATAAGTGTACTACTTTTCAACTTCCATACAAGATAAGAAAGTTATAAGACCTGAAGGGATTTCTTAACTTTGTGACAGTTTACTTGCCACACTGTGCTGAGCGAGTAAAACCCTTGCATGATTTGATCATTCCCACATTTTATGGAATAAGAGGGCACATCTGTATTACATGAACTATCATCAGAAATGTTAGAAACCTAATTTTAGCAGAAAAAAGATAATAAAACAAAACTAGCAATTAGAGTTGTTCTTGGTACCCCAGGCTAAACCTTTGCAGTTAATAATGATGGTCAGAATATTTCCATAGCTTACAGATCACATATGTTCTCCTCTGCTCAGGAGAGATTTGTACCTACGGAAAAATGCCTAATGCAGTTCAGACAGCCATATTGAAAGAACACTCTTTGGCACAGGGCAAACCAATTCTTTTAATTTCTCCTATACCTACTCTAGAGGCAGCAGCAAAAGCAAGTATTCTAAAGGCTCATGCTCTACAAATGTGCTGGGTGCAGTCACACTCTTCTTTAGATGTTGTTGACGTAAATTTGAATATGGCCATATACATTTACAGTATGCCCAAAATGCTCACAGTTGAATCTACAGTTGTGGTGTAGTATGAGCCACCTAATGCTCCAACTGAGCAAACAATTGAATTAGTGCTCTTACAAGAAATTGTGCTAAATGAGAATGATTCTGATGCTGATCTTGAAATACAAGACATCATCAATGGTGCAGATGGTTTTCAGTTGGTTTGTTGGCAGATACCTTTGCCTACCTTGGTCCTATATTTGAGATGCTAGTGCAAAGGTTTTCCACCTAATGTGGATTATAGTGGTGATTATAGTTTTGCTGTTGATAAACAGAATATTTTTTAGAATACTGTGCTATCTCCCATGGTTCAGGAATTGCATCCACATTATTCTTATTTTAGGGTATGCAGGATTATCACTGGATGGTGTTGTTTGGGAAAAGGTTCCATATGAAGTTATGGGTCCAGCAAAGATAATTCAGGTACCATAGTGTGTTGAAAGTGTCTTTTGAAGATGTTATAACTCCTGGTGCCTTGTCAGATTCTCTGAATATAGGTATGGTTAAACAATTAATGTTTGATCTCTCTTCCTATTCTACATTGCATAAAATGAAGATTCTTTCTTGAATTCAGAAAATCATCAAGATTCTTTTGTTTCCATTCTATGGTAACACTGCATACATACAACTAGTAGTTCCTGAGAAATATGTCATTACGCACAGTGGGAGTTTCATAAGGCCCTCCCTATATTTAATCCCAAAAAGCCATTACAAAACATTGCTTTATTTTAATAGTGATGACTTGTCACAGCCATTTATTTGTATTATTCCCCAAAACAGAGAAACTCCAGGCAAATCTAATTATCAATCACAGATCCATATACTCTGCACTATTCATTGAAACAAAACACCTGCTGTCCAGGATTATGAGTAGAGGAAAGAAACCATTAATGAGAAAACCATTTCAGGTACCAAATTTGGCACATACATATTTAGAGCATGCATAACACCCAGGGATAATATGTTTTTTAAAGAAATTAACTCAACCAAAGACCAGCATGAGGTTTGCTGCACTGGAGATTGAAAAACACCAACTAGGTCTTTAAGGTTGGCTGAAAACATTACTGATACTCAATTGATATGCTTGATTAAGAATGGGTCTGTAATCTGACTGCATTTAATTCAAATGTCCATACACACTAGTGCATGCCTGAACAGATTACATTCCAACACTCCTGGTCCTTTTTCAAACAGACTAGACCCCAGGTACAATATACACACTTTCATACAGTGAAAGTAAAGTAAACCATTAATTGCTAGCACATTCCATCTTTTGTGAAGGAGCAATGTCCAAAATTAGTCAAAACATGGATTGTGATGATTTCCTTCTAAGTCCTACTAAGTCCAAATCCAGAAAACATAAACCATTTCTGTCTACATATGCAATTATTGAAGAAAAGAAATATCCACAAAGTGCAGTGGTAGAGAAGATTAGACAAGCGGAAAGAGAGATAATGCCAAAAAAAGAAAAATGTTGACAATAGCTTTCAAACACTATCTGCACTAAATTGTCAACTGACCTGTATCTTCTAAAGGAAGATTAAAATATTTTCGAAAATGAACAAGCTCAAAGTGCCAAGCAGCTCATGACTGAGAGTGCCAGGGTTGAGCCCTATAATTTGACTTCAGCTCCAAAAGAGAAGCAACACATACGCTTCTTAAGTATAGAGAAGAAAGAACACACCTGTTTCCTGTGGCAGACGATCCACATATGTAATGGGGCTCTTACATTGAGCATTTTCCCTGCCTATTTCGGCCTTTCATTTTTATGATAGTTTAAAAAACTGATCTTTGGGTTGGTATGAAGAAATACCCATTTGAATTCACCTGCATCATACGCACATCTAGGTGTACTCATCCTCTAGGTCGCACATTCACCTTGATTCCAGGACTGAATTGTAGATATCTTTTAACACTTATCACATTCATTCCCTCTCAACATGCACATCTTGGCAATGGGTATACCAACATGTTAACTGTGCAAAAATAGTAAAATACTGGCTGTGGTATTACTACATTTCTTCCTCAGTGAAGGTTGTACGAAAATGTTTCATGGAGAAAAATAGATATGATAATTATGTGCTTTGATAAACTGAATAAGCTTGTTCTGATAATAATGAAAAAAAGAAGTGCTTTTAACCTTTGAGGTAGAAACATTTGCCCTGAAAACAGCTAGCTCTGTGTCTGAAACTCAAAGGCTCCTACAGACTGACTTTCTAACCCATTTTGCTTATCTCTTGCACACCATTTTCTGTTCTTCGAACACAACAAGCATAACTCATGTTTCTATGTTTTCAAATCTGGCTAATGGATTTGGCATTAACACTAGTTTTCGCTAAATTCCTTCATTCATCAGTTTAGTGTTCTGTTTGTTTGTCAGATTTTCAAATACATTTCTGACAGCTGGATGTTCACTTCTCATTTTTCTTTTAGTAAAGAAATAAAGCCATGAACGTCAACACACATGCAAATCGTGAGTATCCCAGAGCAGCAGTGCAGGGGGATATGTTGTTGGCAATCAGTGAACATTGGACTTTTTCATTTCATAAGCTGTGTCCTCCTTAATTGAGACCATCCTTTTGATGGATGAACTGTTTTGAAACAATCTGCTTGGATGTTCCCTTGGAATTGCCACCCATTTTATATTTTAAAGTGAGGGAAATAATTTGACTAATAAGAATAGACCAAGAATATTGCACTGGAATCCCGCTGCCCATCTTGAAGTATGCAGCACATGACGGGCCATCAATACCAAGAACACCTAATTGAACACATATTCCAACAACTGCTCCGTCATCTGCTCTGCCAAGAGTACAGACCACAAAGTCTCTCTTCCTCCATGGACTCTGCTGATTCTCTGCTTCATCATGGGTGCACGTCATCTTCTCCGTCAACAGAAAAATCTATCTTTTCATATTTAGCCATTTATGTTCTTGCAGACCTTCATATCTTAAGCCTTAACATCAATACTTTGTGCATCTTCCATGTTTTCAACTTTCACATTTAGTGAAAGATGTAGTTTAACACCACCATCTGAAAAGAAGTAACAGTGACAAGATCCGCATCAGAGCATGCAAGTAACCATCCCCACTTTTCAGGAAATTACATGGAGAAAAATATTTTTAAAGGAAAACGTTTGTACATTTTTTGCTTTTTTTCCAATTTAAATCAAATACAGGGCCACTGAGTAGTCTTAAAAAAAAATTCAAAATTCACAAGTGGACACCTTCCTGTTAGAGAACAATTTATCACTATCTTTAAGAAGTTGGTAAAATAATAATGTTTTCCAACAGAAATTTCTGGTGCAAAATATTGAACCATTCCAATCCGAATAGGTATTTTGAAAGGATGCCCTAAACAAGCCGCGGTCAGAATAGCCCAGGAAGCACCGCCAGCCTGTTGGCGGTGCTTCCGCTGCCCTCCGCGCTGGCGGTCAGAGACCGCCAGGGTCGGAATGAGGCCCTTAGTGTTCCACTAACAGTTCCTACCAAGTTTAATGGGACTGTATTATATGAAACACTTCTTACGCAAGCGTTGCTCAGTTGTTTGTGTTTGGGTTGCTCCTCAACTGGTTTTCTGATTCAGGTTGACACAATGAGTCCGCAGTGTCTGGAGATCAGAAAATGTGACTGTATGAAAACCTGGATGACATAACAAAACCATTTGGCTGTGCAATGTTTGTTACAAATAGGGTGGAAAAGAACAAGTTGCAATTAGCACTGAGAAACTTTGCAAATGTTTACCTTTTGCATGAAACCTCTCAATGACAAGCGGTTTTATACAAAGGATTAGAAAGATCGACACAGTAAATTACAGTAAAGTAGCCCATTTCTTGTAGTGGTTAAAAGCAGTGGGAACCTATGCTCTTACTACCACCGAAATAAATTATACCTAACACAGCTCAGGATTTACTCTAGTCCTGATTAAATACGGGTTTTGAACTAGGTCAACAATGGAGCAATGGATATTTGCTCTACTGGTGCTGTGTTTCATAAAAAGGAAAGGGGCGAATATAGTTTTCTTCCTTTGTAAACTATGAAAGAATCTTTAATTTTGAATGAAGAATGCACATAAAAAGCATGAAATCATTGTCCATCAACCTTCTAACAAAAGTATTCATGCATTGTTTTTGTTTTGTAAATATGTAGGCTGCAATTTGAATTTTATGCAAATATGTTGCGGGTATTTTTGAAGTACTTAACTGTACGTTTTCTATATTTTTGTCTTTGAGCAACCATTTATCATGTTCAACATCTGATTCTGCCTTTCTGTTTTAAGCAAAAAACAAAATAGCGTAGAAGAGCATTTGCATTGTTACTGCACCACTGTAAAATCTATGAGATCAGACTGACTTCAAGTAACAATATTTGAGTAGCACTTAAATTGTCCATGTTTACCGCGGCGATTACTGTGATAAAACTATTTTTTGTAAAGAACTGTCTAAAATACCCACTGGCAAACAGGAACAGTACAATGAATATTTGCTATGGATATGGAGCTGTAGTTTCCACTGCACTAGACACAATCTGCTCAGTGCCTAACCTTATGTCATTCATCTAAAATGTGTTCTGTGTGACATTTCCAATGTACAATCTTCCAATGCATTTCTTGACTTCAGTGTTTGAGAAGTTATGCATTAGCATTGCAAATTTGGCGAGCAAACAACATATGTCTGTGGAGCACTGGGTTATCTCACATTCAAATGCAATGTTTTCATTCCTCTTGTCAGTGAAAAGAGGATATTTAAATATAATACATAGCCTACTCAAGAAGTACTCAAATCATGAACATGGCACTTGTTTCTCCTTCTATTCAGATGCATTTTTGCATCTCTTATTCACACTCGAAAGTGGAATTGTAGTTTGCGAAAAATGGATGCTAGGTGAAATACGTGCTTTCAATGCAGGTAATCACAGTGTTCGGGTGACCCCAGACATTAATAGCTTTAGAGCAGTGAAAGGGACAGGATAGCAAACGCGCTGCCAGCAAGGTTGAGAATTTCATCATCAAAGAGCCTCAGTAGAATGTAATATTTCCAAGGTGCATGTGCATACAATGATTTTTTTTTTGTATTCTGATTCAGACATTCCACACTTGGATATTCAGTGCATCATTACATCAGTTCTGTATTCAAACACACAGGCATATTTATAGACATATGTGCAGAGATTTCTCATTGCATTTCTTTACTGGATCTAATTTAAACTGTCATAAGGATTCAAAACATTACCATACAGCATTCTGCAATATGCTATATTATACCAGTCGATCAAATGCTCTACTACACTTCACTGGGGAATGGATTAGAATGGCTAACCCAACATGATCCAAAGAATAAGCAGCACATAAACAAGACCTAACGTTATCACATTACAACTGCTACCTTGGCAGAGCAATTTCCTGCTATAGTTGAAAGTCTACTTACAAAGCGGATAGAAATCCCATAACAAGTTGATATCTGCAGGGAAATCAGACAGTTCACCGTTTTTCACAAAGACCTAGGTCTATAGTCTAGAAATAGATGACCTTCATAGATTTCTAGTACCATTTCAGGATTGACCGAAGCTGATCAATTTCCTGATTTAGTTTTACAGCGTGCATTTCAAATTTAAAACATGTTGATTTCAATTCATCAAAGAAAAAATATGTTTCCCTGTGGAAAAACGTTTAATAATAAACGTTTTGGATCTATCACACATTTTATATGCTTTATCCACAAACAAAACAGCTATTCCTAAATGTTCTAGGAGTATATTTGCTTGAGTGTTTAGGGTGGAAAGCATTTCCATGACCATTCTCATGTACATCCCTATCCTCTGCTTTTCCATTTAATGACCCTGCAATATCGGAAAAAGTCTTCCTACAAAGAAATACTTTTTCACAGGAGAAAGTGGAGGTCTACCTTTGCATCGATATACCATGAATAGTGCAACATATTACTGTTCTTTATCCACAGAGAATTTGATGCACATATCAAAAACCAAGAAAATTGTCACACCTATTCATTGTAGGAAAACATCTCATATAACAAGAAACAGAAAAACCAGAGAGCATGATGGGCAGAAGGGCATTATTTAGGACTGAGGAATTGAAAAAGGCAGTGTAGACATCATGCCACGAATGTTATGGTAACCCACATTTTCAGTGGATAGAATAGCACAGATTTAGGCTTTTGATACATTATATCAAACTTAATCATATACTAATAGAAATAATCACCATATTTGTATTATTGCTGGCTTTATAGCAACACACACTTTGCTATCCTAAATTATTATCATACCAGGATGAGGAGAAGTATTATTCAGGCCACAGATCTTTGCAATAAATGCATCAACAACTGAGCAATGTTACAAACATTGGAACCTTTGATCTGCAGGTTGCATTCAAATTCCTGTAGCAGAGGCTCACCTCGAAAGTTACTTGGGATTGGGACCTGTAACCAGTGGGTGTCACAGCTTTTTGTGGCACACACTTAATTCACTGATATGTAATTATTTTAAACTCCTTTTTGTACGACATGCACAGAGCAAGATGGTTGTTTAAATTCTGAGATCTATTTTCATTGTTTAACCTCAATCCAAACACTTATTTACAAGCCCTCTGGGTACACAAAGCATCTGTATTGCACAATGTAAGAGATGACATTACAGTCAGTTAATAGTAATTAAGGGCCAGATGTAGCAAAGGGTTTTTCCCATTCCGTGTCAATGGGAAAATGTGTTCGTACATATGGCCCTTAGTATTACTATGTTATTTCCGGATATACTTATTTTATTGACACTGGGTGGATAAAAAAGCTGAGGTAGCTTCTCTGGAATTGAAAATTGTGAACCTGCTGATACAGCAAATTCTGAATCAGGCTTTTGGCTCAGCAAAGTATCTTAAAAGAAGGAAGAACTTTCTTTATCTGCATATTAAAAAGCGCTGTGCAAAATGTATTTTTAAACTACAAGTAGACAGATTTTTTTATGTGCAGAGACTCTGTACTTGTAAATATACTATTTGTAAACACCTTCATGAATAGCAAGCAATCCTAAACTTACACCAAGGTGTGAGAAAACAGGGCTGATTACAGACGCCCCCTAAAGTTTTGCCCCTATTTTTCACTGTTTGCTGGTGTTTTTGTTTAGTCTGATTGTGCTCTAGGTACTGCTAACCAGTCCCAAGGCCTGTGCTCTGTGAAAAATGAGTATGCAAATTAGGCTAATTATAATTGGCTATGTCAACCTACCTATAAGTCCCGATTATATGGTAGGACATGTAGGTTTAGGGACCCCAGCATAGGAGGTGACCCCCTAAGGTGCACTGCTGAGGTGCCCAGAGTCATTTTAAAGGCAGACCTGCCTTGCTGACTGCTTTTAAATGAAAGTTAAATGCAAATTCGACATTCAAATTAAAAGTACTTCCAATGTCTTCACATATATCTCCCCTAAGATGTGCCCTAAGTGACCCTATGGTCGGGTGCCATGCAATTATAAGCAGGGACCTTATAAAAATTGTTTTATAAGCCCTGATGAGGTAAAATAGCCACATTTGTTTTTCCCTCACTGTAGTGAATGGCCTCCGTAGGCTAAAATGGGGAGACTTTATTTTAATTAACAAAGTCCCCTTGAGAGTCAGATACCTCAAGTTTGGTAGCAAATTAATTGTTATAATCAATCCCATAACTTACACTTGTTGGACTTAATACAACTAGTTCAAGTAAATAGTTTTAAACTCTACCTAACAAGTTACTAACTTCAGCTCTGTAGCACCCTTCTTTGATTGGCCAGCTCTGGCAGTGTGGCCAGGCTGGCTCAATGAGGTGGGAAGTGGCCCCGGCTGAACACAAAGGATGCGCCTGGGGAAGAGAATTACCTCAGCAGTTGGGCAAGTAGGAAGGGGGAGGGCTGCCAAACTGGTCTTCAAAGGCAGGGAAGAAAATTTGGAGCAACCCAGCGCCTTCCTCATATCCTGTAAACCCAGACAATTAGTTTCCCTCTTGATTAGATTAGATTAGAGAGGGCAGGAGAGGAGTGTGTTTAGGATTTTTAGCCAAACTAGTGGGTGGAGTCAGCCAGATGTAACCTCCAAAAACCATTTTCAGCGATGATGGATTTTTGAAGAATGTTGCTGCCTGGGATTGATTTTTGCCACACTTTACAGGAAATGGTCATCACAGGGGGAAGGACCCTGTATCTCATAGGAGAACCAGGACCCCCCTGTTTTTTACACAGGAGCAAGGATAAATATGGCAGAGCTACACAACCACCTTGGATTCCTACCAGATTCCTTTAAGGAAGAACATCAAGAGAAGAAGTACTGCCCTGTTGGACCCCTGACCTACACCTGGACACTCCACTCTGAAGGACTGCACTAGCTACATACTTCAGCTCCACCACAAGAAGGACTTTGCCTGGCATCAACTGGTTCAAAGAGGGACCGTTGTTTGCTACAGGTGAACAATCGCTAACCAGAGTCCCCTGCCTCAGATCCTAAAGAAACTGACCAGCTGACCACTGTCCAGTGACTGTTTTGGAGTATGATCCCGGTGCATTCTGGGAGTTGTAGTCTGCAACCACCTCAAGGAGCAACTCAGAGCTTCTGGAACCTTGGGGTGAGCTGTGGACTCCAAAATAAACTTAAAAAACCTTCTGGAAGAAGATCCAGAAGTTTGGAGAAGATTGGAGAACTTTTTGGAAAAAGCTCCATAGAGGGATTGACCAGCCGCGGCATCTCTAGCCGGCTTGCCTTTACTGCAACCCAGCCTGATTTGCAGGTTCGTCCTACTGAAGAATATTTCCAAAAAAGTGACTAAGTCTGAACGTGATGACCAGGACTACCCGAGCAGTGTATCCGAAGAGGGCTCCAGGGATGTCGGATTAAGATTGAGTTTCGACCCGGTCGAAGGATTTTCATTTTGAAAAATTAGCTAAATCTGAACGTAGAAATCTTCAACAAGGGCTCCCGCGATGCGTATCTGAGGAAGGGCTCCAGGGAGATCGGATCGGACTGTCGACTTCGTCCCGCTGAAGAAAATCTTCAAGAAAACGACTAAGTCTGAATGTAAACTTTTGACAGAGGCCACCCGCTTGCTGTAGCAGAGCAGGGCTCCATAGCTGTCGGCCTTAAACTTTGACTTTGCCCCGGTCAAGGTGCGACCAGATGACCATATTGGTGCTATTTCTTTTCTATGCAATAAAAAACTTTAATTAGTTAAAATTTCGTATCTCCGGTTCCCCTTATCCAATTGTTTTCGTTTTGGTGTCATTTTAAAGATAAAAGTATAATTTAGTTGTATAAACTGGTGTTGGATTTTTATTGTGTTTTACTTATTTAGGGGGTGATTCTGACCTCGGCGGTAAAATGCCCTTACCGCCGGTCATAAGACCGCCATAACACTGCCGCGGCCAACCGCCACGGTCATTCTGACCCACAACGGCCAAACCTCCAAAAATCCGTCCTCCACTGCAGCCCGCCACATCGGCGGGCAGCGATAAACTGGAGATGACCAAACCTCCACCGTCACGCCAACAGAAATACGCCCATGCCATTACGACCCACGAATCCACACGGCGGTCATTCAAACGCGGTATTCCATTGGCGCTACACACCGCCGCGGTCAGAATACACACACATCACCAAAACACAGCCACATTGGACAATTTGAAATACACACACCTGATACACATACACACACCACTCCCACACAATCAACCAACTATAAAACACACACCCACATCACCCACAAACCCCTGCGACCATAATTACTGAGAGAAGGAGAGAGAGACACAGCAGACAATCCATAGCAAGACACACTGAGGCACACTACACCATCACACACACCACATAGTAGCACAAAGCACCACTCACCAACATACTCCTCATCACATACACCACCCCACACCTCACCCACACCACCCCATGGCACCCCAAAGGCACCCACGCTTTTCGGACCAAGAACTCCGGGTCATGGTGGAGGAAATCCTAAGAGTGGAACCCCAGCTCTTCGGCTCGCAGGTGCAGCACACCAGTATAGCCAGGAAGGCGGAGCTATGGCAGCGGATCGTGGACAGGGTCAACGCGGTGGGACAGCATCCCAGGAATAGGGAGGACATCCGCAAAAGATGGAACGACCTACGGGGGAAGGTCCGATCGATGGTCTCCAGGCACAACATCGCGGTCCAGAAGACTGGCGGCGGACCCCCACCCACCCCTCCCGAATTTACATCGTGGGAGCAAGAGGTCTTGACCATCCTGCATCCTCAGGGCCTCGCTGGAGTAGCCGGAGAAATGGACTCTGGTAAGTCCCATCTCAACTACTATATCCCCCCCACCCCACCAGCATGCCAACCCACACCCCCACCCTCACCCCCAACCCCCCAGCACACATCCTCCCTGACAATGTCTCACCAGCACAACCCACCCATCCCAACACCAACTCCTGCATGCCAACACAAATCATGGGCACCCATCACCTAAGCATGACCACTGCACTAACCCCTCCCCCCCACTAACTACCCTCACAACACCTCCCTCCAGGGAATGCCTGCACTGGGGGACAAGGGCACCCATAACACGTACGCTATTGCACACACAGAAACAATAACCAAACTCTCTTACCCCATGCAGGACCCGAACGACAACACACCAGCCAGGAGGGTCCAGAAGTGTCCATCCCACCACCGGAACAGGCCCACACTGAGGATAGCAGCTCTGTCGACAGTGAACCTGATGACCAGCCCGGACCATCGGGGACCTCTGGGCAGTCGGTTCCCCTCAGGCAGCCACAGGCCACACCAGACCCGACCCCCTCTGCCGACACCAGCACAGCTCCCACCCAGCGGGCCCATGCCTCTGTCTCTAGGACAGCTCAATCAGCGGTGTGTCTGCCACTACAGGGCACCCAGGCTAACCCAACACCCCAACAACAACAGGGACCTGGGGGCAGTGGTAGCGGGCACACCGTCCAAGGGACAGAGGCCGGGGGAAACCGGGCAGCTCGGAGGGCTGCTGTGCGACAGCGGGGGGAGGAGAGGCCCAGGGAACCCACTCTCCAAGAGGCCCTCACCACCATCATGGGGGCATACCACCACTCCCAAGAGACGATGGCGACGGTACTGGCCAGGTTCACGGAGACCCAGGCACAGCAGGAGGAACGCTACATGGGGTTCAGGGAGGAGCTGAGAATCATCGGGACCACAATGGGGACCATCGTCCTGGCCCTCAACAGGATAGAAGAGGCGTTGCGGGACCATGTGGCACCACACAGGGCCCCTGTCACTAGCCCGGACCAGGAACAGCCTACCACCTCGGCCGGCGCTAGTGGACAGGAGGCCCCAACACCACGGCAGGCCACCAGAACCCCACCTCCTGCTGAAGAACAACCACCCCGTAAGAGGAGCCTGAGATCCAAAAAAAAGACAGAGTAGGATGTCAAGACCCCCGCCAGCAGGACATACCCCCTGAACTCTTCCCACTGTCCCACATTGCCACCCTGTCCAACCATGAACTGCCTCTGCTCCATCCTTCCACAGGCAAAAGGACAATGCACCTGTGAGACTGAGAACTGGACTCTGCCATGGACATTACTCCACCCCCACCCATCACCCTTATAATCACATGTACCAATATCTAGCCCTGTAAATAAATCACATATTGCACACAAATCAGTTTGGAGTCATGCTGTATTATTAGCAAATGTATTACATATTACTGTTCAATATCTGTTCTGTCAATTAGTGATGACAACATACCAATGTCAATACGCTGTAGTTCATGGGCAAACCAAGCAGAAGTCAGGCACTGCGTCATACAGCACTGAGAAGGGAAGGGAAAATCAAAAATTACCCAAAAATATCTGGTGGGAACTACAGAAAGTACAGATGCAGGAGGCTAGAAGCAATTGGGAAATGGCGTGGGTGATTCTTACCTGGGTGTTACTGGAAATACTGTTGTATCACTCTGTCCCTATTGTCTGTGTCGTCCTCTGAGTCTTCCTCCTCTTCACTCTCCACAGGCTCCACGGCTTCTACAACACCACCATCTGGACCATCCTCCTGCAGGAAAGGCACCTGGCGTCGCAAAGCCAGGTTGTGAAGCATACAGCACGCCACGATGATATGGCACACCTTCTTTGGTGAGTACATTAGGGATCCACCTGTCATATGCAGGCACCTAAACCTGGCCTTCAGGAGGCCAAAGGTTCGCTCAATCACCCTCCTAGTACGCCCATGGGCCTCATTGTAGCGTTCCTCTGCCCTTGTCCGGGGATTCCTCACTGGGGTCAGTAGCCACGGCAGGTTGGGGTAACCAGAGTCACCTATTAGCCACACACGTTGTCTCTGTAGCTGCTCCATCACATAGGGAATGCTGCTATTTCGCATCACATACGCATCATGCACTGACCCTGGGAACTTGGCATTTACATGGGAGATGTACTGGTCAGCCAAACAGACCACCTGGACATTCATCGAATGATAATTTTTTCTGTTTCGGTACACCTGCTCATCGTCTTTTGGGTGTACCAAAGCCACATGGGTCCCATCAATGATGTTGGGGATATGTCCAAGGGCATAGAAATCACCCTTCACTGTAGGCAAGTCACCCTCCTCGGGGAAAATGATGTAGCTCCGCATGAGTTTCATCAGGGCAGACAACACTCTGCTCAAAATCTTAGAAAACATAGGCTGAGACATTCCAGATGACATGGCCACTGTGGTCTGGAATGACCCACTGGCCAAAAAATGGAGGACTGACAAAACCTGCACCAGAGGGGGAATCCCTGTGGGTTGGCGGATGGGGGACATGAGGGCTGGCTCCAGCTGGGCACACAGTTCATGGATAGTGGCACGGTCAAGTCTGTATCGAAGTATTATATGGCGTTCTTCCATTGTCGACAGGTCCACCAGCGGTCGGTACACGCGAGGATTCCTCCTTCTCATCGCAAGTCCCAGCGGACGGTGCCTAGGAAGGACAACATGGAGCACAGAGTCAGCCAAACCACAGGTACGTACAGACAGCTTGCACAGTTAAAGAATGGCAATGGGTTGAAAGGCGTGTATGTGTGGCAATGCAAGGCCTAGGCCTGTGTGTCGCAGTCAAAATTAAGCCATGTAGGCCCTTGAAATGGCGGCTGCCTGACCTGTGAAGTGGGACAATGGGATGTGAGGTCAATGCGCTGGCGGGGCACACCGTGGCGGAAGGCGGTCGAAGACCGCGGCGCAAAGCCGCATTGGTTAACATTGAAGCCTATGGGTTTCAGGAGCCAATGACGAAGTGCGCCGGCGGTCGCGGTACGCACCGCCGCGGTACGCACCGCCGCGGGCGTGACCGCCATTTTCTATCTGCTTAATCACTCGAGACCTGATCATCCACAGGAGAGGACCTATACTGCAAGTGCTGCTGTGACCTCGGTCTGGAAGATACAATGGCTGCTGCGACTGGGGAAAGGGCCCCTGCCTTCACGTCTGAAGAGTTGGAGAAGCTCGTGGATGGGGTCCTCCCCCAGTATGCGCTACTCTACGGTCCTCCAGACCAACAAGTGAGTACACCGGGTGCACATGGAATGGGCTATGCCTGTGTGGATTGGGGTGGATGTAAGTTTGTGGGGTGGGGGGCGAATGAGGAGTGCAACGCCCGACAGATGAGAGCATGTGCCATATGGCAAAGTGGGTGGGGGGGGGCCAATTACATCTAACATGCAGGTCATTGATGATTTCCTCCTTTCCACCCTGTACATGTCAAATAGGTCAGCGCCCATCAGAAGATCGAGATTTGGCGTGCCATCGCCAAGGAAGTCCGGAACTTGGGGGTCCACAACAGACGGGGCACCCACTGCCGCAACAGGTGGGAGGACATCCGCCGCGGAACAAGGAAGACCGCAGAAACACTGCTGGGGATGGCCTCCCAACCTAGGAGGGGTGCCAGTCGCACCATGACCCCCCTGATGTCCCGGATCCTGGCGGTGGCCTACCCTGAATTGGATGGGCGCTTTAAGACATCACAGCAGACACAAGGGGGTGAGTATCAGCACATTCTCCTATCTTTCTGCGCAGTGGAGGCGTCTGGGTGGGGGAGGAGGGCTGTGGGTGACATTAGGCCAGGGCGCTTTCTGTAGTGTAGTCCTCTCCCTTAGGCATGGCCCTGTGCCCCCGGCCCCCACCTCGGTAGGGTGACAAGTACAGCCATTGAAGGTCCAGCATCTCCCATGTGCGCGTTTGACGTCTCTTGGCCTGTTGTCTTAGTCAGTAGTACTGAGTAGTGTACCCCGAATGCGCGGCTTAGTGCATTAGGCACCTGTGTCTGTCCTCTCCGCCAACGGTGTTGACATTGCATGCACTCAACCTGGTCTTCTTTTTTCTCCCCCCACCCTTTCTCTTCATCTTCTTGTGCATGTGTGCATTAGCATCATCAGGCGGAGGAGATATGGCATCGGAGCACAAGGGAGCTGCAGGACACAAGGCCCCGGTGGGCCCAGGAACAGACACCGAGGGCACCAGTGATCCGGAGGGCGAGGGGAGCACCACGACGGGGACCGCTGGTGAGAGCAGCGAAAGCGACACGTCCTCGGATGGGAGCTCCCTAGGGGTGGCGGCAACATCCGTGACCCCCGCCTCTACAGGTACAGCCGCCACCCAGCGCACCAGCCCCGCCCTCCCAGCAGCCCCTCAGTCTTCGCTCCGTGCCGGTTCGCCCAGGAAGGCGCGCGTCTCCTTCGCCCCAGGCACCTCAGCCCCTGCCCCTGTTGCCCCTGCTGCCCTCAGTGCGGAGCTCATTGACCTGGTAAGGACGCTCATTGTTGGGCAGACGACCCTTTTGAATGCCATCCAGGGTGTGCAAAGGGAGGTGCAACAGAGCAATGCGTACCTGGAGGGCATTCATTCGGGTCAGGCTGCCCATCAACGAGCGTTCACTGCTCTGGCCTCAGCACTGACGGCAGCCATTGTCCCTGTTTCCAGCCTCCCTCTTCTTACTGCCTCCAGCCTTTCTCTGTCTCCTGTTCCTCAGCCTATCCCATCCACACCATCAGACCAGCCTGCACACACCTCAACACCCAAGAGCAGCTCATCCAAACACAAGCACCACAGATCCCACAAACACTCACCCGAGCAACACCCAGATGCAGACATGCCAACAGCCACTGCCACCCCTGTGTCCCCCTCCTCCTCGTCTCCCTCCTCCCTCCCTGTGATGTCTACACTCACACCTGCATGCACCCCAACATCAGCCAGTGCTTCCATCACCACCTCACCCTCCAGGACAGTCCACACTTGTGCAGTCACCACCCCCACTGCCATTTACACGTCCCCTGTGTCCTCTCCCACTGTGTCTGTCACCCCCTCTTCCAAGACACACAAACGCAGGCAGCCACCCACCCAACAGCCATCCACCTCACGACAGCCTACAGCACCAGCACCTTCACCCAATGACAGCACACCTGACTCTCCTACAACCACCTCCTCTACCTCCACTTCCATCTCCACTTCTCCTACCCTTTACCTTGGCCCTAAAAAACTTTTCCTGGCTAACCTTAACCTCTTTCCCCCCGATGAGCTCCCCCATCCATCTTCAAAGAGTCCCAAGAGCACCGCAGCCACCACCAGCCCAGCTTCGGGTGTCACTGTTGTGCCTGGGTTCTGGAGCCCACCCTTTGCCAGCAGTGACACATCGATCAGCAGCAAGGACACGTCCAGCCCCCCCCCCGGCAAGAGGACCCGCAAAAACAAGGACCGCTGTGCGAGGACCGACAGGGCTGCCCCCAAGGAGCAATGTGCGGCCACTTCACCACCCACACCATCTAGGGGAGGCAAGGGCCCGAGAGCCCCATCAAAGGAGCGGAAGGGCAGCAGGAGCGCGGAGAAGGTGGACCCCACATGCCACATCCCAGCTGGGAAGGAGGACACTAAGGAGGCCAGGAGTCCGTCCCCGAAGGGTCCAGAAACGTCACGGTCCGAGGGCGACTGAGCAGGGAGTCCAGGCCAGGTCTGGCTCCCTTGACCTGCTGGATGAGCACCGCTGAACAGGGCCCGCGGTGCAGAAGAGCACCGCTGAACAGGGCCCCGCCGTGGAGAAGAGCACCGCTGAACAGGGCCCGCGGTGCAGAAGAGCACCGCTGAACAGGGCCCCGCCGTGGAGAAGAGCACCGCTGAACAGGGCCCGCGGTGCAGAAGAGCACCGCTGAACAGGGCCCCGCCGTGGAGATAGGCACCGCTGAACAGGGCCCCGCCGTGGAGAAGAGCACCACTGAACAGGGCCCGCGGTGCAGAAGAGCACCGCTGAACAGGGCCCCGCCGTGGAGATAGGCACTGCTGAACAGGGCCCGCGGTGCAGAAGAGCACCGCTGAACAGGGCCCCGCTGTGGAGAAGAGCACCGCTGAACAGGGCCCGCGGTGCAGAAGAGCACCGCTGAACAGGGCCCCGCCGTGGAGATAGGCACCGCTGAACAGGGCCCCGCCGTGGAGAAGAGCACCGCTGAACAGGGCCCGCCGTGGAGATAGGCACCGCTGAACAGGGCCCGCGGTGCAGAAGAGCACCGCTGAACAGGGCCCCGCCGTCTCAAGCACCGCTCCGCTGGGCCCTGCCGTCTCAAGCACCGCTCCGCTGGGCACCGCCGTCTCAAGCACCGCTCCGCTGGGCACCGCCGTCTCAAGCACCGCTCCGCTGGGCCCTTCCTCTCAAGCACCGCTCCGCTGGGCCCTGCCGTCTCAAGCACCGCTCCGCTGGGCACCGCCGTCTCAAGCACCGCTCCGCTGGGCACCGCCGTCTCAAGCACCGCTCCGCTGGGCCCTTCCTCTCAAGCACCGCTCCGCTGGGCACCGGCGTCTCAAGCACCGCTCCGCTGGGCCCTTCCTCTCAAGCACCGCTCCGCTGGGCACCGCCGTCTCAAGCACCGCTCCGCTGGGCACCGCCGTCTCAAGCACCGCTCCGCTGGGCCCTTCCTCTGAGGCACCGCTCCGCTGGGCCCTTCCTCTCAAGCACCGCTCCGCTGGGCACCGCCGTCTCAAGCACCGCTCCGCTGGGCCCTTCCTCTCAAGCACCGCTCCGCTGGGCACCGCCGTCTCAAGCACCGTTTATGGTTCACTGTGCCCACCATGCCTCCTCCTTGACCAGTGGAGACTGTCATCCACCTGATGGACTGTGGCTTTGCACTCCCCAGGATGGTCCAGTGGGCAGCCCACCCACTGTAGAGACATTGAGAGACTGTGGCTTTGCACTCCCCAGGATGGTCCAGTGGGCAGCCCACCCACTGTAGAGACATTGAGAGACTGTGGCTTTGCACTCCCCAGGATGGTCCAGTGGGCATGGTGGCTCCTCGTGGATCTGGCGTCGTGGACTCATGTGGCTGTGGTGCCGCCCCCTTCCCTTCCCCCTGAGGTGCCTGTAGTTTTTACATCTGATGCCCCTGCAGTGTTCTCTCCAAAGGACTCAGGTCTCCTGTGTGGGCTTTGCCCTTGTTTCTCAAGACTTTGGCCCACGGACATGCTGAATTCGTAGGATGTGCAGGACTTGGTACTTCAGTTATACACTGATGTGAATGTCATTAGTTTTGTTGTGAATATCTTTCATGGTTGTACGATAATTTTCTGGAGCTTTTTGGTACATAAATATTTATTCCAAATATGATTATGTCCTAGCATTTTTCAGGGGTGTTTGGGTGGTGTCACTGTGACTTGGTGCTCTGCATTGGTGAGTACATAGTTGGGGGGGGGGGGGTCGCATATGTGTGTGCCCGTAACCTTTCGTCCTCCCCCTCCCGTGTGTCGTAGGTGCAGTACTCACCGTTGTCGTCTGCGCCGGACTTCGTACTCGTGGTAGATGAGAAGGTAGACGAGAGCAGGTAGGATGTTTAATTCGGGTTCCATGCTGTCCTCCTTCCTCCTGGAGTGCGTAGTGGTGAGCGTTTTCCCGTCCATAGTCTGTTTCCGCCGTGTTTTTATCGGCGGTGCTCCCGCCCCGGAAAAGGTGGCGTATTGGTGAGTTGTAATAGTGTGGGCGGTACATTGTCTGCCGCCTGTCTGTTGGCGGTGACCGCCGCGCTGTTTGTTTGTACCGCCGTGGCGGTCGGAGTGTTAAGGTGGCTGTCTGTGTTGGCGGTTCCCGCCAGGCTCAGAATCCCATTTTTTTTACCGCCAGCCTGTTGGCGGGTTGGCCGCCGCTTTAACACCGACCGCCAGGGTTAGAATCACCCCCTTAGTGTTTTTTGATTTTTAAATGCTTTACACATTCGTCTCCTAAGTTAAGCCTTGTCGCTCGTTGTAAAGCTACCAAGGGTTGAGCTGAGTTTAATTTATTGAGACCTAACTGAACCTAAGTGGAGGTTAGTGGCCTATTGCTAAGTGTAGGTACTTACCTGCCCTTACAAATAACCCACTTTCCAACACAAAGTGTATGTGTACCTTTATGAATCAGGCCCTAGGGCTAACTTTGCAGAGGTCTAAAGCAAGGTTGCATTGGATCTATTACTCCTACACAACTCTGGAGTTTTTTCAGGAAACTTATGAATATGTTTTTTCAATTATTAACTGTGTCTCAGCAGCTCTTTTTTCTTTAGACTTCTCCTTTTCATTAGCATATGGAGCTGTGCTGTTTTATTTATGAAACCAAATCCGGTGAAGGCTGCACTCTTCATAGAATAAATACCATGATATGACCCAATATTCAACACTTAACCGGTAAGAGCATGTTTCATTAGATAAAATATAAAAGCATGCATCAGATACTCTTTCTCAATTTAAACTAAACAGTACTTTATAGTCTTTAAGAATAACTCAACTATACATTTGAAGCCGCCAGGAATGTACACTAGCCATCCATCATTCTTCAACAAAGTTATAGTGTGACTTGATCCTACCTGTGTCTTAAGATCATGCTTCCTCATTTCCTCATACAGAGAAGGTGAGTTGTACCTGTTGTAATGACAAGCAGAGAACACTTCTCGGAATAGAAAACGGGAAGACATATGAAGAGTGGATCCATGCTGAGATACAAATCCTGTCATCAGCAAGCTCTTTATGCGCATGACAAGAACGTTCCTTATTAATGACAGTCTATACATGCAGAATACACCCAAAGTTACATAGCCTGCTTACCACACCTTTTGTGTGAGTGGTCTATCATTTCACTTAACGAAATAAAATGTGTAATGCACATAAACAAGGCCATGTGTGCTGAACGTTTTTACGTTCGCAGACAGTCTGAATTGTTGTTTGCGACCACATAAAGGTTCTCTACTATGTACTAAAGCCATTTTAGGAATTAGTAACTGTTTACCAACTCTTTAAAAGGCTTTGTGACTCCATATTGAATAGGTTTTTTCAAAAAATCTTGCAGCTGTGCCTTCCAAATGGCAACTGAGTCAGCTAATATGAAGAAAGCCAGACACCTGGTTTCTGGTAGGTAGGTACTTCAGCAACGGTTGCTCCTTTTCAGAAGTATTTTTGTTTTTGATGGTTTCTGCTTTGACTATAGACTTCAGTACCTGCACGTTGGCAGTATGGCCATGTTTGTTGTCACTTTTGAAATGATGTATTTGGCCCGTCACCTTAGAAACCGTTGACATCCATATTGCTTATGAAATTTGCACTGCAATCTGTGGCATTCGCTGAGACATGTAAGCTCTGTAATGCCAACTCCGGAAAAGTTTTGATCTTCCTCAAATTCTGTGGAAGTCACTGAGCAGTTCATTGGTAGGGCATACTTTGACAAGAATTTGAGCTTCAAATTGCATATCCAGGAACAGGACGTCTCTTAGTTTTTACCAGCAGTTACTTAAGTGCTGTTCGTACATCATATTCTTTTTGCCCATTCATCCACTATCCCCTCCTTCCTACCCGTTCAATCACGGGTCATGTCTGAAAATCCTTCCTTAGCATATCTTTGTCACTACAATGGTTAGCGGTCTCTTCCGGCCATGAAACATTATAGAGCAAAATAAAAATGCATCTGCCTCCTTCTTTGAAAGAACTTTGTTTGCAAAGTCTTCCCATCTGCTAACTTGTTCCATACCTTAACGAGCGCTTTCTCGCCACCTAAACACAGTCTGTGGTTGTTCTTATTTTATGAGTCACAACACTCGATATGATTACGCTTTGTATTATTTTACCATACAAGATGCACATTACTTCTCTTGTCCAACCAGCGCTGTCGTTTCTAACAGCCTATCTTGGGATTGGCACCAGCCACTCTCCCTTATTGGGTATCTATAGCATTGTGTCCTTCCTCATACATTCAACAAATGCTGCCTGCTTCAATGGGCCTTTACTCCACTCCCCACTCCTTTCCGGAGTGCACATAAGATGAAGGAATGTTAAGGATGAGTATATTGCTGAATCTTTCTAGTGTCATTGCTTTCCCTGCGAACAAGACCCAACAATGGCACATCATTGTATCTAGTATCGCAAGCCAACAATTTGTCCTCACCAATCTTAGCATGGCCGCGCAAAACTCCTTTAATGCAGAGTGACCGTTCCATTCTCTTGAAGTTCAGCCACCCCTGTCTCTAAAACATTATACAGAAAATCTCGTGCTCCTCCATTCAAAAACTTTCTACCAAATACCCACATGAGTTAAAATCCATCATTTGAAATGTTACACTAAGGAGCACACATGAAATCCTGTTCTCGTTTGATCCGTTTTGGATGTGTTTTCCCTTGTGTAATAGCCCAAGAATCCCTTTCTGTATATTTTCTTTCGCAATTCCGTCAGTAGATACGTGTACTCTCTCTTATTTTTCACTTCTTTTCATACCGTTCACTTTTTGTCTACTACCTCTGCAACATAAGGCATGTGCTGACGTCTTTTCATGCCATCTTAATATCTCCCACTTTTACATTTGTGTCTCAGGCCAGGTAGCTCTTTCCATCCCTACTTCGTGTTCACCAAATATATTGCTTTCTTTTCTGTCTGCGTTTCCCAAATCCGCATCACATCTTCCTCTGTTATATCACTAGCCTTGTTAGGAAGCTAAGCTTACCTTAACGTCCCCAAAATACCAATGAGAACTCAACAGTTCTGTGCCTGATTAAATCCTGCCCAGCCCGTTCATATGCAGTGAAGAAATTGTGTAGGTAAAGTGAAATAGGTCTGCTTTGGTTGGTGATGCCAGTGATGTTTATGTTTATTGACTTTATCTCAAAAGCCAACACGTGTACCGTATCAGTAATTAGAGATCTATGTTTGAACTGCATGAAGCTTACTCACATTTTGAGTGACCTGTTTTAGGTATGGATTCGTGGATCCGTCTACCTAAGAAAACAATGAGCAATGAATGCTCAAAATTAACTGATCACCCTAATTTGCACCTCTTCTAGCCAAACCCAGGGCCTCATTTACAAGGCCTTTACGCCAGCGCTTAATTTGTAAATAAAAACATGCTGGTGCCCAAAGCCCTTCTCTTAAATACGCGGCTGCTGCAATTAAATGTGCAAGCACTGAATACTGAGGCAGCGTAATCCTGAAGCCATCGCAGGCCTCTTTAATCCATTAGCCCCTCCCTGCCCCTTCAGCTCACTCTTGCAGAGTTCTGCTTTCTTCCTTTGTGAGGCTTTTTAGTTTTTCTCTTCCACCGTCTTTCCCATATGTGTCTTTTGCTCGCAATAAATGCTTGAGGCAGAAAATTAAGCGCCGGCCCTCAAAAATAAGTGCTGGTGCTCAGCACCGGAAACAACAAGCACAAATGAAGCACTGCTTTACGCCATTGTTGCATCGTTTTTCTTGACACAGTGATGGTGCCAGCAGTGCTCTACACTGCTCCATATTTACAAACTGATGCATTCCGCCCAATGCGTCAGTTTGCAAACCCTTCCATCCCATTTTACCTGTGCCAGGTATAATGCATACAGGGTAGGAGTTCCCACAGGAAATGCCATGCAGAACTGAAACAGTGACATTTACATTTGACTGCATCATTCTTCAACTTTACTAAACCAGAATTTTACTGCATACTCAGAGCAGGCATAAAATTGATGCAGAGCTTTTCTCTATGGGGGCCTCCTTGTATTACTGGAGTAGTGTCATTTTTTTGACACTAGCACAGCAATGTGTGAGTTCAGCGCCAACAGATGCGTCAGAATTTCTGACGCATCAATGAAAACATGTGTTGTGGGCAAAACGGAGGAAAAATGATGAGCACGGTGAGGTTCAAAATGCCTTTATTTTCTTTGTTATTAAAAGGTCTCCGGGCATCCCCAGAACCAAGCCGCTTGCCGCTCCGTCTCCCAACTGTCTCTCTCTCTCTCTCTGCCCTTGGTGCTCGCGCTGCCCCCGAGCACCTGGCAAACCCTTCACCATCGGGGTTCCAGACGTGAGGCCATGCGCGAGACCACGCGCGTAAATACTACATTGATTTTTATTTTAATTTTATTTTTTTACATTATTAATAAATATTATTAAACACCCCCCCTCAAATAAAAACAAAGAAACGAACACACTAACTAACACGCTAAAGATAAGCATTATTGTTGACACCCTTTCCCAAAAAAAATAGCCCAAATCTTCATTGACGCAATTTCCAAGGTAACTTGCATATTCTCTTACTCCTGCGCAAGACGAGACCATTGTCTCCACATTTACTCAGGTCCATTTTTGACCCCAACTCTCGCTTGGTCACAACCTGAGAATCCCAGTTGCCCGTCAATTTAACTACTTTGGATTTGTTCCACCATTTGTTGCCTTGAACCCTCACTGCATTGCCCAAGACACATTCAACACAAACAGGTTCGGAATATTTGGCATTACCTTTCTTAACATACGTTGGCAATTTTATCACTACCCAATCACCTTCCGCAATCGGTGACTCTTTAACCCCTTTCTTAATGTCAAAGTATCTCTTCTGAGTAGACTGCTTGCTTTCCACATTGGCCTTGATAACCTCAGCCCGATCTCCGACTAGCATTTGTTCAAAAAACTTAGACATCCACCCAGGTTTGATTTGGGTATTTGGTTTTCTCCTTCATCAAATTTGACAAGACTCTAACCCGACTAGCATACTCCGGTATAAACCGAGAGTAGAATTAACACATGCCTAAAAACGCTTTCACCCCAGCTTTGTCAGTGGGGGGGGTGCTGCCTTGATGGCATCAATCAAACCAGGTTTAGGGCTAACTCCCTCCTGACTAATCACATGACCCAAATATTCCACAGAGGACTTCATGAACAGGCACTTTTCCCTTCTAAGAACGATGCCATGATCCTTGAATTTTTGCAACACCTGTCTGAGAATCTTGTTATGTACCTGTAGATCGGGTGCGTGAATAAGAACATCGTCCTGAAACACCAGCACATTGGAAATACCTTTTAGCAGTGTACACATAATCCTTTGAAACACTGAGGCTGCAGATGCCAACCCGAAAGGCATACAACAAAATTGAAAAACGCCAAAAGGTGATACAAATGCTGTCAAATACCTTGAGTCCGGATCCAATTCCACCTGATGGTACGCACTGGCCAAGTCCAACTTCGTAAACACCTTTGCGCCTTTAATGGTAGACAACATTTCAGTTATATTGGGTAAGGGATGTGAGTCCACCCATATCTCCCTGTTGAGCGCTCTCAGGTCTACACAAATTCTCAACTCTCCATTCTTTTCCTTCGCTACAACCAATGGAGAAAGCCACAAAGAGGACTCAATGGGTTCTATAATCCCCTTGTTCTGTAAACTCTCTAATTCTTTTTCCAGGTCTTCTCTCACACTGAAAGGCACCGACATAATCTTATGTTTGACAGGGTCGGCATTCATTTTTACTTTTATCTTATGTTTAAAACCTTTCAGCTTTCCCAATTCACCTGAGAAGACTTTAGGAAACTCATTGAGTAGACTTTCAACCACATCCATTTCTCTAATCACTGCAACCTGTTCTGACGTACCTGGTTGCAACACCATTCCAAACAGTCCCTGATGGAACCAACCTAAAATGTTCAAACCTTTAGCTGCTACATAGACTTTCCCATGTATACGTCGTCCCCTAAACTCAAGAATATCCTCAAAAAAACCTTGGAGCTCAATCTTCCTTCCTTCATAGGACACTGGAGCCCTGTCCGGTGCCTCCAAAGCTCGCTGTTCCCAATTCTGCTTGAACAAGTCTAAGGTGATCATGGTGATCCTAGCCCCAGAGTCCACCAACAGACGCAAGGACTTGTCACCAACTCTTACGCACACATAGGGATCCACACAGTTATCTGGATCACCAGACTTAACCACCCCACTATCAACAACTAGAACCATATCCTGAACCTCTCCCATGAGGTGCTCCACTGCTTCATCATTTTCATCCAATACTGTCACGACAGATTCACGCTTACCACCTTGACACACTTTAGCAAAATGCTCAACCTTGCCACAATTCCTACATTGGATACTTCATGCGGGACAACTCTTAACCCCTTTTTGATGAGACGCATTCCCACATCTAAAACAAACATTCTTTTGTTTAAAGAAGACATTAGAATTGGCAAACTTAATGTTCTTCTGTCCATTTGCTTTGGATATTGTTTTCTTATCTTCTCTGTTGATGATATCATTGACCCTGTTGTCCTTTGCCTGTTCTATTTCTCTGGAGGACTTGATCGAAGATTCAATACTCTTTGCAATTCTTATAGTTTCAATCAATGTTGGATTGTCCAACTTCTGTCGGATGGACTTGTCTGTCCCTTGACAAATTAATTGGTCTCGAATAAGTTGATCACCCAGCTCTCCAAACTGACATTCCGCAGCCAGAAGACGCAACGCAGAAATATAAGTGTCAACATCTTCGCCAGATCGTTGTTCTCTTTTAAAAAACTTATGCCTAGCAACTACTAAGCTGGGAGGCGTATCAAACCTGACACTCATTTTTTTCACAGCCACTTGGTACTCATCCATTTCACCATCGTCAAGTTGTAAGTCCGGTAGGTGCTTAAAAATAGCCCTCCCTTCAAAGCCAATAGAATGGAGAAGGAGACACTTTTTGCGTTCTGGTCTGTACCGTGATGCTCCTATTGCTCCTAAATACGTCTCAAAGGCGTCATACCATTGCTTCCATACTATATGTGGTTCACCAGGGCTCTCCAGAAAAGGCGGTGGAGGCAGAATAGATTGCATGGTGCCCCAAAACACAATAAGTTACAGTATTCTTGTAGACAAAACAAAATCATAACAATCTTTGTTATATCTGTTTTTGTTAGTTGAAGATAAATAAATGATCCAACCAGACCTTATTGCCACCTAAGTGTGCTCTTTTCCCTTATTAAACTTGAAAGGAAAAAAAAAAACTGTAATGTTCAGCAGAGGGGCTGTTAAAAAAAGTTCTTCTTTAACAAAGTCTCACCCTCATTTGTGTAACCTCTCCACCTCACAAACACAGAAGATGTTTTCTATGGTTGGTAGATGTAACACCGGAGCAGGAAACCCCTCCCACGAGGTGGAGAAAACCAGTTTCTGACTTGAAAAAACAGCCGTCCTTTGTATAGATATCCCCTCACGAATTTG
Source organism: Pleurodeles waltl (assembly GCF_031143425.1). Lineage (NCBI taxonomy): Eukaryota > Metazoa > Chordata > Amphibia > Caudata > Salamandridae > Pleurodeles > Pleurodeles waltl. Next base: position 586,675,827 of record NC_090436.1, on the reverse strand, counting down.
CTGGCACCGAAAATGGCGCTGGGGACGACTTCGTAGCTACTTGTTAGATGATGCGTGGGCTCTTCATGCCCGAAGACCGGACCATCTCGTCACCACGATGTTGTGGGCAAAACGGAGGAAAAATGATGAGCACGGTGAGGTTCAAAATGCCTTTATTTTCTTCGTTATTAAAAGGTCTCCGGGCATCCCCAGGACCAAGCCGCTTGCCGCTCCGTCTCCCAACCGTCTCTCTCTCTCTCTCTGCCCGTGGTGCTCGCGCTGCCCCCGAGCTCCTGGCAACCCCTTCACCATCGGGGTTCCAGACGTGAGGCCATGCGCGAGACCACGCACGTAAATACTACAACATGCACCATGAAGCTCTGTATTTTAATTGAATATTTAATATTAATTTAATATTTTTAGTATAATTACCTGAAAATAATAGAAGTCTAGTTATGGGTTCACATATTCCACAGGTGTCTTTGATACTTTGGTACTCTGATTGCATCTGAGTTCTAAGTATCGCTTTATTAGGACTCCATGGCACAGCTCTTCATGCTTTAATGGACAATTGTTATCTATCAGGGTCACACTAATGCTCTTACCTGTTTTAAAATTTGAAGTTATTACTTAAAATTGCATGTTGACTGTATTTGCGTTCTTGATAATTCAAATTAGATTGACAAATTCAATGTCACAACTGGTTCTCACAAAGTAAGGTTTCTGATTTCAAAATGATGAACCGCATGTAGGGCACGATTTAAATCCAAAGGAGGCCTATTAGATTACATAAATTAGGATAATTTAATAGTTTTATGAATAGGAAAGAAGGCTTGTAAGAGGTCCTTCAATTGGTACTGGATGAAAAGCTGCATCTCACGGTTAGGAGGTTGTGCTGGTTTGTATCAATCCCTAGAGAGTGTACAATCAATACTCAGCTCAATCAACATTTTTAGAGCATGCTACTCACCTGTAGGGTATCGATGCGCCATGGGGTAGGTTCTCAAGATTCAGTGGAAGAGCCAGGTCTTAAGGTCCTTCCTGAATTGAGGTAGCAATGGTGACTGCCTGAGATGGAAATGCAAGGTGTTCCAGCATTTTGCCGCAAGGTAGGTGAACAGTGGCGGTTCCTCCGCTATGGCAGAGGAGTGTCACCTCCCACCAGCAGCAACTGCTGCAAATCCTTTAACAATGAAAGGATAAAAAACTAAGTTGATTATCCTTTCATTGTTAAAGGGGCAGGGCATTGGGGGTGACGGGCAGTGAGGGTAGTGCACTGTGCACTCTCCTTAGCACAGATGTGTGTTTGGATGGCCGTCTCGGGCTGGCAAAACACATATGTTCACAGTGCTTTCTCCAGCCTGACAATGTGTTGTCGGGCTGGAGAGAGCAGGCACAGGCTCCCAGTCTGCCTGGGAGTGCCCTGGCTGGGCTCTCCTAGCAAATCCTAGCCCTGCTCTGAACGGCGTCAGGATTTGCCGAAGGGCAGGCTGGGATCCTGTGCCTGCCTGCTGCTAATGGAGGCAGAGGATTAGCTGCGCAGCACGGCATACAGGTAAGTTTTCTTTTTTTTCAATAGTATTAGTATTACCGAGCCCCCGCCCCCGCCACCCCCTCTGCACCGCGTGGCGCCGCCATGCCCCGTGAGCCACAACTGTAGGTGAAAGTTCTTCCTCCAGCCAAGATCTTCCTTATTTCACTCTGATACTTATGACTCTACATTGGCTACTCATTAACAAGAAGATTCAGTTGAAAGCGCTGTGTATGGTTCATCGTGCAAGACAAAAGGCAGGACCTCACATCCTCCATCAGCTGATCAGCTCTTATCAGTCAAATAGGGCACTCAGGTCTAGCAGCCTGCACCTTCCAAGCATTCCTAGCGTGAAAAGCGCTAGGTGCTTTCTTGCCCCCAAGCTGTGAAACATCTTGCCTCCCACTCTCAGATTAAATAATAATCCACTTAGCTTTAGGAAACAACTAAACACTGATCTGTTTGCTTAATTTCTCAGAGCTGTGCCTAGCATACGTTAGCGCTGGGAAGCCAGTTGGATAGCCTTGAGATTATCAAATCTGTTTGAATTGAGTTGAATTGGATTGGTTCTAATGCCTGTAATAAACCACTACAGTGATCCTAGACAAATACAAACACATAAAACAATAGCATAGGATGTAACATCCAACATATATTAATCAGCAACCAAAGAAAATAAATACACCATATCATAAGTTGTCCAAATTCCAAGAGTATACATGTACCATACTATTTCCTGATTTCCATGGCTGTTCTGATATAATTTATTGTAGCATAACAAGTCTCAGGAATCAGTAATTGTAAAAAACAGCAGTATGAGGTTTCTTAATATTAGCAGCTTGTAAACAGGGGAACAAAAGTGCATGTGTGGGATAATAATAAAGTGTGCAAAAAAGTATTGAGTGATATGTGCTTTGTTGCGATAAATGGTCTCATGGGCTGGTAGAAAGGTTTGCAACCCAACTGCTCTCTATAGGGAAAACAAATGAAACATGCACAAAGCATAATCTGAAATGTGGTATGGTGGTCAGCGACTGCTGGTATGGGAGTAAAAGGTAATGGGGTGGTTGAGGTAGCTGGGTCCAAGGTTGTGGCAGGCCCTGTAAGCGTGTACGATGATCTGGAAGTTGATCCTTTCCTTGAGGGGGAGCCAGTGGAGGTCTCTCATGTCTCCTGTGATGTGTTCTCTGCGGGTATGTTCAGGATGAATCTGGCATAGCGTGCATGTATGTCAAAATTGAGCACTCTGTTTTTCTTCCCCATGGTTTATGATTCCACCTATGTCATAGGGGTTAAAATCACTAGAGGTTTTTTTCTTAAGAATAACCACCTGCTGAGGGGTGTGAAAACCTACTCAAGCAACAACCAAAAGTGTTGTCCAAGTGAAGTCACAAACAAACTCCAAAATAACCTGTGCTCAACCCTGAGGTACCTTGGCACAGCACAGTCAGGATTAACTTGAAGGCAATATGTAAACATTTTTATGCAGCACTTCAAACAGTAATAAAGGGAAACACAGCACAAAAAAACCCATGCCAATTTAGAAAAATAGAGTAAAATGTAAAAAATAGTTTAGGACCAAAATGACAAAATTCCAGTCATTAGACCCGGAGAGGCAGTTTGGAAGGTCTGAGTGAAAATAGCACCAAAAAGCACAAAGCACCAACTGTGGTTATCTGGTCGAACTGGGACCAATCGAGATGGAGTGTGGGCCGGTTACTGGAACCCATTTAGACCCTCTGAACAAGAGTACCCCAAATCCTGGTTGCAGAGTCCCATTTCAAGTATGTGTCATGCAGTGGAAATTCTTAGGAGCTGCGTCCCTGCGATGCCAGGTCCTGCATCATCGCCAAGGATGTAATTGTTGAGGGGCATGAGATTCTGGTGCATGATATTTAAACCCGATGCCCACTTTGAAATAGGAGAAGATTGTAGAGGTTTTCACCTCCTGAGGTGTCTGGCATTCTCTTCCTCTCTGCCCTGGCCCAGCTTGGCTCAGGGTCACAAAACACTAGTAGCAAACCCTTTGTGAGTGTGCTCAGGCAGACCTTTTGTAATGTGAAAATGTGATAGGTGACAGCTCCTCCCCACGTTAAGTCAGAGTGGCTCATCCTGCCAACACTTAGCTTCTGGTTGTCTCACTGTCTGGGAGCAGTACACAAAGGCCAACTGCCAGCTACACCTAGTCATGTAAGCCAGGAACAGGCTGCAGGCACCAAACAGTTGGGATAAGAAAATACCAACTTTCTAAAAGTGGCATTAACCGATTTATGATTAAATGCCCAACTTTACTATCAAAGGGAGCTTTGAATTACAATCCTTTAGACACCAAACATGACCTGTCCTCTTCTCCCAATTGAAAGTTAGCATTTATAAAAATGTAATAAGTTAAACATATGTTATCCTATGAGAAAGGTAAGCCCTGCAGTGAGTGGTGAAAAACAAATTGAGGAGTTGTTCCCTTCCAGGACATGAAAAACTTAAAAAGTACATGTCAAACTTTTTGAGTACATGCCCACAGCAACACCCATCGCACGCCCCTTCCAAGCAAAGTGCTGTGTGTGAAGGGGCCTTATTTACAAGGTGACATCAAGGCACAAAAGTGGCTTAACACAACCTTGTAAATACTACGCAGGGCATAGTGCCAATGGAGCGTCACATAAAGTGACTCCGGTGGCGCTAGTGGCTCATAAATATGCCCCATAGTTTAGCACACCCATCTTAATAAATGTCAGCTCCAGATACATAAGCAACAATATTTCAGCCATAATATTTAATGCTAAACAATCCCCAAGCAGTAGCCCAGATAACTCGGAATCAGGTCTTATGCCACTAAGTCAAAGGAGCCACGCCTATGGTATCCTCGAGGTAACTCATCCCAGTCTCATTATAACAAACCTTGTTAGTTTCACTCTGCAGGACTGAGAGTAGCATATGTATAAAACTATTCTCTGTCCACTGGAGGGGTTCAGTTTCACACTCCTGCTCTTTAAACTCCAACCAGGATACATTTACTTTTATAAATATCTATGGGTTCCCTAACTGGTTTGTGACAAAGCCTCAGTGCAAATCCAAAGACAATGCCATGAAGTCAATCATAAATGAACTAGATGTCTCAGTTTTAATGCATCATCAAAAGGGATACCTAGGTAGTTGAAATGTCTTACCTTTTCCACATTGACTCCCCATCTAATGAATTTTACTTTGAGTCTTCGGCAAGCCACATACCATGGTGAATGATTTTGAAATGTTAATTTATTATTTAAAATTGTCCAGAAATGAAGCAAAACCTTCCAGCAGGATTTGCAGCCCATTTGCTATTCTCTCTACGAGTACAGCATCATCTGCATAAAGAAGGACTGAATATGCTTGTTTCCCTATTTTAGGCATACCTTTCTCTCTATGGACAAGATAGTTCTCTTAACCATTTATATGTAAATGGGAGACACCTCATGTTGATTTAATATAAGGGATGCACTCATCATCATGGCTACATCAGACCTTAACAGTGGTATCCCAAAGCAAACAGCAGGGCAAATCCGCTAAAGTTTTTTCAGCCCTCACGTTCCCAATCATAGCCCCCAATTTCATATAGTTAACGGTATCCAAAGCACAGGATGAGATAAGATGACTAAAAAGTTAATGCAGTGCTCAAAGGTGCTGATACCTTGGCAAACACAGGATTGAAAAAAGAACAAGATGTTATTATCTTCCACCAAGTCAAAAATCTGGATAGTAATACTCGACCCGAGTAGAATCTAATACTGAAATTGCCTGGTAACAATTTGAATGGTTTCTGACTCCTTTTTTTAAAAAATATTGGGGCGATCACACCCTTGTTCCAGGACTCTAAAATAGCCCCATAACTGTGGTACACAATACATTTGTTACTAATGGTGTCCACAATGTGATGTTTTTAAAACTGTCATTTAGGATGTCATCAGGGCCCAATAACTTCCCTTGGGCACTCTTGTTGATAACTGCAATAACCTCCTCAATGTCAACTGATGGGATTAAAGCATTAGTAGAAACAATATCCATGACATGACCCCCTTCCTCATCCACTAAATTTTGGTTCATACTAATGTCTAAGACCTCACTAAAATGCTGCACACAGGTATTCATGGTGATATGAGTTTGGAACATCATAGTTTGAATAAAAGAGGATAATTAACTACATCCCAGACACTCTTACTGTCCTTTGCACCATCTGCAGCTTCAAGATCTCCTCACGCTTTATATCTCAATTCACCTTTACGAGCCTCTAGTGTTAATCTACAAATTTGTCCTGTGTGCTTTATTTCAGCAATGTACTTTGGGGTTGCCTTCGGTGCCATCTTTAAAGATTTATGTGCAGTTGAACAGACAGTGTTAAACCATCTACATTGGCGGGGAGTACTTAGATGTTTATACTACAGCAGTGTACCCAATATGCTATGACATAAAGAACCAAAACACTTTGGAATAGTACAGAGGTCTATATCAGCAGACGAGCAAGCCCTAAAGGAAGGCTCAGTATTTTTTACTGAGTGTCACATAAACGATGGGGATCAATAAGTTCTCATTTAATTTGTGTTTCATTGTATTACTAAATTGAATCAGCCTTTCCTCTGATGGCAAATTATTATTAGTCAGATTTAAACGCAACTCTAAAGATAAAGGGTTATGAACACTTACACACTTGATAGTCACTATAATCTTTATAATCAAAGGGAAAAAATGTATTGAAATCATTTTGAAGTCTATAGTACTGCTCAACCCATTGCTACTATATGTAGGTATTTTGGAGCTGGAAGATAAATCTATATTATGAGCAAAAGCAAAATTATTTTTGATATTATCCTATGTAATGCATCCCATAAGCAGAGAGTGTTTCTAATGAGTAAAATCTTCTGCGGCATATTAGTAAAACCAAATTCACAATATACTAGTGTGAGAAATTGGGTTGTTGGCTGAGCTGGTCAAAATTTTTCCCAAACATCAACCAAAATCCTTGTCTGAGTGGTCCACAAAAGTCACCAAATTAACCTGTATTAAACCCTCTGGTAGCTTGGCAAACAAGCAATCGTGCTCAACGTAGAGGCACTGTGATAAGATAAGTATTTATGCAGCACACAAACAGGAATAAAGTGAAAACACAAGAGATATCCCACACCAATTTAGAAAAATATAGTGAAATTTAATAAAAACATTAGACCCAAACATCAAAATCCAATTAGTAAAACTGGAGACATGCATTTCTAAAGGTTTAAGTAAAAATAGTGCCAAGCACCAGAAAACTTTACCTGTGGACATCTCGTCATGCTAGACCAGGACAAAGTCACAAGTTCAGATTGACCAGGATGGACTGCAGGCCAGATACAGGGACCAGGTTAGTCCTGCTGAAAACGTTACCCACTCAAAGTCCCCGTGCACAGAATTAAAAACTTCATGATTTCAAAAGAGGAGCCTAACTGATGCCCGCCAAGGGTCCAGCACCTGAGGAGGCACCTCTTGGGGAATCATTAACTCACTCCAGCAGAGACCAGCAGGGCCTAGGCAGGCCAGGTTGCACCAGGTCAAATGGGCTGTTGTAGGGAGGCCTCTGGAGCTTGTTGTGTCCCTGTAGTTCAGAACAAGAGGTCAGACAACTGACCCTTGGCGTCACTCTGGTAGTCCTGGGTTCAAGCAGATGGCCTTCTCTGCTTCAAGTAGCAAGGCAGGCCTCAAGCATCAGGGCAGTCCTCTGAAGTACAAGGCAGTCCTTCTAAACTCTTCAATGGGTCCAGGATTGTACTGAAGAGTTGGTCTGAGGGTCCATTATTTATACTTGGGGTCAGCTTTGAAATGGAATAAACCTTTGGAGTTTTCAACCCCACAGATGGTTCTGGAATTAATTTCCTCTTTGCCCAGGGCCCAAGATGTTTGGGGTGACAAAAGCCTAGTGTCAAGTTCCTTGTGAGTGTTCAGAGGCAGTTCCTTTGAAATGTAAGTGGGGCAGGGAATAGCCCCACACCTCCTATTCTGACAGGATAGCCCTTTCCCAGTTACACCCAAGTCCTGTTGTTCACTGTCTGGGCCCAGTATGCATTCCTGATGAGAGACAAATAAACATGCCCAGGCAGCCTGAAATTCTTAAAAGGATTCAGAACGTTTGCGCCTGGCAACCCCTTCACCATCGGGGTTCCAGACGTGAGGCCATGCGCGAGACCACGCGCGTAAATACTACAACATGCACCATGAAGCTCTGTATTTTAATTGAATATTTAATATTAATTTAATATTTTTAGTATAATTACCTGAAAATTATAGAAGTCTAGTTATGGGTTCACATATTCCACAGGTGTCTTTGATACTTTGGTACTCTGACTGCATCTGAGTTCTAAGTATCGCTTTATTAGGACTCCATGGCACAGCTCTTCATGCTTTAATGGACAATTGTTATCTATCAGGGTCACACTAATGCTCTTACCTATTTTAAAATGTGAAGTTATTACTTAAAATTGCAGGTTGACTGTATTTGCGTTCTTGATAATTCAAATTAGATTGACAAATTCAATGTCACAACTGGTTCTCACAAAGTAAGGTTTCTGATTTCAAAATGATGAACCGCATGTAGGGCACGATTTAAATAGCCAAACTCCAAAGGAGGCCTATTAGATTACATAAATTAGGATAATTTAATAGTTTTATGAATAGGAAAGAAGGCTTGTAAGAGGTCCTTCAATTGGTACTGGATGAAAAGCTGTATCTCACGGTTAGGAGGTTGTGCTGGTTTGTATCAATCCCTAGAGAGTGTACAATCAATACTCAGCTCAATCACCATTTTTAGAGCATGCTACTCACCCGTAGGGTATCAATGCCCCATAGGGTAGGTTCTCAAGATTCAGTGGAAGAGCCAGGTCTTAAGGTCCTTCCTGAATTGAGGTAGCAATGGCGACTGCCTGAGATGGAAATGCAAGGTGTTCCAGCATTTTGCCGCAAGCTAGGTGAACAGTGGCGGTTCCTCCGCTATGGCAGAGGAGTGTCACCTCCCACCAGCAGCAACTGCTGCAAATCCTTTAACAATGAAAGGATAAAAAACTAAGTTGATTATCCTTTCATTGTTAAAGGGGCAGGGCATTGGGGGTGACGGGCAGTGAGGGTAGTGCACTGTGCACTCTCCTCAGCACGGATGTGTGTTTGGATGGCCGTCTCGGGCCGGCAAAACACATATGTTCACAGTGCTTTCTCCAGCCTGACAATGTGTTGTCGGTCTGGAGAGAGCAGGCACAGGCTCCCAGTCTGCCTGGGAGTGGCCTGGATGGGCTCTCCTAGCAAATCCTAGCCCTGCTCTGAACGGCGTCAGGATTTGCCGAAGGGCAGGCTGGGATCCTGTGCCTGCCTGCTGCTAATGGAGGCAGAGGATTAGCTGCGCAGCACGGCATCCAGGTAAGTTTTCTTTTTTTTCAATAGTATTATTATTACCAAGCCCCCGCCCCCGCCACCCCCTCTGCACCGCGTGGCGCCGCCGTGCCCCGTGAGCCACAACTGTAGGTGAAAGTTCTTCCTCCAGCCAAGATCTTCCTTATTTCACTCTGATACTTATGACTCTACATTGGCTACTCATTAACAAGAAGATTCAGTTGAAAGCGCTGTGTATGGTTCATCGTGCAAGACAAAAGGCAGGACCTCACATCCTCCATCAGCTGATCAGCTCTTATCAGTCAAATAGGGCACTTAGGTCTAGCAGCCTGCACCTTCCAAGCATCCCTAGGGTGAAAAGCACTGGGTGCTTTCTTGCCCCCAAGCTGTGAAACATCTTGCCTCCCACTCTCAGATTAAATAATAATCCACTTAGCTTTAGGAAACAATTTAACACTGATCTGTTTGCTTAATTTCTCAGAGCTGTGCCTAGCATACGTAAGCGCTGGGAAGCCAGTTGGATAGCCTTGAGATTATCAAATCTGTTTGAATTGAGTTGAATTGGATTGGTTCTAATGCCTGTAATAAACCACTACAGTGATCCTAGACAAATACAAACACATAAAACAATAGCATAGGATGTAACATCCAACATATATTAATCAGCAACCAAAGAAAATAAATACACCATATCATAAGTTGTCCAAATTCCAAGAGTATACATGTACCATACTATTTCCTGATTTCCATGGCTGTTCTGATATAATTTATTGTAGCATAACAAGTCTCAGGAATCAGTAATTGTAAAAAACAGCAGTACGAGGTTTCTTAATATTAGCAGCTTGTAAACAGGGGAACAAAAGTGCATGTGTGGGATAATAATAAAGTGTGCAAAAAAGTATTGAGTGATATGTGCTTTGTTGCGATAAATGGTCTCATGGGCTGGTAGAAAGGTTTGCAACCCAACTGCTCTCTATAGGGAAAACAAACGAAACATGCACAAAGCATAATCTGAAATGTGGTATGGTGGTGAGCGACTGCTGGGAAGTGTAGAGAGCGCTGGTATGGGAGTAAAAGGTAATGGGGTGGTTGAGGTAGCTGGGTCCAAGGTTGTGGCAGGCCCTGTAAGCGTGTACGATGATCTGGAAGTTGATCCTTTCCTTGAGGGGGAGCCAGTGGAGGTCTCTCATGTCTCCTGTGATGTGTTCTCTGCGGGTATGTTCAGGATGAATCTGGCATAGCGTGCATGTATGTCAAAATTGAGCACTCTGTTTTTCTTCCCCATGGTTTAGCGATTCCACCTATGTCATAGGGGTTAAAATCACTAGAGGTTTTTTTCTTAAGAATAACCACCTGCTGAGGGGTGTGAAAACCTACTCAAGCTACAACCAAAAGTGTTGTCAAAGTGAAGTCACAAACAAACTCCAAAATCACCTGTGCTTAACCCTGAGGTACCTTGGCACAGCACAGTCAGGATTAACTTGAAGGCAATATGTAAACATTTTTATGCAGCACTTCAAACAGTAATAAAGGGAAACACCGCACAAGAAAAACCCCATGCCAATTTAGAAAAATAGAGTAAAATGTAAAAAATAGTTTAGGACCAAAATGACAAAATTCCAGTCATTAGACCCGGAGATGCAGTTTGGAAGGTTTGAGTGAAAATGGCACCAAAAAGCACAAAGCACCAACTGTGGTTATCTGGTCGAACTGGGACCAATCGAGATGGAGTGTGGGCCGGTTACTGGAACCCATTTAGACCCTCTGAACAAGAGTACCCCAAATCCTGGTTGCGGAGTCCCATTTCAAGTATGTGTCATGCAGTGGAAATTCTTAGGAGCTGCGTCCCTGCGATGCCAGGTCCTGCATCATCGCCAAGGATGTAATTGTTGAGGGGCATGAGATTCTGGTGCATGATATTTAAACCCAATGCCCACTTTGAAATAGGAGAAGATTGTAGAGGTTTTCACCTCCTGAGGTGTCTGGCATTCTCTTCCTCCCTGCCCTGGCCCAGCTTGGCTCAGGGTCACAAAAGACTAGTAGCAAACCCTTTGTGAGTGTGCTCAGGCAGACCTTTTGTAATGTGAAAATGTGATAGGTGACAGCTCCTCCCCACGTTAAGTCAGAGTGGCTCATCCTGCCAACACTTAGCTTCTGGTTGTCTCACTGTCTGGGAGCAGTACACAAAGGCCAACTGCCAGCTACACCTAGTCATGTAAGCCAGGAACAGGCTGCAGGCACCAAACAGTTGGGATAAGAAAATACCAACTTTCTAAAAGTGGCATTAACCGATTTATGATTAAATGCCCAACTTTACTATCAAAGGGAGCTTTGAATTACAATTCTTTAGACACCAAACATGACCTGTCCTCTTCTCCCAATTGAAAGTTAGCATTTATAAAAATGTAATAAGTTAAACATATGTTATCCTATGAGAAAGGTAAGCCCTGCAGTGAGTGGTGAAAAACAAATTGAGGAGTTGTTCCCTTCCAGGACATGAAAAACTTAAAAAGTACATGTCAAACTTTTTGAGTACATGCCCACAGCAACACCCATCGCACGCCCCTTCCAAGCAAAGTGCTGTGTGTGAAGGGGCCTTATTTACAAGGTGACATCAAGCCACAAAAGTGGCTTAACACAACCTTGTAAATACTACGCAGGGCATAGTGCCAATGGAGCGTCACATAAAGTGACTCCGGTGGCGCTAGTGGCTCATAAATATGCCCCATAGTTTAGCACACCCATCTTAATAAATGTCAGCTCCAGATACATAAGCAACAATATTTCAGCCATAATATTTAATGCTAAACAATCCCCAAGTAGTAGCCCAGATAACTCGGAATCAGGTCTTATGCCACTAAGTCAAAGGAGCCACGCCTATGGTATCCTCGAGGTAACTCATCCCAGTCTCATTATAACAAACCTTGTTAGTTTCACTCTGCAGGACTGAGAGTAGCATATGTATAAAACTATTCTCTGCCCACTGGAGGGGTTCAGTTTCACACTCCTGCTCTTTAAATTCCAACCAGGATACATTTACTTTTATAAATATCTATGGGTTCCTTAACTGGTTTGTGACAAAGCCTCAGTGCAAATCCAAAGACAATGCCATGAAGTCAATCATAAATGAACTAGATGTCTCAGTTTTAATGCATCATCAAAAGGGATACCTAGGTAGTTGAAATGTCTTACCTTTTCCACATTGACTCCCCATCTAATGAATTTTACTTTGAGTCTTCGGCAAGCCACATACCATGGTGAATGATTTTGAAATGTTCATTTATTATTCAAAATTGTCCAGAAATGAAGCAAAACCTTCCAGCAGGATTTGCAGCCCATTTGCTATTCTCTCTACGAGTACAGCATCATCTGCATAAAGAAGGACTGAATATGCTTGTTTCCCTATTTTAGGCATACCTTTATCTCTATGGACAAGATAGTTCTCTTAACCATTTATATGTAAATGGGAGACACCTCATGTTGATTTAATATAAGGGATGCACTCATCATCATGGCTACATCAGACCTTAACAGTGGTATCCCAAAGCAAACAGCAGGGCAAATCCGCTAAAGTTTTTTCAACCCTCACGTTCCCAATCATAGCCCACAATTTCATATAGTTAACGGTATCCAAAGCACAGGATGAGATAAGATGACTAAAAAGTTAATGCAGTGCTCAAAGGTGCTGATACCTTGGCAAACACAGGATTGAAAAAAGAACAAGATGTTATTATCTTCCACCAAGTCACAAATCTGGATAGTAATACTCGACCCGAGTAGAATCTAATACTGAAATTGTCTGGTAACAATTTGAATGGTTTCTGACTCCTTTTAAAAAAAAATATTGGGGCGATCACACCCTTGTTCCAGGACTCTAAAATAGCCCCATAACTGTGGTACACAATACATTTGTTACTAATGGTGTCCACAATGTGATGTTTTTAAAACTGTCATTTAGGATGTCATCAGGGCCCAATAACTTCCCTTGGGCACTCTTGTTGATAACTGTAATAACCTCCTCAATGTCAACTGATGGGATTAAAGCATTAGTAGAAACAATATCCATGACATGACCCCCTTCCTCATCCACTAAATTTTGGTTCATACTAATGTCTAAGACCTCACTAAAATGCTGCACACAGGTATTCATGGTTATATGAGTTTGGAACATCATAGTTTGAATAAAAGAGGATAATTAACTACATCCCAGACACTCTTACTGTCCTTTGCACCATCTGCAGCTTCAAGATCTCCTCACGCTTTATATCTCAATTCACCTTTACGAGCCTCTAGTGTTAATCTACAAATTTGTCCTGTGTGCTTTATTTCAGCAATGTACTTTGGGGTTGCCTTCAGTGCCATCTTTAAAGATTTATGTGCAGTTGAACAGACAGTGTTAAACCATCTACATTGGCGGGGAGTACTTAGATGTTTATACTATAGCAGTGTACCCAATATGCTATGACATAAAGAACCAAAACACTTTGGAATAGTACAGAGGTCTATATCAGCAGACGAGCAAGCCCTAAAGGAAGGCTCAGTATTTTTTACTGAGTGTCACATAAACGATGGGGATCAATAAGTTCTCATTTAATTTGTGTTTCATTGTATTACTAAATTGAATCAGCCTTTCCTCTGATGGCAAATTATTATTAGTCAGATTTAAACGCAACTCTAAAGATAAAGGGTTATGAACACTTACACACTTGATAGTCACTAAAATCTTTATAATCAAAGGGACAAAATGTATTGAAATCATTTTGAAATCTATAGTACTGCTCAACCCATTGCTACTATAGGTAGGTATTTTGGAGCTGGAAGATAAATCTATATTATGAGCAAAAGAAAAATTATTTTTGATATTATCCTATGTAATGCATCCCATAAGCAGAGAGTGTTTCTAATGAGTAAAATCTTCTGAGGCATATTAGTAAAACCAAATTCACAATATACTAGTGTGAGAAATTGGGTTGTTGGCTGAGCTGGTCAAATTTTTTCCCAAGCAACAACCAAAATCCTTGTCTGAGTGGTCCACAAAAGTCACCAAATTAACCTGTATTAAACCCTCTGGTAGCTTGGCAAACAAGCAATCGTGCTCAACGTAGAGGCACTGTGATAAGATAAGTATTTATGCAGCACACAAACAGGAATAAAGTGAAAACACAAGAGATATCCCACACCAATTTAGAAAAATATAGTGAAATTTAATAAAAACATTAGACCCAAACATCAAAATCCAATTAGTAAAACTGGAGACATGCATTTCTAAAGGTTTAAGTAAAAATAGTGCCAAGCACCAGAAAACTTTACCTGTGGATATCTCGTCATGCTAGACCAGGACAAAGTCACAAGTTCAGATTGACCAGGATGGACTGTAGGCCAGATACAGGGACCAGGTTAGTCCTGCTGAAAACGTTACCCACTCAAAGTCCCCGTGCACAGAAATAAAAACTTCATGATTTCAAAAGAGGAGCCTAACTGATGCCCGCCAAGGGTCCAGCACCTGAGGAGGCACCTCTTGTGGAATCATTAACTCACTCCAGCAGAGACCAGCAGGGCCTAGGCAGGCCAGGTTGCACCAGGTCAAATGGGCTGTTGTAGGGAGGCCTCTGGAGCTTGTTGTGTCCCTGTAGTTCAGAACAAGAGGTCAGACAACTGACCCTTGGCGTCACTCTGGTAGTCCTGGGTTCAAGCAGATGGCCCTCTCTGCTTCAAGCAGCAAGGCAGGCCTCAAGCATCAGGGCAGTCCTCTGAAGTACAAGGCAGTCCTTCTAAATTCTTCAATGGGTCCAGGATTGTACTGAAGAGTTGGTCTGAGGGTCCATTATTTATACTTGGGGTCAGCTTTGAAATGGAATAAACCTTTGGAGTTTTCAACCCCACAGATGGTTCTGGAATTAATTTCCTCTTTGCCCAGGGCCCAAGATGTTTGGGGTGACAAAAGCCTAGTGTCAAGTTCCTTGTGAGTGTTCAGAGGCAGTTCCTTTGAAATGTAAGTGGGGCAGGGAATAGCCCCACACCTCCTATTCTGACAGGATAGCCCTTTCCCAGTTACACCCAAGTCCTGTTGTTCACTGTCTGGGCCCAGTATGCATTCCTGATGAGAGACAAATAAACATGCCCAGGCAGCCTGAAATTCTTAAAAGGATTCAGAACGTTTAGGCCAGGAAAATGCCAACTTTCTGAAAGTTGCATTTTCAAAATTGAAATTTAAAATCCAACTTTACCATTAAAGAGGGTTTTAAATTGCAGCTCATTTGCACCAAAACAGGGCACTTCTACTTGCCTTCAATTAAAGGTTAGCGCTTCAATATAATACAGTAACCAATGTTAATCTTTGGGAGAGGGAGACCTTCTTGTAGTAAAAATCAAACTTAGGAGTTTATCACCATCAGGATACATAAAACGTAAATGCCCAACTTTTTAAATACAATGCACCCTGCCCTATGGGCTGTTTATGGTCTACCCCAGGGTGACTTATGTATTAAAAAAGACGGTTTTGTCCTGACAAAAGGTTTATTTTGCCAGGTCAATTTGACAGGTCAAAACTGCTCTACGGTCTGCAATGGCAGGCCATTGACATGTTTTAAAGAGCAACTTAAGGTGGTGTTACAGCAAGTGCGGCAGGTCCAATAATAGCATTTAATTTACAGTGCCTAGGTACATGCTCTACTACTTTACCAGGGACTTGTATATAAATGAAATGTGCCAACTAGATGTTAGCCAATGGTACCATGTTTTAAGGAGGGAGCACACACACTTTAGCACTAGTTAGCAGTGGTAAAATGCATAACGTCCTGATGCCAAGAAAAAATCATTTCAGTCAACTGAAGAAGTGAAAGGAAAAGGTTTGGGCGAGACCACCCTAATGTTGAAAAGTCTAACAACTTGGTAACAAATCATCAAGCTGATCAGTATTAATAATGAATTAGGAAAAATCATGTGATCCTTTAGAGAAAAAAAGTAAAAATTGATACAAAGTAGTGCAATTAGTAACTTCTCCCTTGGTAGAAACGATTTGAATTGAGATAAAATGCCAAGCCTGCCATGCTGGAGATGGCATTGCAAGATTACAAAGAATATGTAGCAATCAATCTCAAAATGCAACCATCCACATTCTGTGACAACAAATTAAATCCTATCTAGTAACAATACCCAACCAATATTTGTTTGATCATTTAGATTGTATTCCTGCTATGTTCCATAAAATAATTTTTAGGACCACAAGAGACAAAGTGCACCTTAGAAACAGGATCAATAAAAGAATGTGCAGGGGTGGAGAGGTTTAGCAGGCAAAATTAAATCATCATCTGACAAAGTTGACATAGGTAAATGTATTCAGTGAAAGCAGCAAATGGATGTCAGTCATTGTACCACCCTCCCCAACCTGGGAGCATGTGACAGAACACACCACACGTAGGGCCATATTTATACTTTTTTAGCACCTCATTTGCGCCATTTGTTTATGCAAAAGTGGTGCAAACTTACAAAATACCATTATATTTTGTAAGTTTGTGCTGCTTTTGCGTCACAAATTGATGCAAATGGAGCGCTAAAAAAGTATAAATATGGGCCATAGAGCTCTAGATTGGACTTCTTCATTCTTCAGCATACGATCATACACTATTTGTTGATTATGTCATAACTTTTAATAACCACACCTTAACACCTCTCAGAAAATTACATTGTTGTGTAGCCATTTTAGCTATAGCTCCATGCATGTTATTTTAGCATACTAGGCTTGCTGCTGTGCACTTTCACCTAGTTATATTTTATTCAGCTTCGTTTTATTATTTTTACAATAGCCACTTTTGCAGTCTTGTTTTATTTCTCTCTGTCTAGTAGATGTTTGTGCTTAGGCCAGCACTATGTTCTTAAACAAGACATTCTTGCTCACTCTGTGCTTCTTTCAAGGCTGCAGTTAGATAGGTTGCCCATGAACGTGATACAGGTTTTGACTCTAACATTCATAGAAAAACCACACATCCTTTGGTAGGGACATTTTCTCAGAACATCAGCTGTTTTCTCATAAAAACACTTCCCTGTCCCTTACACATTAGAGGGAGATTCTAGTGAGAGAACCACAATTGTATGCTGATTGTTGAACGCTTCGCTTCAGCTGCTTATGCAGACTTCAGGTCTTTACTCAAGTATGGGGGATGATCTCTTCCCAGGGGAACCTGAAGGGCAGAATTAGAGCTTAACATGCTGTGCTCCATTACAGCCTAGGTAGGAATTAGTCTATTGACTCTAGTGACAATCTGGTAGCGTTATTGCTATGTTTTACACTCCTTGTCACAATTTTAATCTTGTCATGCTGTATCGTCCTAGTTATTGCAGCCCATGCTTTGCTATCTAAGATGCAGTTGCTTCATTAAAACCTTATTGAAACATATACTGCCTCTGTTTGTCATTGTGTATGTGAGACTAATGTAACTCAGAGAAACGGATGAGACCTGAGTGACCACAATTACCCTGAGAAATCAATTCTGTCATGCGCTCGGCTGCCCAATCTTCCCTGCCCTTGGGTGGAGATGAGGCACTGCTAGGTAACCAGAGCAAAACCCCGATTGGGGTGACAGGTGTCACCTGTAGTTGTTCAGGCTCAGTCTCCCACACCGCAGGTGATTCTGCAGCTCAAAATCCAGTAGTCTCATTAAAATAATGAGAGCCTACACGACAATGTGATCTTTCTCTCAAGTCAACCCAGTACTCCAAAGGTCCTAACTCGCCTCGTGTCCCAACACCACATCTCCCCCGTTGTTACAAAATACAAACAATAGTTACAACACATCTCTTCAATAAGTTGTTGAGGTGCACACACTTGTCAACCAGATCGAGTTGTATGAGGTAGTTGAGATGCATTCTGGTCCTGCACCGATGGCAAATGTTCTGATGCTTGACCTGGACTGTCCAGCAGAATCACCTGACCCATAATTGCAGGAGCTGATAACTGTCAAGGTAGGTTCTTAAAATGTGACGACTCCTGTGTGATGAACTTTCCAGGACATTGTGCTTTCGCCATGTGTCCTATACACGTCACCACCCTCAGAGGATTGACATCAAACAAAGCGCCTGTTTTTCACTTTTGTTTCTGTTTGACCAGGAACCAGTCACCTCCATTGATTTGAGAAATTGGGTTGTTCATTTACTGAGGTGTGAACCCTGGTCACGCAACAGCCACAGTCCCTTGCAGGGTGAACTGCAAAAAGTCACTAATGTAACATGTGGTTTATCCTGGGTAGCTTGGCACAAAAAACAGTCAGGCTAACCGTAGAGGCAATGTGTTAAGTATTTATGCAGTACACAAACAGCAGAATGGTGAAAACCCAACACAATAACAACCCAAACCAATTTACAAAATAAAGAAAAAAGTAATACATCATTTGACACAAAAACCATCAAACTCCAATTAGTAGAACCTGAGTTATGATTTTTTTAAATTGATGGTTCAAAATAGCAAGTCCACGGCTATGGAAAATTGACACCTGGGCACCTTTTGCACCACAATCAAGGGTCCAGGCATAGATGGAGACCTCTTGGGGGGCACAAGACTCACTCATGCTGGGTCCAGGATAGGTGTAAGATGGTGGGAGCCTGTTATGTTCCTGTGGCTCTGAACAGGATGCCAGCAAAACTAGCCCTTGGAGTCACTTCTGGAAGTCCTTGGTGCAGGTGAAGAAGCAGAACTCCACAGCAGGGCTGGCCTCTGAAGGTTCAAAGCAGGCTCCAGGCAGCAAAGCGGTCCTTCCGGGTACAGCAACAGTCTGGCAGCGTGCACAGCAGGTCACAGCAGCAGGCAGACTTCTTGAAGTCCTTCTGCACCTCAAGTAGTAAACTGAAGAGTAGGTCTGAGAACCCTATATTTATACCCTGGTGCCTGCTCCCAGAAGTTGGGAGAAGTTACCAAAAGGGTTCTTAGAGGTTCAAGGAGTTCCCTGCTTCTCCTGGCCTGGCGTCTAGCTGACAGTTCTAAAAATACAAGGGTTTTAAGCCTATTGTGTGGTTGCAGAGCCGAGCTTATTAGGTGTAAGTGGGGCTGTGCTTAGCTCCGCCCCTCCATCAAGCCAGTTATGACCCATTCAGGCTCTGCTAATCCCACTATTGTGTGACTGTCTGGGAGGAATTCACAAGTCCTAACTGTCAGTTACACCTAGTGTTGTGACTTAAGGCAGGCTGCAGACACAGAGGGCTAAGTCCAGGAAAATGCCATCTTTCTAAAAGTGGCATTTTCAAACTTATAATGATATCTAATTTTACCCTTAAATAATGTTTATCATTACAAGTTCATACATACCAAATATGACACCACCTCTGGTTTAGAAATGATAATGTATTAATTATAATAAGAACTCCCTAATGTTATCTCATTGTAGAAGTAGGCTTCACATTAGTTAAAAAATGAATTTGGGAGGTTTTCACTACTGGGACATGTAAAACTTAATGATACATATCCTACCTTATAATTTCACAGCACCCTGTCCTATGGGCTACCTATGGCCTATCTTAGTGGTGACATATGTAATAAAATGGGAGTGTAAGTCTTGGCAAAGGGTTTCAAATACTAAGTCGACATGACAGTGGGACATTGCCTTCAGGCTGCAATGGCAGGACTGGGACTTGTTTTAATGTGCTACTTAAGTGGGTGGCCCAATATGTGCTTAAGGCTCACAAGTAGCATTTAATTTACAGGCCTTGGGTATATGGTATTCCACTCTACAAGGGACTTAAATGTACAATAAATATGTCAATCAGGTGTATACCAATCAAATCATATTTTAGGAAGACAGCACAAGCACTTAAGCGCTGGTTATTAGTGGTAAAGTGCACAAAGTCCTAAGGCCATCAACCACAATTCCCGGAAAAAGTACGAAGGAAGAAGTAAAAAGGTTTGGGGTTGACCCTATAGAGTGGGTCATTTCCAACAGTCAAAGAATGTTGCCTGAGCTAGTTGATGCTGATTGGCATGTGTTTTCTTGCATTTTTGAGAAGTGTTGAGGTCACAAACCTTATCTGCATGTAAGGATCGGCCCAATGTCCACTGTTGCAATGTTGTTTGAATAGCTCTTCCAAACAGTAAGGTGGCAGGACTCTCACCAGGTGTGGGGTGAGATGTTGTGCGATAAGCATGAAGGGCTTGACACAGGGCTTGACTCATCTCAGTTCCTTTCATCGATGCTCATTGAATTACCCTTTTGAGGGTACTCATGAACTGTTCAGCAGCACCATTGACTTGGGCCACAGTGGCATACTCTTTTGATGCTTGACATTCGGTTTGATTTGAATTCTCTGCTATTGGACAGTGAGCCATTGTCAGATTTGAGAATGGCGATGATACCCTATGCTGCAAAGAAGTCATCCACCACTCAAAGACCTTGTCATGGGTGGTGGATGACAATTCCGCCACTAAGGGATAGCGTGAATACTCACCAATGACTACCGTTATATGATGTTCATTTCCTAAGGGCCCAAAGAAATCAACTGCAACTTTCTCCCAAGCCTTTGTAGGAAGGTCAGACATTTTCAATGGGTGTTGCGTTACTTTAGGGCAAAGGCAGTTGCAAAGATGGCACTCCTTTAGTTCCTCCTCTACTCGCTCATCCAGGTGCGGGAACCACACTCAGTCTTTTAGGGCTCTTTTGGTGTCTAAAACATCATGATGCTATTCATGGGCTAGTTCAATGACTTGCTTTCTTAGGCTCTTAGGTATGATGATTCTCAAGCCTCTGAACACAACACCTTCCTTTGTCACAGACAGTTAATTCAGTGCATTTTTCAATTTATGAAACTCAGGGGCATATTTAAGAGCCCCCAGAGGCAATGGAGCATCACTTTATGTGACGCCCCAGAGGGGCTAACCTCTGCTCCATATTTACAAGGAGGTGCAATGCCACTTTTTTGTGGTGTTATGCCTCCTTGTAAATATGGGCTCCTCCGATGCAGTTTTCTGCATCAGAAGGGCGTGCAATGGGTATTGTTGTGGGCGTGCCACAACAACATCCATGGCATTTTGATGCTGTCTCAGATTTGCAAGATTTCATTAACCTGTGGCAGCGCCAAAATCTAACGCTACCCCAGGGGTGGCGTTAAAAAGGCACAATGATGCGGAATACTTTTATTCCTCCTTGTTTTTTGCTTTTTGCATGCCTGCTGCATTCTGCAGCATGCATAGAAAGAGCAAAATGCCAGAAATGATTGTTATGTTCCCTTCCTGCACATAAACAAATATTTCAAAAAGACACTTTGCATTCTGCAGTACACACAGAAGTGCCAAATTGCTATTAGTGATTGTTTATGCTCAGGAAGGGACACCTTCCCACACATAAACAATCACACCCCTCAATGCAAACTCCTTGCACAATGGTTGGTGCTGGCAACTAAATTTAGCACCTGTGTAGGGGACAACACAGGGGTGCACCATATTCAATTAAATACGCCACATCCCTGCGTTATGAAAATTACGGAGTTTGGCACTGCCAATTTTGGCGCAGCATCACACTCCTTCATTGTCCTCTAGATATGAGCCTCAATGTCTTTGTCAAGAGGTTGAACACTCATCTTCCATTATTTAGTTGTGATGATGTCTTTGAGAATGATCATGTTCTTATCAGAATTTGTAGCAGCAATAATCTGTTCGATGGATAAGGCTGTCGGTGTGCTGGACTTCACAATGAAATTAATGTACTCTTCAGCTGTTTTGGATATTAAACTCTGTTTGTGGAGGGGTACTGGTGAAAAGTAATCAGCAGGGTTGTGATCTTTACCTGGCATGTGTACAAAGACATAGTCCTACTCTTACAATCGCAATCACCACCTCTCAATGTGAGAGGGCATCTTGGCTTTTGGATTTCCAAAATTAGTGAGCAACACTTGGTGGTCAGTGATGATGGTGAAATGCTTCCCATACAGAAATACATGAAAATGTTCGCAGGCACACACTACACCCAGCCTCTCCTTCTGCGTCTGAGAATGGGCATGTTCTGTGTCAGACAGGCTTTGACTAGCATATGCGACAATGTGTCTGAATATTCAGAGCACCATTATGTTGAGTAAGAATTGCACCCAGCCCTACCTGGCTCGCAGCCACAGGTATCTACGTATCTAGCTTGGGGTCAAAACAGGCTATCTCATTTGCATTTTCAATCTTGTTTTCTTCTTTTGAAACTTTGATCACATTCAGAAGACCACTGAAAAGGGACAATTTGTTTTGTCAACTCCCTCAATGGGGCACTCACTGTAGCAAAGTTACAAATATACTTTGAGCAATAACTGGCCATGCCCAAGAAGGATCTCAGCATGGTGACATCTTGAGCGGGCATGTGGCTGACTATGCTTGCAATTTATCTGGGTCAGGAGCCATTCCCTCACCAGTGAACATGTGCCCAAATAATGTAATCTTGTTCTTGTGAAACTCACACTTTGCTGCATTCAGAGTGAGGCTTGCATCAGCAATCAATTGGCATACTTGAGTCAGACCTCTGCCAGAGCTTTGTCATGCCCCTCCCATGTTGCTCCAAACACTAGTATATGACTGTAGTTAAAAGCATGAGTGAAATGTTGAGCTATTAGGCATATGACATAAATATTTCTGCAGCTGATGACACTCCAAAACTCAAACTTTTTTATCTGAACAAGCCAACGTGAGTCAAAAAGTTAGTGATACACCTGCAGTTCTCTTCCAACTCGAGTTGGTAGAATCCCTTGTTCAGGTCAAGGCGAGAGAAGGCTTTGGCACCTCTCAATTGTATGATCATGTCCACTATGTGTGGACCTAGATGCCTTTCGCTCTTGATTGCTTTCTTGGCATGATGCATATCAAAACAGATCTACACTGCACCTCCACTGTTCTTATTTGGCACCACCACTGTGGGCAAAACCATTTGGCGTAGGACTGGTGGATCGCTCAATGATGTCATGCTTCATCAAAGTTTGCAGTTCTTTTTCAACAGCATTTTGCAAGTGGAAGACAATTTGGTGATGCCAATGGGCAACAGAGTGAATGTCCTCATTAATGTGACGCTGCCATTTCATTGTTTTGAATCTTCCTAGCCCATGAAGAAACAATGGAAATCGACTCACAATTTTTGACTGCGTGTGTAGGTGGTAATTGAGAGGTATCAGTCCTCATTCAGCATCAGTAGCAAAACTGAGCAGACAGGCACTGGATGAAGTTCATTAAAGCTTGTGAATTGGCACATGCACGGGCATTGCTTTGTATCAGATAGTTGCTGTGAATGACCCTTGCCTTTGCACCGGTTTAAAACAGCCCATTTGTATACCTACATGTTTGATCAGTTGAGGCACAGCACAGGAGACAGGTTATTAAATTTCTCAACTTTCATGATGTTAATCGATGCATCACTGTCTATGATAAAGGTTGCTGGGCAAACGTTAACCGTTACTGTAGTTTTGGAAAGTGTCCAAATGAACTTTTTGTTTCGTTTGTTGATCTTGCTTGTGTACTTCCTTGCACACAGCTAACCCAACATGAGCTTGGTGTACTTTGGCTGACATCATCATTGCACTCCCATCTTCTTCACTGACTCTTTATAATGACATTGAAGAGCACTTGTCATAACCTGGTGTTGCTTTTTGGCCTTGTGTGCATGGCGAGAATGCTTCTGTAACTTTCTAGCATCCAGTTTCTCTTCTTGCTGTGATGCAATTCATTTCTCTTTTACTATGCAAACTGTTTTGAAGTGGTTTTCTTTTCATCTACATTTTCATGCCTGTCCTATGGCTGGATATTTACCTGCATGGGACTATGAAAACACACATTGGAAATACAGCTTTTCCTGTATTGAAGACGTTAACTTGTGTGCATTCGCTTTGTACTTGTGTTTGCTTTTTATGACAAAAGCTGATTCCTTTTTCACTGTTCTCCCTTCCATGTCAGAAGCTTGTCAGTATGTTCTTTCATCAGCTCTTGCAGTCATGAGTATTATTTTAAAACTGATCTTCTCTCTCCACATTCGTCTTCTGGAAGGGTCTGGCAGACAGCCGTCAATGAATCTAAGGCATATGGCTTCTTCTTCATTAAATTCACTAAACTTGCAGTGTTTGATGAGCCCATCCAGTCTTTCAACAAACTCATCCACAGTTTCACCAGCTTGCTGTCTTGCTTGATTGAAAAGAAATTGTTCCTTCCATAGTTGACATTCGGCATCAGATTGAATATAGGGTTCAATGCTTCTTTGATTTGAAGTATGATACTGCATCAGCCTGTGAGATTTTCTTCAATACTTCACTCTGTCATTGGCAAGGTTCTTTAAATACTTATTGATTGTTTTTATCATCTAATTCTTGTAGGGCATCGATTAAATCATCAAACGTCTTGACACATGCTGTCCACTTGATGCTTATATTTTGTCTCTTGTAGTGTCGAATGGTGCTCGTGGCTTCAAAAATACAGCTGCATCATACTTTGTGCTCTTCTCTACAGCCCTCAAGAACATATGCTGTTCAAGTGACAACAGCTGTTCACCCAGCACTGCAACTTCTGCAAGCACAGTTCTTTTACTTGCACTTGGGTTGTCTCACCAAAGCTGATGTCGTAGATCATCATCTCTTTCTTGACGGTGAGTAATGATTGTTATTTGTGTTTAGCTTTTTGCATCATACCAGGTTGACACTGCCTTTAGCATTTCACTTTTGACTGATGATGGCTTTGTGTTATGGCGCTGCACAGCTTTGCTTCTTTTAGCTTTACCAATGTATTCTGGTGGGCCTTTCAAATACTCTCCTCCGCAGGGCATTCAACATCTTCAAGGACATATAAGGGCTGGAGTTGGGCTTCGACTCCACACATGCCAACTCTTACCTGCTTCTCTTCAAGCTAAGTGCATGTGTCAGCACAATCAGCTTTTTGTGTCTTTGCAAACTCCCAAGTAGAGTAGCCTTGTTTCTTTGGGGCACATCTACCCTACTTGTCACCAGTTGTAGCATTCTCTACACCTCGGAAGATTGCAAAAGAACATGCCACCCATGGACCTCTCAATTAGATGTCCTTATTCCTCAGCTTAGGGTCACACACTATTCGTAGATTACGTCATAACCATTAATGACCACACCTTAAGACCTTCCAGCAAGTTACGTAACCTGTCTCTCAAGTCTGCCCAGAACCACAAGGGTCCTAGCGCACCAGGTCTCACGCCACTACAATCAATGTCTGCTGCTGTATCAAGAGAGACAAAGCAATTTCCTGTTTGCATTATATACACATTGATTATTACTTACCAAATTCTGAGTAGGGGTATAGCAAAGTTGTTATAAGAAGTCTTAGAGTGTGGTTGATGAAAGAAACAGAAAGGATGAGCATGAATTATTCTTTGAAAGGTTAATCATGTGTTTCAAATGATATCACAAACTCTTCACAACTGAGGGTTCCCAGAAAGTTATCAGTACACAATCTCCAGATAAATATTTAGGGCCATAATCTATCCAATTCACCCTGTTATCATGTATAATCTCTCCATACGAATCCTATTCTCACCCTGAATTAATTTTCAATCAATGCTTTAAATCACACCAATCTTCTCTTTTAGTTGTAGTTAGCATTGGAACAGCACTAAAACAATAAGATAAAGTGTACAGTCAGGAGGGAGCTGGAGAGTAACCTTATGTTTTATGTTGGATACTGTCACCCTATTTGATCCAAGCACAGTGGACTGAACAATGCCCTGATGTGCTAATCTACTAGGAGTTAACCAACTGCCCTGAGAGGACAAGTTGACACTATTACCATGCTTTACCAGTCTACAGGGGATGGTACAAGAGCTACTGAAAGTCAAGTTGGCACCATAACCCTGTGTGCTCCGAGTGTTAGTTGTCAGCAATACAACATCTTTATCCAGAACCTTATTAGTTGAGCTGGTAAAATGAGAGGAACTAGAGCAGTTTTGATTGGAATATGATTGTCAGTTAAGTTTATTTTGCAGGCTACTAAATTTCTCAAGAAATTCCAATCTAAATGTTTTCAGAATATCTTCTAACTACCAAAGAAATCAGTGCAGTAGTCCATCCATTTTGTTTTGGAGAGCCTTTGCAACATAAACACCTGCAACACTCTTTTTACCTCTTAAATTGCTACCAGGGGTAACATGAACACCAAGAGACAACCTAACAACTGATCACCGGTATCCTTCCCCTCCTTTTCAACATGCATCTCTTTCTTTTATCTTTTCATTGGTTGGAGGCTATCTGGGGGCTATCTTATGTCAAGGGGCCATCAGTAATTTTGAGTATTACTCAATGCAAGGATTTACTGCAGGCTTTAAGAAGTTTTATGTGAGATCTTATCTATAAAAGTCCTCGTAGGTGCTGCCATTTATGGTTCAAAAACTTGGGCATTAGTTATACTGGCAGGTCTCACATTAATTGAATCAAAAGACAAGTATTGTGACTGGAGCTGTGCGGTATCAATTTTTTCCTCAACCAACCTGGTTTAATTATTGATTGCCTCCCCCATAGCTATTGGTAAATGGGTAGTGTTAAAAATTGAGTTTCTGGTTAGTAGAGGTATACACCCTGACCAAGCAGGAACCTCAAACCTAGTCAGGCTAAATGTCAGGCAACCCTAAATTAACCTGTGCTCACCACATGCTAGTTTGGTGCACAGGCTTTACCTAGAGGCAATGGGTAAATTATTTGTGTAACACTTCATACACTAAAACAGTAAAACACCACACAAAAATATTCCACTTCTGGTTTAGAAACATAGAACTTGATTTAGGAAACAAAACATGACCAAAAGGACCAAAATCAAATAAGTAGAACTTTAGTTCTGAATTTTTAAAGAACAAACTGTAAAATAGTGCATAGAAGCAAGTATGTAGAAGCAGGGATATTTGGTCACCCTGGACTTGGACAAAGTCAAAAGTTCAGGCTGACCACGATGGCGCTCAGGCCTGATTCAGTGACCCAGTGAGGCCTGCTTAACAAAAGTAGCTTAATCCTGGTTGCATTAATGATGAAGATGCAGGGTGAAGCTGAAGTGATGCCTGTGTCAATCCCCGCAGCGCAGGCGATGCATTGGTTTTTCCCATTCAGCAGAGGGAAGCTATGATTTTCCACACACAAGTGGTGATGCGTCACTTCTGAGGTGCAACAGGTCCAAAGGCTATGCAGTGGTTCTGTTACTGCAACAGCAGTGATGAGTCGAGGACAATCCATGTCGCAGAGGTGAAGCATGGGTTCTGATCCATGCTACAGGGGCAGTGTGCCAGTTCTGATCTGCACAGTGACAGTGATCGGTTGGGTACAAAGACGATGCATCAGTGCTCATGAAGCAAGCTCCTAAGGCCTACTTCAAATTGTCTAGGACTGGAGTGGCACCACGTGGCAAGGCACACTTAAAGCTGGCAGAATCCAGGTGCAGAAGTATTTTGTAGGAATTTTTTTATGTCCCTGACACTTCAGATCATGAGACTAGTCAGATGGCCCTTGGAGTCACTCTGGGTTTAGGACTGGAGAGATGCAGGTCTATTTCCTATCACTCCCAGGCAAGAGGGCAGCAGGCAGCAAGCCAGAAGAGCACAGAAGGAGTGCAGCAGAGTAGCAGTCCAGCAGAGTGGCAGTCCTTGTAGCTGCACAAACGTTCTTCTTCCTAGCGGGTAAGTCACAAGTCCAGAAGTGTACTGAAGTGGTGGAGTCTGAGGTCCAGTTCTTATACCCAGAGGTGCCTTTGAAGGGCGGGATACTTCAAAGAAGGGTATTTGAAGTTCAGTGAAGCCCTCCGTATCCTGTCCTGGCTCTAGACTCACAACAGTGCGGTACGCAGCTATTTGTTTGGGGACAGGACACAGCCTATTCAGGTGCAAGTGTGAAACTGTGTCCAGCTACTCCCGCCCATCCTCCCAGGGTGGCTGATCTGGTGACACCGAAGCTCCCATTGTATCTGGCTGTCTAAAGGAAATACACAAAGTCCAGCTGTCACCCAATCCAGGCGAACAATCAGAGACAGGCTGTAGGCACACAGGGCCAAGAGCAGGAGTATGCCAATTTTTTCAAAGTGCATTTTATCTATTGTAATGAATAATCCAACTTTACCATTAAAGCATTAAAGAGGTAATGTACATGGCAGGTCTACCTCCTTTCAATTTGAATTTACAGCTTATTAAATGTAATAAGGATATCCCAATGTTATGCTGTAAGAGAGGTAGGCCTCACAAGAGTGAACAAAGAATTTAAAAGTTTTCTACTACCAGGACATATAAAACAAGCATTTGCAATGTAACAGGTCTCACATTTGCTCGAGTTAGAGCTATAGCATTGTAACCTTCTAACTGGACTTTTTTTGCCACATAAATTGAAAATTGAAAGTAAAATAGTTTCACATAAGCAAGCCGATTCACAGCGCCACGGCCGCGATGAGCATCAGCATGAAGAGACACACAAAAGGAAAAAGAAGTTCGCTCGCAGTCAAACTTATTGGCAAAAGTGCAATTAGCCATTTAACAGGGGTGAGGGCCAATGCGGTAACAAAACCTCCTCAAGGAGGGACAACTGTAAACCATTTACCAATTTCATCAAAGGATTTTTGAAGGGCAAGCCTAAGAATGAGTGGTAGTGATGAGAGTGATGGGGGCGTGGTTAAAAGCCCAGATACATACCAACACGCCAGAAAAGCGGCGCTTGCGCACTGCTATGCTCAACCCAAAAATGGCATAATGCAAGAGCAGGTGTGCCTACTTCATGAAGTTATTAAAATACAGCTCTGTGTGACCCAATTCCCCTGCTTTTAAAAAAAGCGAGCATCAATTTACTATTCTGGAGCACAAGTGTTGATGGCAGACTAAATATATATCAAAGAGGGCACTAGAAGTCTTAAAGTAACAGTTGGGCATTTAATTAAAGAGAGCTCTACTTTTTGCCGGTCGATATGTTCTGTTTTGAGCTTGTTTCAAGGCAGAGTGAAAACACCAGAGCAGGGTGCAGGACTTGCATAGGGTGACCAGATTTTGAGGAGCAAAAACCGGGACAGGTCAGACATAAAAGAAGGACTAACGACTTTTCACTCACTTTTATATCTGGCATGTAATTTTTTTGCGTAGCTTTGTAATGTGTGCCTATACATGTGTGTGTATATATATATATATATAATATACACACACACACACGCACATTTACAAGACTATACATATAAAATTAGCTATGGCTTGACCCCCCCACCCTGCACCCCCAACCCGCCCCCACCCACCTCTCTCTGCCCCCCACTCCGTCTCTCTTCTGGGAGCAGACATTGGACTGTGTTGCCTGACAGAAACAGATAAATTACTTTAATTATTGCATACTCTGTAGGCGTCTGTTAAAGGAGAGCATACCTTGAACTTTTGCTTTCCTAGATAATCTGACCTTTGTCTCAAAAACCAGGACATTTGTTTAAAATTAAGAGAACAGAAATTAAGAAAACCGGGACTGTCCGGGGAAATCCGGGACGTCTGGTCGCTCTAGATTTGCGTGACGGGGATTACAGCACAGGGCCAGAGACGCGTTACAAGCATGATCTAAGGCATTGCTACCTTGTTTTGGTAGAGGCCGCGGGAATCTGACTCCAGGCAGCTTCAGAGTGCAGCGGGAAATACTCATGTCCAGAGACCAACTCTTACCTGGGCGAGCCAGCAAATTAACGGGGAGAGCCGAGCCAAGGACCTGGCTGAGCTCTACGAGCCGAACCCTGAAAGCATTTACCATGTAAAACCATGCCACAAATTCTGGTAAAAATACGACAGTGTCTTAAAAATTCATAAAAATGTATTTCTTTTACATCCAGAACGCATTAGTGCATCTGAACACATCAAATACCGAAGATGGTCTCATAAGTGATATTTTTTTTAAAGAAAGCTCAGTTAGTAAAAATACGATATTTGTCAAGGATCACACATTTTTACGAAACAGGAACCCCGTTATTGATCCCAGGTTTTTTAGTGGCACGTTTTGCATAGCCACTAAAAGAGGATATTTTTCTTTTGTTTGTTTCACATCAAAGATCACTGCTTTGCCTACAGTTCTTGGCGCATAACCCCACATGAAAAATCAGCTCAGTTTGGGCCCGAGGGTCCAAGAGGACCTCGACCTGAGCCAGAGCCTGCCATGAGTCTTGAGCCTGGCTCGAGCTTTCAGTGGTTTAGCCACCCCTATATGCAGTAAAAGCCGAAGAGTTATGACTTGCACAACATAGAAGTTATCCTATCATCCTTTCCCTGGAAGCCCTCCCCTCACTACAGTCAATCACGCTATAAAATAAAATCTTTTGAGTATCCCTGCCGGTCACACAACTGAGTCCTTAACATGGAAGGCCTGCAGCGTTATGTGCAGCATTACAAGTAAATAGTATGGAAATTAGTATATATTTTTGGGGAAGCAAAGAACTGGAGAATAGTGGTGTGGATAAGAAAGTCAGTTGACAGCTACACTGTCACGACTGACCATAAAAAGTAAGGTAGGACTGTGAGCTATGGGGAGAGATAGAAGCTACAGCTGAACCGCCATTGTTCAGGGCAATATGTGCCTCTTGTGACTTTACTGAAGTCACTATGAAAAGTATCACTAACATGCAGCAACATGAACATAGATTGTTAGCAGTTTGAAAGAAAAAAATCCACTTTTAATTAAAAAAATATCTACAGGTAGTTACCTGGGCTGTATACATAACTTATTTAAGGCACAGGTAGGTTAAAATAAACTGAATCACAAGTCCTCAGTCACTCAAGGGGGACCTAAGAGCTGGGCCGGCGCTAGGAATGGGCAGATGTCCACCAGGGCCCCACACCAGTGCGACCCAGCCAGGCCACGACACACTGGTCCTCTTGTAGCCCATGCCAATTTAATTAAGCAAGAGGTGTCTTGTTGCAATTGTGCCCGCAGGAGCCTCCCTGAGCCTTGCAGACATGGAGTAGGGCAGCGAGACCTTGGGGGTGGGGGGGGGGGGGGTCCTATGGGCCCATTTATAAGATGCACCATGGGATGCCTATTGTCCCACAGTTTAGTGTCCCAATAGTTTAATTTCTCAGAAGACACGCAACCTTTTACACATTGACCCCTATATGTGCTGCAAAAGAGGGTGTCTGTAAGTGGCTGAAAAGAAGGGGCTGCAACCCAGGAGGGGTCTGCATAAAGCAGCTTCAGGAGCAGGGTGGATGGGGATTAGGTACCGGGGCTCATCTATAAGGATGTAAACATCCCTGGATATGTCAAGTCGAATGCAAAGTAGAGGGGCCTCGCACATTCCCTTTCTGCCCAGGGCCCCGAAATCCGAGAACCACCTCTGCCTGACAGTATGTGGTAAGAGCAGTACACAGGGTAGAACTGGCCTTTGGGGTTGGGGGGTTAGAGAAAAAGAGAGCGAAAGAGAGAGAAAGTGTGTGCGTGCGTGTACGCGCAAGGGGAACAACATTTCTGAGGGTTGGGCTGAGTACTGTTGAGGCAGAAGTATACAGAAAAGGGAGGCACTGATAAAGTGCAAGGCGTTAATTCCGAAACAGATACTTTCTGCTCTGTCCGAGGGCACCACTGTGACACAAGAGGCGCATGCCCGGCTCGGTCCAGCAGGAATAAGTCCCTGCTCACTGAGGGGAGAGTAACTGCCACGGGCCGGGTTCCTCTTTCTGGCCCCAGCTCCAGCACCGCTCCTCCTCTCTTCCTTCCTTGCTCCCCTGCAGCAGGAGATGCCACAGGCACCGAGACCCCCAGTTCCCGTCAGCTAAGAGTGTTTATGGCTTGCCTACTTTTCATGCAACCTGACAGCACATGACTGGCATTGTGCTATGCATTGTTTGTGTCAGATAACCAGAGGCGCACAGCAACGGGCACTGTAAACACTTGGGGGCATATTTATACTCCGTTTGCGCCGAATTAGCGTAGTTTTTTTCGACGCAAATTCGGCGCAAAACTAACGCCATATTTATACTTTGGCGTTAGACGCGTCTAGCGCCAAAGGATGAGGAATGAGCGTCATTTTTTTGCGTGAACGCCTTCCTTGCGTTAATGAGATGCAAGGTAGGCGTTCCCGTCTAAAAAAATGACTGCGACGCAAATGCGTCGTATTTATACTGCCGGGCAAAAATCACGCCCGGGAGTGGGCGGGGCAAAAAACCCCGCATTTGCGCCTCTTTTTAACGCCTGGGTCAGGGCAGGCGTTAAGGGACCTGTGGGCTCAAAATGAGCCCACAGCTGCCCTCCCATGCCCCCAGGGACCCCCCCTGCCACCCTTGCCCACCCCAGGAGGAAACCCAAGGATGAAGGGACCCATCCCAGGGACATTCAGGTAAGTTCAGGTAAGTATAATTTTTTTTTTTTAAATATTTTTTTTGGGCATAGGGGGGCCTGATTTGTGCCCCCCTACATGCCACAATGCCCAATGACCATGCCCAGGGGACATAAGTCCCCTGGGCATGTCCATTGGGCAAGGGGGCATGACTCCTGTCTTTACTAAGACAGGAGTCATGTAAATGGCGTCTGGGCGTCGTTAAAAATGGCGCAAATCGGGTGGAGGCGATTTTTTTGCCTCAACCTGACTTGCCCCATTTTAAGACGCCCTAACGCCATTTTTCCCAACGCCGGCGCTGCCTGGTGTACGTGGTTTTTTTCCACGCACACCAGGCAGCGCCGGTCTGCTAGCGCCGGCTAACGCCATTCAATAAATACGGCGCCCGCATGGCGCTTCAGAATGGCGTTAGCCGGCGCGAAACTTTTTGACGCTAAACTGCGTTAGCGCAGTTTAGCGTCAAAAAGTATAAATACGGGCCTTGAGGTTTGGAGTGCCAGTGTGCACAGAGGAAAACAGCAAGTCGAAGGGTTGCGTGCATTTAACCTTCCTGTATGAGAAGCCACTAATCAACCCATGAGTTACACTCGGTATGCAGAAAACCCCACTGTAGCCCATTCCTAAAACAGTTTTTCTCAGGAATACAAAGATATGCAAGCCCACATTGATAATCTATTTACATTATGTACACTGCAAAAGCCCTTCGACGCCTAAGAGTGAAAATAATTGCATGAAAAAACAAGCATTTGGAATACAATAGTCTTGTGTTTGCTAGAGTTAGAGCTCATAGCAATGTAAATTACTGACTGGACTTTTATTGCCACACAGACTGAAAATAACAAAAGGAAGAGAGCGAGGGTGAGCTGGCCCTGGAAAAGCCCCTCTCTACTGTTGGCTTATATTTACAGAGGGAGCTGGTGGGGACGAGTAACTGAACAAGCACCCACACTGTTGAGGTGAAACAGGCAAATGCCAAAAAAAAGTCCCTTACAGAAGGGATAAACAGGACATAGCATAATTACACAGTACTTTGTGCTGCTCCCAAAGTGAAAAAGGCAGGACAAAGAGGCAGAACTGACCACTAGCAAGCAAGGATTTTTTGAAGGACACTGCAACTAACAAATCAAAACGCTGGAACTCACTCTATTGTGTACTTTAGTATACAGCAGGCCCAACGCTAATGCTCGACCTAAAAACTAAAAAGCACGTGCCCTACCTTTTAATTACATCACACTCTGCTGCATGGAGCTTAAGGCTTGGCAAGTGGCTGTGATTGACACTGCATTCAGGCTGAAATGGCAGGCATGGACATGTTTCAGGAGGGCTACTTGAGTGGGAGGTACAATAAGTGCTACAAGCTTATCAGTAGCATTTAATTTACAGTTCCTGAGTACATGTTATACTGCTCTAAAAGAGACTAACAAGCAAAACAAATATGCCAATCGGGTATATGCCAATCAAACAATGTTTTAAGGACACACTAGAAGCACTTTAGCACTGGTTAGCAGTGGTAAAGTTCACAGAGTCCTAAGGCCAACAAAAACGGATTCAGCAACATTGGAGGTAAGCAGGCAAAAAGTTTGGGGCAAGACTATTCTAAGGCTTATAGGTCTAACAGACAGTGATAGAGGAGGACATTGGTGGTAAAATATCCTTCCTTCCCTTCCTTCTCTTCATTGAATTTATCACGCGGTTGCAACATTCTCAAAAGGTAGGTTAGAAACAACCTATCTTAAAGTTAGTTTAGTCCTTCCCAAGTCACAGAATCAAGAGGGGTGGCCAAGCCTAGCCTCATCCCAGTTTTGACGGGTACAGACAGGGCTGCTCTGGCTCAGAGTTTGTTTGGGCCATGGTCGAGTGAATCCCAAGCACGTTCCATGCTGTGGTAGTCAGGCAGCACTCTTAAGTACATGGTAAATTCCTCCCCCCAGCCTCACAGGGAGAACAGGGTGCTCCTGGGATATGAAACCTCCTCCAAACCAGCAATGCACCCCCTATTGTTTAAAGTCTATAAAATCTAAGCAAACATCTGTGGACCCTAACTGAGTGTGTCAAGTAAACATTAACCAGGAGACAGTACTTGAGATTTACTAGACATAAGTTCACTATACTGCTGATAGGCAATGGCCTCAGGGGTAACATTGGGCATATTATCTGCTGTTGTATCCATAGTTCTCATTTAACATTTATAAATTGGATGTATCTGAAGTAAAACAAAACAATAGTATCACAAGTGCAATCCCATCTCTAGCATGGATTTCACAATTCCAAGTTACAGCATCATCTGTACACTGAAACATTTTGGTATTTTTTTTGTTTTATACTTTTATGGCCCTTGTCAAAATGAACAATATTTATTTCAAGTTTCAAGGGATTTGTGGAGTTTTAATATTAACGTCTTAGTTCCTAATTTTTAACTATGATAGAAATACATTCCTAACAGATTGTTTTTTGTCTGAGCAGCCTTGGTAGTCCGAGGAGCAGGTGAATTTGTTGGGATGTAATTTGTTGAAGTACCTGGGAATTCATGTTAACATAGAAATTCTTTTAATCAAAAGAGCCGTCCAATGCTAACATGATTGCTATTTTGGCCGTCTGGCATAACTCAAAAATAAATTTGTGACATAGCAAGTAGTTTCGTAATGCGAATATTCCGCTCTGTGAAACATTGCGGCCAGTGAATATTTCCATCCTCAGTAGTTTCAAAAGCACTCAATTATTTAGAAGCTGAAGATAGAGGGATGGGGCTAGACCACGTAAAGATAAATTAATTCCAATACAGGGACACACAATAAGATATAACCTGTGACATATCAAAGCTCCCATTACTTGACTTTATTTTACTCTACAATAAGAAAATGGGGAAAAAAATAAAAAATAGAACTCAAGGACATAATACAACATAATACCGCATAACAAAGCGAAATAATATGACATCCTACACTGCCACACCACACCACACTATAGCATTACAATGTAAATTATAAACTATTAGCTATTCCTTTCCCCGGATGTTCGTATCTACCCCCATCCTAATCATTATTACTATCTTAAACTATCATCTACAACAGAACGACTATGATGGTGGCATATACCAAGTAAGACCTTAGTAGGTCAGTATTATGATGTAATAATACACGGCAAGGAGTTTGTAATAGGATGAGATACGCATTATCCCCGCGTAACCCGGGGCTCAGCTACACTCATTACCTATCCTACGATTAATAGAGAGACGCTTGGCATAATGGCTTCTAACATGATAATGTGATAAGATACCAGGATATGTTATGTTGATCAACCTAATATGTCATTGAAACGTAAGGCGAGACGTGACGAGGCAGTGTTATAGGTGAATAGAAATGCTCAGGAAGTATTATATTATATTGTATATTGGTATCTTTATGTACCCTTGCATACGTGAGAACTGTAATACTCTGTTTGAGCTCTTTCCCCCCTCCTTCGCCCTGCCCCCCCCCCCTCGCCAGCCGGTCTCGGTCTTTCTGTCTGCCCAGTCCCTACTTTAATTTACGACCCTATCTTATGAACTCCTAAACATCCTACGATACCATACAACATCAAGTACTAGGCACAACGTCCTAAACACCATACCCCATCAACACCCGACACCCCCCCTCCTGTCCAGCGCCGCCCAGGTACTACAGTTATTAACCGATCATTACTTCTGCCAATATACCCTTTAGTTATATAACTAATACACTAGCCACTAACCACAGATGAACCGACCCACTTCTCGATACATAAACATAAGCACTGCTGTATACCCCCCCCACCCCTCCTTATCACCGACATATCGATAACTGGCTGTCTGTTGTTTCCCCCCTCACCCCCCCCGATCGAGATCGCCCGACGGCACGAGAGCTCCGAGAGAAATCGGTCCCGCCGTTTACAGACCTAACGAACGAAGGAGTTTGGACTCCTAACCTCCCTCATCCCTATCCTTCTCCACCTCTTCCCCCCAATTGCACGCTCTCTTGCTATACTCTCAATTTCAACTTCAGCACACGCATTCATCCCTTCCCCCTCCTTCCCCCTCTTTTCTTCTCCCTCTCATTTCTCCTTGTCTTCTTTTCCCCTCATATTTCCCCTCCATCTGGCTCTCGTCCTACTTATATTGCCTCTCTCCCTTCACCCTCTCCTCTCTCTTCTCCAGAGGACTCCCTTGGCCTCCACCAGCTGCTAACCCCCGTATAGAATAAAACACCGTATCATATCGAAACACAACTCCCACTCTAACAACTAAGTCAATATCTCCCAGTCTCCCTCCCCCCCCACCAACACCAACCCCGGAACGAGGGTGCTTACTCACAATTATCAAAGATGTCGAAGTCCCACCCTCAAGCGACGCGACCATTACATATACTCTCTTGGAATGTACACGGCATGACGAGCTATGTTAAGCGGAAAAAGATACTGTCCTATCTTCAATCCAAAAAAACAGATATAGCTCTGATTCAAGAGACTCACCTTGACCCCCTGGAATCCAGTAAACTTAAACGGGATTGGGTAGGGAGGGTTGCCTTCAGCGGCCGTCCAACGAGTCAGGAATCTTGAAGTAACGGACCCCGCAAATGTGGAGTGGCGATACTAGTGCGTAAATCCCTCCCGGTCACTATCATTAAAACATGGAATGATACGGAAGGAAGGTATATATTTGCTAAACTAAAACTAGGGGACACTGTTTTATGCGTGGGATCCATTTACGCACCAACCGGCCCAAAACGCCCATTCCTTCTACAGCTAAATCGCCTCCTGACAGAAATCGGAACTACTCGATACAT
Organism: Pleurodeles waltl; assembly: GCF_031143425.1. Lineage (NCBI taxonomy): Eukaryota > Metazoa > Chordata > Amphibia > Caudata > Salamandridae > Pleurodeles > Pleurodeles waltl. The sequence continues at coordinate 586,638,872 of NC_090436.1, read as the reverse complement.
AATCGGGGGAGACTGGAATCTCGTCCAAGACGCCATAATGGATAGGACAGGCCCTGTTGATATATGTAACAATCACGACAGAGCGCTTCTGACAGACCTGACCACCGACGTCGGTCTAGTGGATTGCTGGAGAATACAACACCCGAAAGATAAGGAATATACTTTTCTATCCACCGTCCATGGCACCCAATCGCGTCTGGATTATTTCTTAGTATCACACACTGTAATCCCTCATATACAAGACACCTGCATCCTAGACAGCGGGCTCTCAGATCACTCCCCAATACTACTCCGGATCCAGGTGGGACTCTCCTTCTCTGGTCGTAAACCATGGCGATTGGCTGTACACAGATACCGCTCTCCCCAAGGGAAGGAACAATTGAAAGCTCATGTAGCTACATACATGGCCGAGAATACAGGCACTGTATCCTCAAAAAGGATCCTATGGGCGGCAGCAAAAGCAACCCTAAGAGGGAATATGATGCGAGACGCAGCACTGGCCAACAAAGACAGACTAGCCCGCCAAACCACCTTAGAGACCACGATACAGGACCTCACTAAACAATATACCGCCCAACCATCCCCTAGGCTACGACACGCCTTAGAACAGGCCCGCATGGCACACAACGAACTCTATACATCTCAGGCGGAATACGCACTGCAAAAATTGCAAGGCCGCCATTACGAACAAGGGGAAAAAGCAGGTCGCCTCCTAGCGGCGCAGCTCCGACAAAGAGAGGCAGCCTCTGCCATTGCGGCCATAACATCTTCTTCAGGAGCAGTGCTAACTCGCCCACAAGACATTGTAAACGAGTTCGCCAAGTACTACCGACGTTTGTACACTCCTGAAACAACGACAGATCAAACACAAATGGAGACATTCCTTACCGCGGCCAACATACCCCGTCTGTCTGAGGCAGGCAGGGCCTTCTTGGACGGTAACATAAGCAAAGAAGAGATAACCCAAGTTATAACAAGCCTCCCCTACCATAAATCTCCAGGAGAGGACGGATTCCCTGCGGAATTCTATAAATGGGCTGGGGAGGAGGCAATAACCGCAGTACATGAAGCACTGACGGAAGCATGTCAAGAAGGCTCCCTGGGCGCTATATCCAATAAAGCCACGATTGTCATCTTGCCTAAGCCAGGGAGAGACCCCCTTCTCTGCGGCAGTTACCGTCCTATCTCCCTTTTGAATGGGGATGTCAAACTCCTAGCCAGTGTTCTAGCAGCGCGGCTCCGCAAGGTGATACCATCATTGATTCACAATACCCAAGTAGGATTTGTACCAGGCCGTACCTCCAGAAATCATATGCGAACTCTTTGCCATACACTGTTAGAACCCATACAATTACCCGACGAAGCCCTAGCCCTGTCCCTAGATGCGGAGAAAGCATTCGACCGCATTGAGTGGTCCTACCTATTCACAACAATGAAGCATTTTGGCCTGGGGGAACAATTTATCTCTAAAGTACGTTTATTATATGACCACCCCACAGCACAGGTTAACTGTGGGGGCCTCATGTCAGACCCATTCCCTATTGGAAGGGGCACACGCCAGGGATGCCCCTTGTCGCCACTTCTATTTCTATTGGCCATGGAACCCCTAGCTGCCACCATACGAAATTCTCATCAAATAAAAGGGATCCATATCACCGGGGGCATATCCAAAATCTATCTCTACGCAGACGACATTCTGTTAACAATGTCCGATCTAGAAACCTCGCTCCCAGCACTACTTTCCACTATAGAAGACTTCGCATCCCTATCCGGTTATCGGGTCAACTGGGATAAAAGTGAGGCACTACCATTATCCCGCATAACGACGAGGGCAGCGATACATGGCCTCCAATTCAAATGGACCCGACCCGTCTCAAATATTTAGGAACGTTCATTAACCGAGGTCTAGAACATATGGTCAGGGACAACATAGACCCCCTTATATCTAAAATGAAACAAGACTTTGCCAAATGGTCCCTACTAGGCCTGTCCATGTGGGGCAGGACACAGGCGGTCAGAATGGTCACCTTACCACGCTTCACATACGTGCTAGGCATGCTCCCCCTACAGATACCTCTTTTCTCACTCCGATTAATAGACGCATCCATAAGGGCCTTCGTCTGGGGCTCCGTATGCCCAAGACTGAAACCTGCAACAATACTGGCACGACGGCCCTACGGAGGATTAGGACTACCCTCGGTAGAACAATACTCTCTGGCCCTACAACTCTCACAGCTAATATATACACTTCCGGATATAGCTGATCCACCGCAATGGGTGATCACAGAGAAACTCCTATATGGACAGTATACGGAGATGGGAGGAACATACGCCGACCATGTTCCCGTAGCTAACCCCATCCTCAAGGCTACAAACACAGCGTGGTGCAGAGCCCATCGACTACTAGGAGTACACCCCTCCCTGCATACTCAGGCTCCCATAGCAGGGAATAAAAGCATTAAAATAGGAGGGAATATTCTCAGATGGCCCCAATGGTCCGAGGCAGGTATCCACAATATATCTCACATAATAGATGGAGATAGCTTCCGCACATTCGCCTCCCTCCAGGAAGAATTCGGTATCCAAAGTAACCAGGAGTGGCGATATCTACAGCTCAAACACTGTATGCGGAGAACATTAGGAACCCCCCCGTGGATGCTAAAAACCTCACCCATCATCACCTATCTTCAGAAATGGGGCCGACAAAAAGGCGTATTGGCTGGCCTCTATGCCGAATTAACTAACCACCTTTACTCTCAGCCTTTACTTGAACAGCTACGCTTAAAGTGGCAGGATATACTAGAGTTAACCTACACGGACGAAGAATGGCCAGACATACTAGAAGCCCTCGACAGGGGCGTACGTGAAGCACGCCTGAAATTTTGCCTATTTAAAATCCTTCAGGGGTGGTACCGGACCCCCGTTAAACTCTTCAGGGCAGGGTTGATACCGCACGCGAACTGTTGGAGATGCACAGAGCCATATTGTGACCAACTCCATATTCTATGCCACTGTCCAACGGTACAGTCACTATGGGACGCGGTACGCCTCGCCTTATCGGACTTCATACAGATACCACAGCCGACCCCACCAGCATTTATCATTCTACATGACATTCGCCCGTATCCCTCCCTATCGCGGGCACATAAACGATTAATCCACATGGCGCTTGCCACGGCCAAAATATGCATACTCCGGCACTGGAGATCTAGCATTGCCCCCACACCCATAGAATGGATGACGGCCATGTATCAAACGGCTACCCATGAACGAGTGATTTATAACCTACAGGACCAAGCAGAACAATTTGCGGAGGTCTGGCGCCCATTCTTAAAGAGACCATGAAGCGGCTGGTGGATGACCAACGGATGACCAATGTTCAATGATCAATGATTAGGGAATATCAATTACCAATCACCCTCTGAGAACCCTAGACCTCGGAAACACATTTAATCTTCTACTGTCCCTTCTCTCTCTCCCTAGCTACGCTCTCCTCTCCCCTTTCTCTCTTTTTTCTTTCTCTCTATCAATCCACAGGCCTCTAATTTTGGCATATGCCCGAGACCCTGAACTACCCAACATAGTAATACAAGTTGCTTCCTAACACAAACAAGGACTGAGAAATCAACTTATATAAGACGTAGACACTCTCTAACCGACCTCACCATATCTAACATACATACTATATACCCCTAGATAATAACTTGCTGCAGACGGAGCAGTACAGAACGATTTACTCTTCGGCCTGAACAAGCTAGTCTCAGGATACAAAGACCCCATGCCTACCTCGAGTCTCTTCACCTTACATCCCCCCCGCGATTACCCTTCCTCTTTCTTCCTCTTTCTTCCCCCTCTCTCCCCCTCCCCATTTCATATGACTATTTCGTTTCTCCCCTATACCAAGATCAACCCCCCCCACACAACCCTATCCTCTCTCCCCCTCCCCTTATCACCCCCCCACCTGTTTTCCATTTTTCTTCAAAATAAGGGTACAAAACTCAACTATGCAACTGGGAATTTTTACTTGCCTGTCAGTACATGTATATATGCTCACAATGGAAATAATTGTGGTAAAAGAACAAAAACAATGTTTTGAAAGCTACACAGTTTGTTTATATGCTGTATGTACCGCCTTATATATTCTTAATAAAACTTTTGAAACTTAAAAAAAAAAAAAAAAAAAAAAAAAAAAAGAAGCTGAAGATAGGAGGTCAAGACCAGTAAAAGACGGAAAGCCGTCTGTTATGCTAGTGCTAGGAATACTCGGGAACAAGGTAATGTTTCAAGGGGTGTTTTATTGAAGAACAGAATAGTAGTGAGAGAGCGTAGTTTATATAATCTATATTAACATGAAACATTTATATATTAATGTGCAATGATGCGCATAGAAACTATAATAGTAGCGATTTTGCTTAAACGTGCACTTGAATTGTGACCACGGTGAGTGGCCAACAATGTATACGCAAACTTATAATAATGAATAAAATATTATGTTATGCTTAATTAAGCTTATAGGCCTTGCGTTAGCGTAAGCTGTGGGTTTTAGCTGCCCAGCTCTCATATTAAATGCATTTTTCTGTTTTCCAGTGTGCTGATTCGCCAAGGGCCATGACCCTGCAAATGTTCTTTTTCTTCAGCTTGGAAGATGAATGTATCTATGTTGATTCCGTTCCCAAGAGCATATTTGATGCCTTGGTATAAGAATTATGTACAAATTGAAACAAATGTAGATTAATGTAATGTACAAGGTAATTTAGACCGATGGACAATGGATCTGCTGACCCAAAAGACGTGCCAAGGAATGAAGTAACACCGGACGTGCCACCTCCGAAGACGTCAATTATGGAGACCAATCAAAATGTGATGAATTAATGTGGGGTGACAATTGGGATTACCTAATGTTACATTGGATAGGTTAAAGATAGTGGGGTATAGTAAATGTCCAATAGAATTTTGGGGGAATGTACTATGGAAAAGGGATAAAAACCCATGTCACAGAAGAGTCATTAGAACTAGGTAGGGAATGCTATTGATTTTATCCAGAAACTCTATCACTCTGTTTGGTGACTTTGAGACATATTAAAACCATCCTCACCCATAGACTGCCCATATTACACCTCTCCTCCTTATGAGGGAAGTGTCCCCTATGCCCTTTTAGTTGAGTTTAGACTGATAGCGTTTTGACTGATGTCCTGAAGATGAAGACTGATCCTGAGTGCTGACCTAATTCTTGGAGGTTAATTATGACAATGAAATTTGTAATTTGTCTGTTTGCTTTTCCTTTCTAGGTACCAACTGCTCATTTTGATAGAGACCATAGCTAGATGTTTTCCAAATTGGTGTTCTAAATTGTTTTGCATGAAGCCCAACATGCTAATGCTAATCAGGGGTTAGGACAGGGGTTCATTCAAACTGACGCAAATAGACAAACGACTGACATTATGCTATGTTGAATTGACGTGCGTTCAGAACTCTGCTATCTTAATCTATGTTTACGCCGTGTTATGTTCTAATATTTGTGATCTCGCGTTAATGAAATCTTATCACAGTTGCCACATCGTGACTATGCTATTATGCTTTTTGATATTGAGATTAACCCTTTTGCTCGTAGATTGTAACTAATAGGAAATAAAATTCATAGAAATTCTATTAAAGGTGTGGTTATTCATGGCTGAAAGGTCATGGTTGCATCGCCAATTTGATTAATGTCTTTGACTAAAGTGAAGTGTATTGTTGTGATAAATATTGATGACATTATTGATATATTGATTGACATATTGATCAGCTATCTTGTCCTACGGTGTCTCTCAACTGGGTCTCAAGATTCATTTGCCTAAAACGAGTCCTAATGTGTAATAAATTAACATAAAAGGACGCGTTAACAGTTCTGGTAGCAGAGCGATGGTTTTGGCCCTTTGGGGCCCTAGGACGGAGAATCATTGTTTAAATTGTTTTTCTGTGATAATGCAAATTGGAGGTATGATGGGTTTCTAAATTCACCATGACTTTCCCTGGATTTCCGAGCCTGCCTAAGTAAGTTGGGAAGGTTCTTGGCGTCATAATGTGTGTGGTATAGGGTTTTTGCACTTGCTAAGCTTATGCCTTTTTGCAGGTGATTGAGAAATTTGCATGTATCTAGGTCAGGTAAATGTTGTTTTAGTAGCAGTGGGCGTACTTCGCAGTATGAGAGTAGGGAAGTCGGCGTACTTCATGTGAGTGTGGCGCTTTGTGCTCAAAATTATCCACATGGTTGGTTGTTTATGTACGGACCCGTCGTGGTCTAAGACTCCGGAGTATATTGACAAGTGTAGGAGACACTTGAGTTTAGTTGGAATCTGTGCGGTTTAATAGGTCAATCGGGCGTGGTTGACAAGTCAAGTTTGAGTCAAAACGTATGTGTGAAACCTTCGATGGAGATTTGGCAAGTTCTAAAGTGCACTAGGATGAACCATTGACAAGTCGAGAGTAGAATTTGCGGGTCGAATTCTGCTTGCGCATGCGGGAGCTGAGAAGGAGAAAGTAGCGGCTGAGGCTTCAAGTGAAATCTCTGTAAAGTTCTGAACCGAATGTGTTACCCTTCCTGTAGTAAACTGGCAGATTTGTGTTGTCATTAAAGGTGCTCGCAATAATTTTGCATTAGTTTGCGTGGATTCAGTGAGAGGCGGACGAGCCGCAAGACTTTGTCAGCTGCAGTGTGTGAGTGTGACATCAGTGGTGCCATGCTGAGATAGGTCAGTTGTCGAGAGGGGTCGCGCACAGATTGGCTGCCGTCCGTGAGAGGCAATAGGTTGAGAAAGGTGGGTGAAGAGTGTCCTGGGAACTAAGTCACTTTCTGATTAAATACAAACAAGAGAAAATCGTAAAATGAACTTTGTCAAGGCATTTAAGAGCGCTCTGAAAGGAGACGTGTATATTATGGCAACTGATGGGGAGCCTACACCACCCGAGGATACTCCAGCTTACATGGTTATGGAAGAGAAGGGTGTTGCGCCTTGTTTATGGATGAAACAATGGCGCAAATTAACAGAGAAAGAGGGATGTCTAGCGTTCCCAGAACATGGGACGTTTAATCCGAAAGTGCTAGAGAACTTAAGGTGGATGTTAAGTACACAAAAACTACCTCCGAGGCCAGCTCAATATGAGGCTTTAGCGATTTGGGACCTGATGGCTCTTAAACATAGACAAGAAAGGTTTCAGAGAAGATTGAAAAGGGCAGAAAAATCTTATGCAGAGGCTAGGTGGGATAACGAGAACAAAATGTGGAGACGGGGAATTGTAGACGGATTAAAATTGTTCCCACCAATAGCACAGGGAGAAGAGACACAGGGAAAGAAAGCCTCCTGTAAAACTAATAAAGACTCTAATAAATCTAAAGAGAATAAAAGACCTTGGGAAGAGGAAGATGATTCAGACGATGAGGAATTCATGGACAGATTATTACTTGATCGCCCGCCACCTTATGCGGTGAGCGATAGTGCTCCAAGCACTAGCATGGATCCTGGGAAACAGACGCTGGAGAAGGGAGTTGCTGATATGTACAGACTAGTGATATGACTTCGATACAGAATGGTGTCAGTATACCCACTGCACCAGACATGCAGATACAGTTGCAACCTCCACCGCAGATACAGAGAATCTACCCAGATGTTCCAGTACTTGAGACTACTACAAATCTGATAGTGCTGCCAGACCCAATATATCCGAAATCAAGGTTAGTGCAGATTGAGTCAACTCCAAAATTGCTGTCCCAGCCGCAACCACAATTGATACCAGGGTATAACCCAGTGGCTGGTCCTCCATTAGTGCATGTCCCGGGTACTTTGGAACAGACCTATGGAGTTACCGCTCCACGGAGTTTGGGACCAGGTCAGACACCTGCTGCCATATCGTTACCCATTACTGTCGGTCCACCAGTGCCATTGTATGCACAAGGCAAATCTGGCGTATGTGATCAGGGAGTAATGACCCAAGATGCGATAAGAGGAGGGTCTATAGGAACCCCCCAGATAATGGCCCCAGGAGAACAAGCTGTTGAAAAGCCGAGATCCTTAATAGATCTTAGTCCAGTAGAAGCACCCTTGGAAGCAATGCGTCAAGCAGGGCTAGGGGTTTTAACTCCACAGACGATGAGTACGAACGCCTCACAGTCACCAATGATCCATACAGGGAACATTTCACTGCAGGGTTTTACAGTGCAACAGCTGAACGAATGGCTAGAAAGGACTTATACTTCACAAAAGACTACAGTGACTGCAGTGGAACTGGAAAAGGAAAGGCAAGATGACTACCTAAATTTTGTAAGACTGGGAGTGGAAGCTGCTGAATTAGTGGAAGGTACGATGGGGGTAAATAGATTGGAGTCATACACTGAAGCAGAACTGAGATTCCTATGCCCCAAGATTACCAAAGAAGTGGGCAAGGTGCACCAGAGATTAGCAAACCTGGCAGACAAATACAATATTGACATTGAGAACACTAAACATTTGAAAAGAAGCTACAGATTAGACTTTGATTCGAAAGATTTTGAGCACATGAGGTCTGCGGGAATAAAGGCGCATTTAAAAGAATTATTGCAAAGTGCGCAAATTTGGGGTGCATTGGAAAAATGGGAAGGCAGATGGGCAAAGAAAAGAGATAAGGAAAAGGGTGACAGTCCAGGGTCGAGTCAGACCAAAGCCTCACCCGACACAGAATCAGTAAAAATACAACCCATGAGAGAAACAGCTGGTGGTGTCTTAGTCCATGTGCCATGGTCCAGAGGAGACATCCTATCCTTTACTAATGATTATCCCAGATTGAGGGAGAAACTGATCGAGTGGTATCAGCAAACAGATAGGTTTGTGAAACTTGCGAAGTGTCTCTGGGAAGACTTGAATACCTTGTTTGAGATCATTGTTCTGCCTGATTTGTGGCTCGAGTGCAAGAGAGGGGTAGATTGGCCGACGAAGGAGCCGGCAAGGGATAAGGTGACCGGAGCACCCTCTGAAGAGGTGATGAAGTACTATCATAAGGTAAATGAGTTTGTGAAACAAAAGGTGTCGCCAAAGGTGACTGATTGGCAGAAGATTGACCAGACCTCACAAGAGGTTAAGGAATCAATACATGCTTACTATGAGATGTTGTTAAAGGCATTCAAACACTACAGTGGTACTGAGACTATTGAGCCGAAGGACATGAACCATCTTGTGTTCAGATTCGTTGAAGGGCTGAGACCAGAAGTTAGCCAGATAATTAAGAATCATTTTATTTGTTGGCAAGCAAAGCCGATTGATGAAGTGGTGCAGTATGCGAAATACTGTAGTGATGAGATTGAGCTGAAGCAGAAAAAGCTGAAAGAGAAAGTGATGGTGATGCAGATAAGGGCTGCACAGGCAGGAATACAGGGAAATGGAGTCCAACAGATGATACAACAACAACCGCAAATGAATGGTGTGTTTCAGGCACAGCCGAGAGGTGGAGGCCGAGGGTTTGTGAATCGCGGTCCAGACTTGAATACCGTTGTGGTTCAAAATGACATACAAGGGGCAAAAAAGATGTCACCATGTCACGCGTGCGGGGGCATGGGGCACTGGTGCCCGAATGTGGTGCAGGATGGTGTCGTTCAACAAAGCACTAATGTCGGTACTTTGCAAAATGTAAGAGGTCCAAAACTGAGACATCAAAAACAGAATTTTCAAAATAACCTGGTACAGATGCAAGGGGTACAGCCCATGCAGCAGATGCAAATGCCGCATTTCCAGCCAGCGCAAATGCAACAAATACAACAGCAGGTTCCCATGGTACCTAGACAGCAAATGCAATTACCAATGGCTCCGATGGGACAGCAACAGGTGATGCTTCCTCAACAGGTCACAGGTCAGGTAATGAGTCAAAATAATACAGTACACCAATTCCCATTACGAGGTGAAAACGGCATGAATGGAGAGTGGTCAGATGACAGCTCAGATAGCGAAGAGTGCAGGCTTGCAGCATCCTTAGAGGTAGATCAGAGGGGTCCCTATGTAGAAGGGAAGGTAATGGGTTACAAAGTCTCGTTTTTGGTCGATACCGGAGCTACACGCTCTACAGTCAGAAGTGCGGCGGTCCCAAAACTACCACTTTTGGGGCATACCATAAGGGTGGTCGGAGTAGCAAACCAGTATCTGACAAACCCGATTACAGATCCCATACAGGTTGAAATCGGCAACTTCCAGGGGCTACATAGGTTTGTAGTCTGTGATTCAAGTCCAGTATCCCTACTGGGAAGGGACTTACTGTGTAAGACAAAATGTTCGATTACCTGTTCCAATGATGGAATCAAAGTACAGAGAAATAGTGACGACGAAGGAGACGAAGGTCAGTTTTCAGAAGAAGAGACAGGGACGACAAATGAGGATTATCCTTTAATTACCTTGTTTCCAATGCTTACCATGATTAATCTACCTGTCGAGTTACAGGGGACAGTGACAGAGAAAGTGTGGGATCTGACAGGAAAGGAAGTGGGACTAATAAAAGGCGTGGAACCAGTTAAAGTACAGGTAAAGCCAAATGCAGTGTTTCCCCAGGTGCCACAATATCATATGGCACACGTTCTTATTGAAGTGTCACAAATAATTGCAGATTTTCTGAGACAGGGAGTCCTGAAGGAAGTTTTGAGCAGTCCATGTAATTCTTCAATAATGGGATTGAAAAAGCCCTGTGGGAAAGTCCGAATTGTGCAGGATTTGAGAAAAATAAATGAGATTGTGGTAAAATGTTTCCCCATAGTGCCCAATCCAGCAGTGATAATTTTTCAGGTTCCATGTGATGCTGAGTGGTTCACCGTTATAGACCTGTCACAAGCCTTCTTTTCGATACCTCTTCATGAGGACAGCTAATTTTTGTTCAGCTTCAAATTCCTGGATAAGGTGTACAGTTGGTGCAGAATTCCTCAAGGGTTTTCTGAATCACCGTCCATCTTTAACCAGATATTGAAGAAGGATTTGGAATCCTTAGTACTGCCTTTTAACTCGACACTAGTGCACTACATCGATGATTTGCTGATTGCATCCAAAACAAGGGATAACTGTAAATACGATACCATTGCCTTACTGAATCATTTGGGAAATAATGAACACAAGGTGTCACCCAAGAAGCTGCAAAACTGTTAGAAAGAGGTGAAATACTTAGGGCATCTAATTGAAAGAGGGTCCAGGAGAATATCGAAAGAAAGAATAACAGCCATTTTGCAAACGAACCCTCCAACGACAAAAAGGGATGTCAGAATGTTTCTGGGAATGGTGGGCTACTGTCGCCAGTGGATACCCAACTTCTCGATCATCTCAAAACCTTTGATAAAACTGACAGGCAAAGAGATCAAGGATGAGCCATATACCATAGCTTTATCAAAAGAAGAGCTTGAGTCATTCATGGAATTGAGAGAGTGCATGTGCAGGGCACCAGCGTTAGGTATGCCTGATTATACAAAGCCTTTTTTACTGTTTTGTCATGAACGTGATGCTTGTTCTTTGTCTGTCTTGACACAAGTCCATGGAGGTGCAAATTGCCCTGTAGCATATTTTTCAGCTACCTTGGACCCCGTCGCAGCAGACCGGGTTGTTTGCGCGCAGTTGCAGCAGTTGGTCAGAGCCTTACGCAGTGTGAAGGCATAGTCATGGGATACCCCCTAACAGTAATGGTTCCGCATTCAGTTGAAATTTTGTTGACTCAAACCAAAACTCAGCACATGACAAATGCCCGTCTTACCAAATATGAGACAATCATACAGGGATCACCAAATGTCTTGCTGAAACGATGTACTGTATTGAACCCGGCAACTTTACTTCCTGCTGAGAATACTGAAATTAACAATGAGGAAGAATTTGAGCATGATTGTCTTGAGGTAACGGAATTATGTACCAAACCACGACCAGATATTCAAGACATACAGCTGAAAGAAAATGATTGTATCATGTTTGTTGATGGGTCCTGTTTAAGAGATTCTGTCGGAACACCGAGGGCTGGTTATGCTGTATGTACCATAGCTGGTATCATTGAAGCTTCCTGACTCAAGAAAGTGTATTCCGCACAAGTGGCAGAATGAATTGCCCTTACTAAGGCATGCCACGCAGCTGTGAATCTGAGAGTCACTATCTATACTGACAGCATATGGATTCAGAATTGTACATGATTTTGGCCAACTGTGGTCACAGAGAGGTTTCATGACCTCTTCTGGTTCTCCTGTGAAAAATGGTGAACAAATAAAGGATTTGTTACATGCAATTCAGTTACCTCTTGAAATTGCCGTGGTGAAATGCAATGCTCATGTTAAGACACAAGATTTTGTGTCCATGGGAAACGGTTATGCAGATCAAGTCGCGAGGTTTTGCGCATTGAACTGTATATCGTTCAAAGAACAGTGGGAATTGTTACCGCAAACTGAAATGACACATGTCTGAACCTTGCATTAAGGGTGGTCGATACCCTAGATGAGTTAAAAACATTACAGAGTCGTGCTAGTAAAGAGGAAAAACGTTCCTGGCAAAGAATGCAATGTGTACAGAGGGCTGATGATTTGTGGGTCTCAGAAGAGGGGAAATTTGTCTTGCCAAACAGCCTTCTGTCCCAGTTTGCCAGGCTATTCCACGCACAGGCTCACCTTGGGAGAGGTGCAATGATCAGGTCATTTAAAATCGATTGGTTCAACCCAAACTTCAGACATGCCGCAGAGGTTACCTGTCACAGGTGCATCATCTGTCAACAGATGAATGCTGGAAAAGGAACTGTGGTAACTTTGAGCCACATTGGGAGAGCTGGGGTTCCGTTCAGCAAAATGCAAGTGGACTTCATTGAAATGCCTGTTTGTGGAGGACTGAAGTACGTGTTGGTGATTGGGTGTGTTTTCAGTCACTGGATTGAAGCCTACCCCACACGTAGAAATGACAGTCTCACAGTTGCAAAGCGGCAACTTAGGGAATTAATACCAAGGTTTGGGTTTCCGGTCTCTATAGAGTCAGATAGGGGCAGACACTTCGACAATGAGGTGATTAAACTCCTGTGTGCCGCACTAGACATTGAACAAAAGCTGCATTGTAGCTACCGCCCGGAAGCATCAGGACTAGTAGAGCAAATGAATGGTACTCTGAAATCAAGAATGGCAAAGATGTGCGCCGCTACCAATATGAAATGGCCAGATGCGTTGCCCTTAGTGCTGATGTCAATGAGGAACACTCGTGATAAGAAAACAGGATTATCCCCCTATGAGATCCTCATGGGCAGAGCTATGAGGTTGCCAGCAGTACCTGCAAATGCTCTAGTGAATATCACAGATGATATGGTGTTGGACTAATGCAAAGGTTTGGCTAATGTGATTCGCTCTTTCTCTCACCAGGTAGAGGCTAACACATTGCCACCGATTGGGGATCCAGGTCACACTCTACAAGCAGGTGACTGGGTGGTTGTCAAGAAGCATGTGAGAAAGTCGTGTTTGGAGCCACGTTGGAAAGGGCCATATCAAGTAATCTTGACAACAACCACTGCTGTGAAATGTGCAGGCGTTCCAAATTGGATACATGCCAGTCACACAAAGAAGGTAACATGTGCAACCGACGAGGAACTTGAATTTTCGGGCACAACAGTTCCAGGAAGAGAAGTCTCAGGGCCAGAAAACAGCCAAGAAGGAACTGAGACTGCTGGAGAGCCCACTGAGAACAGCCTTGTCCCTCAACTAGTGAATGAGTTCGAGAGAGGTGACAGAGTGCCTATCTCAGTAGAGGCGGCAGGAGAACTAAGTGAAGGAGAGGTTCTCCCAGAAGTAGACGGATACGGGTTAGATCTTGAACCCGTTACAGATCAAGAAGAAGAAGAAGAAGAAGGAGAAATAATAGAAAGAGATCAGGGTGTACCAGCATCCCCTGAGCCAGTTGCAGGTCCATCAAGTGAAAACACCATATCACAAGAGGAGGGTGCTGTCCAACGTCCTGAAAAGACATATCGGAAGAAGACGCATAAAGGTGATAACTGGCCCGAAAAAACACTTTTAAGGATAAGAAGCATACCAGATGAAACAATAATAGAGGAAACTGATACATCCTGATTGGAAGACCTAAGTGAAGGAGAACAGCAAGGTGAACGAAGGTTGAAAAGAAAGAGAGTCGCAAACAGAAGATATATAGGTCCTGAATGGGCGTATGCTACAACATCTGAATGGCAACAAGAATTCCTAGCTTTCTGTTTTGATAGAAAAGTACCAGGCCAATACTACGGTACCTGAACTAATTCAAAGGAAAGACTTGGTTAAAAATCGAAATTGAAAACTGAGGAAAGAGACTTATAAATTACCGAATGTGACATTAGAACCAGATTTGACTTTGAGAAACCCAATTCCGACAAGCTGCTAACCTGATTTGACAAAAGGGGTTGTGGTGCAAGTGAAAACGCTGTAAATACACGCAGAGAGCTAGAGAAAAGTTCTAAATCATCCTCTAGCTGATTGTTATTCTGCTATCTGATTCTATACAGACATGGCTTATAATAGAGGTAGTAACAAAGGGAGTAATGTGTGTGGTTGGTTAAGCCTTATAATAGGTATTGTGTGTGCAATATTAATTGTGGGTGTGATTGTGGGAATGCCGTGGTTGGAGAAAAAGACTATTAACGCTACTTCAAAACCTGAAACTACAACACTAACACCGTGGGAAAGATTTGAGCAGGATGCAAGACACTTGCATGAGGGAACTAATTCAAAGGGGAAACTTTCTACTAATGCCTTCTATCGCTTGGTGAATGAGTATGTGGAGACTATGGATGCGAGAGATTGTTATGTGTGTACCAAGATTCCTTCATCCGTACAAGAAGGGGTTACCTACCATAGCCTTCCTCTAACCTATGGGATTAGCTGTAGTTTTCTACTAACCAGATTCTATAATCAAGAGCATGTGCAATACTTTTATTCAAATCTGGATGTTGTGTTTTCATTTGTGCCTGTGATTGAATTCCTGAACAAGCTAGCTAAAGAACATGACATTAAAATAGTTAGAGGATCCTTTGAGCCGACGCTTACATTTGGAACTGCTTATGTACATCGCAATAATCTGACTTGCTTACTATCACCTGTAGAGAAAAGCTTTTTAGATCACACTGATGATAGAAGCAAAGCATTGAAAGAAAGATTAGAAAGAGGGCTAGGGAAACGCACCTATGCAAATGATTATGCTTACACTGCAATCAAAACACAAGGCAAACTAGCTATAGATGCATTATATGTAGGTAGGCTTTGTATATATAGCCCAAAATCTGAGCAGGACAATTTGTTTGTTGGAACGAGTGAATGCAGACATGTGTTTTTGTTTCAGAGTAAGTGGACATTTATGTTGAATGGACAAGATCTAGCGATCCCTGGGATCTATTACATCTGTGGACTTAATGCTTATTACCGTCTCCCTAAGGGATGGTATGGGACATGTTATTTGGGAATAGTTTTCCCAAAGATTTACCAGATTGATGACTTAAAACAGATACCTAAAACGTCTGAATTACAACATCCTAGGCAAAAACAAGAATCAGTGGCTGCTGTCATTGGTGATATATTTGGAGCTATAATCCCTTCAGTAGGGGTTATCTTGAATTCTATGAAGATTCAAAAGTTGTCTACTATTGTAGATAACATGCTGACGAATTTTACAGGAGCTATACTCCTGATGGATACTGAACTTGCTGCAGAAAGAGCTATGACTCTTCAAAATCGGCTTTCTTAAGACATTCTTTTAGCAAAGAGTGGAGGGGTCTGCAAGATGCTCAACGAGCGCCATTGTTGCTCGTTCATTCCGGACAATAGTAAGAAGATTAGAGGTATGCTTACTAACCTAACTAGAGATAGTGCAGATTTGAAGGATTTGAAGGAACCTGGAGTTTGGGAGAAATTTGAAAAAGGAATTGCCAGAGTAGGGAGTTGGTTTACCAACATTTGGAATGGGGTACTTGCAAAAATATTAATGGGTCTATTAATTGTTCTGGCTTGTTTATTAGGATTATGGGGAGCATGCAAACTCAATGACAAAATTAAAAGAAATTGGACCAAAAGAACCATAAGAAATGAAGAAAGTGAAAGAGAGAAAATGTTGAATGAAATTTGGGAGAGTTCACATAAGGGACAAGATGTTAAAATGCACATTATGCGTAAAGTGAAAATTTTAAAATAAAGGGTTAAAAGGAAAGGTTCGTGTGATGACGAGTGTCATCAGAGGAGGGACTGAGAGAGAGTAGTTTATATAATCTATATTAACATGAAACATTTATATATTAATGTGTAATGATGCCACATAGAAACTATAATAGTAGCGATTTAGCTTAAACGTGCACTTGAATTGTGACCACGGTGAGTGGCCACCAATGTATACGCAAACTAATAATAATGAATAAAATATTATGTTATGCTTAATTAAGCTTATATTAACATTTGCATTACTGAATCTGTATTGAAACTCCTTATAGGCCGTAAGTTAGCGTAAACTGTGGGTTTTAGCTGCCCAGCTCTCATATTAAATGCATTTTTCTGTTTTCCAGTGTGCTGACTCGCAAAGGGCCATGACCCTGCAAATGTTCTTTTTCTTCAGCTTGGAAGATGAATGTATCTATGTTGATTCCGTTCCCAAGAGCATATTTGGTGCCTTGGTTTAAGAATTATGTACAAATTGAAACAAATGTAGATTAATGTAATGTACAAGGTCATTTAGACCGATGGACAATGGATCTGCTGACCCAAAAGACGTGCCAAGGAATGAAGTAACACCGGACGTGCCACCTCCGAAGACGTCAATTATGGAGACCAATCAAAATGTGATGAATTAATGTGGGGTGACAATTGGGATTACCTAATGTTAAATTGGATAGGTTAGAGATAGTGGGGTATAGTAAATGTCCAATAGAATTTTGGGGGAATGTACTACGGAAAAGGGATAAAAACCCATGTCACAGAAGGGTCATTAGAACTAGGTAGGGAATGCTATTGATTTTATCCAGAAACTCTGTCACTCTGTTTGGTGACTTTGAGACATATTAAAACCATCCTCACCCATAGACTGCCCATATTACACCTCTCCTCCTTATGAGGGAAGTGTCCCCTATGCCCTTTTAGTTGAGTTTAGACTGATAGCGTTTTGACTGATGTCCTGAAGACGAAGACTGATCCTGAGTGCTGACCTAATTCTTGGAGGGTAATTATGACAATGAAATTTGTAATTTATCTGTTTGCTTTTCCTTTCTAGGTACCAACTGCTCATTTTGATAGAGACCATAGCTAGATGTTTTCCAAATTGGTGTTCTAAATTGTTTTACATAAAGCCCAACATGCTAATGCTAATCAGTGGTTAGGACAGGGGTTCATTTAAACTGATGCAAATAGACAAATGACTGACATTATGCTATGTTGAATTGACGAGCGTTCAGAACTCTGCTATCTTAATCTATGTTTACGCCGTGTTATGTTCTAATATTTGTGATTCTTGCGTTAATGAAATCTTATCATAGTTGCCACATCGTGACTATGCTATAATGCTTTTTGGTATTGAGATTAACCCTTTTGCTCATAGATTGTAACTAAGAGGGAATAAAATTCATTAAAATTCTATTAAAGGTGTGGTTATTCATTGCTTAAAGGTCATGGTTGCGTCGCCAATTTGAATAATGTCTTTGACTAAAGTGAAGTGTATTGTTGTGATAAATATTGATGACATTATTGAGATATTGATTGACATATTGATCAGCTATCTCGTCCTACGGTGTCTCTCAACTGGGTCACAAGATTCATTGGCCTAAAACGAGTCCTAATGTGTAATAAATGAACATAAAAGGACGCGTTAACAGTAGCAACCTAGAAAACTTCATCTCACTTTTCCTCTCCACTTGCTGCACCTAACCTGAATGTCAACATTCCTCTTCACCTACACTCTAACACTTTCAATTTTCCATTTCACGTTTCAGCTTTTACAGTTAAATCCTACACTCAATCCATGCTACATCAAAAGTTCCCATAACAACTTTTCGAATATTTGTTGCCCTCTGCAGATGGGTTATTTAAGGATAAAAATGCAAAGTAAGATACAATCAAAACATTATCCTACTTTTAAATAACCTGATGATTATTTAAAATTTCAAAACGTAATCTTAAGAAAAGATATTTAAAATTTTCACTGAGAAGCTCTGTTCAATAGCACCTTTCTGCTAGATCTGAGTAAAAGAATCCTTTTCTTTTGTTTAACACTATATTCCCAAACACATCCTTCCGCTAGTTGGTGAAAAAGTGTAGTCTGTCCCCATAAAAATTGGTAATAAGAACCACCCACATGAGTAGCCCTGTAAACATGGCTCAGACCTGCCACTGCCAAATTCGGTTTTCACTGTTGCAAGGCCTATCCCTCTCATGAGTTAATATGGGGGGTGCCTTTAAATACATTTTAAGTTCAGTTTCCCTTTGGGAGCAGATAGAGATTTAGAGTTTGGTGTCTCTGAACTCACAATTTAAAAATAAACCTTTTTTTTTGTTTAATTGTCTGTTTGAAAGTGCCACTTTTAGAAAGTGGCATTTTCTTGTTTGGACCATTCTGTGAGTCTGCCTGCTTGGGTATTCCCTGTCTGGGTCAGACTGACAGCTGGGTTATTTGTGAATCCACTGTAGACAGTGACACAAAGGGAGCTGGGTGTAGCCTGCATACCCTGATGGGCTATCTGAGCTAGAATGGAGGAAGGAGTGGTCACTTACACCTGAATGGGCTGTGCCTGCCCTTACACAGTGCAGTCTCCAACCCCCTGGTGTGTGTCTGGGGTGGGGCCTGGGCAAGGCAGGATCTTGTGAACAGCAGAGACTATCTTTTGAAGTGTTCCTACTTCAAAGGCTGAAAGGGGTACACATAGTAGACTCAAAACCCCAGATTTTTAGATTACTTCTGGAATCAAGAGGAACCTTGGCCAAGGAGAAGAGCTGAAAAGCTTGAGGAGTAGTACTGCCCCTCTGCATGTGACTGTGCTTTGCTGGGTTGGCCTGCAGTTGCTGCTTCTGCCTGAAAGAAGACAAAGGCGGTCATTATGAACATGGCGGGAAAGACTGCTGACCGCTGTGTCAGCTGTGAACAGAATCCCGCCGTTGGCGGTGAATGGAAACCCGCCATATAATGAATGAAAAACCCAACCCCGCCAAAAATTCCCTGACCACCACTCCCCGCCATGACTTTTTCGGCTGGAATCTCGGAACACCCCACCCCGCCACCTCCAAGCACACCCACATCCAGCCTTCCAAATAATGATGCACAAATCACCTCAGCGGACAGTGGAGGCCAGACGACCATTGGCAGCTGCGACCACCACGGGCAGCAAGTGGACTCAACAGCAACAAGTGCACACATTGGATAGGCCTATCACCCACACACCTGACACACATCCAGAACCCCACAAAGCACCCCAGACACACCCCACAATCCCTTGCAATGAAACCAGGACAAGAAGACAGAGAGAACCAGAGCCAGACAGCGAAACCCAGAATACAGGAGACGCACATCATCCCACAGAGGAGCACCCTTACCCCGTCCCCAGTCCAGACGCCATCCACCACACTCACCATGTCCCTCCCAAAAATCTACGGTTCACCGAAAGGGAGCTAAGGACCATGGTGGATGAGATCCTGAAGGTGGAGCCACAAATATTCGGCCCGA
Source organism: Pleurodeles waltl (assembly GCF_031143425.1). NCBI lineage: Eukaryota > Metazoa > Chordata > Amphibia > Caudata > Salamandridae > Pleurodeles > Pleurodeles waltl. The sequence continues at coordinate 586,619,211 of NC_090436.1, read as the reverse complement.
AGTACAGCACACACCCATTGCGCAGAAATTGGAGCTGTGGCAGACCCATGTCAACAGGGTGAATGCAGTGGGACACCATCCACGCACCAGGGATGACATCCGGAAGAGATGGAACGACCTCCCGGGAAAGGTCAGGGCCATGGCATCTAGGCACCACATCGCAGTGCAGAAGACTGGGGGAGGGCCACCACCAACACCACCCGTCTACACCGACTGGGAGGAGAAGGTCCTCGCCATCCTGCACCCAGAGGGACTCACTGGACTCACTGGAGGAATGTACTCGGTTAAGTCATCTACAATCACCACATATACAACACATCTGCAATGCATGCATCACCCCACCTCTCCCACACCCACTTGGACCTACACCCCACCCAGCCATTACCCACCATATCCACCACCCTGCATTACCTACAACCCACTAACAGGCCCACATCACTCCCGCTGTGCACAGCCACCCATCCCTGCACGTACCCACAATGGAACAATACCCCCCACCACAATGCAACCCCACCACTGGCGCTAAATGCAATGTCAACCTCACAAAGGCACCCTGGAAGGCCACTGAAATTAACACCAGCACAAAATATCACAGTCCTGTACACCTCAAACCTACATGCATATGTAACAGACATGTGTATGTCCCCCAACAGCCACCACCACCCATGCAACCCTAACGGACGGGACAAGGAGTGTCACTGCCCTCCATGGAGACAGAGCCACCTCACAAGACTGTGGCGAAGGATCCCTGGACACTGATGAGCAGGCAGGCCCCTCACACAGTCCTGGATTCTCACCATGCAGCAGCCCCACCCAGGAAACCATTGTCACCCCTAACACCCAGTGAAGACCAGCATACCAGGGGAGGCGTACCCACACCAGTGTACCCAGGACACAGACTGGTGGAACACAGCTACAGAGGCCACAGTCTCCCACTCCCAACATGCAGGAAGGCGAGGGCCCCAGTACAAGTGGCATGTCCAGACCTGTGCAGGGGACAGAGGCACAGGGGGCTAGGGCAAGTTCAAGTGTCCCAGTTGGCCGGGGTGAGGCCATAGGATTGATGCAGCAGCCCAGGGCGTTATTGCAGAGGTATTGGGGGCCTACCAACATACCCAAGACAGGTTGGCACAGATTGTGTCCACCCTGGAGCAAATCGGAGAATTCAGCAGCAACAACACCAACAGGCCATGGAGCAGTGGAAAGAGCACAATGGCCACCATTGCTGGAGCACTGCTGCAATTGGTAAAAAAACAGTCTGACACCCACACCGGACAAGAGGCCCCCACAACATCCCTGGACAACCAGCATCTGATGACACACGCAGCAGAAACATCCCAGGAAATACCCTCCCAGGAAACACAAGGGCCAACCATGACCCTACAAGAAGCTCCACAGCAGGCACCCAAACGTACACTTAGGCCAAGATATGGCACTGGAAACCCAGCTAAGAACAAGGCCTCTTACAACAACTGACTGTGCTACTAATTCAAGGCAACCATCCCATCCATTTACCAACAACACTTAGCTGAGGGCAATATGAAGTACTGTTCGACAAAATGGACCCATATAAACCATCCAACAAGGCTGCCACCAAGTTGTTTTTGAGGACACCCAACCATTACGACTCCTATCACTGTATATAGCACAATTCACTCAATTCTACCAATAAAACACATTTCACACCTGTAACACTGTCCCCTGTCTTAAATTGTGAACAAAGTGGAGTATGGATGCAACTGGCAGAGAACAACTTTATTGTCAATTTGTGCTTGAAGGTGGTACTGTGTGCCCAAATGGTGGCAAGGAGGGAATGCATATATTTTCTGTCAGTACCATGCATATGTGGTCCATGTATCGCCTATCATGACCAATACCCCCTATATGACAGAGCACACTGACAGTATTAGTCACTAACCCCAATGACAGGCTTAAGTCCCTCACAGTTATTGGAAGTAGAGTTGTATCCGTTGGTTCCTGGAATGGACATCTCCCCTTTCCTCATCCTCACCATCACTCTCCTCACCTCTCTGAGGTAGCTGATCAGGACCTATAGCACCCTCCACCTCCAAGAGGGGGATAGAATGTCTCACTGCCACGTTGTACAGCGTGCAGTAGACTACCACTATTTTACACACCTTATCAGGCCCATAGGCCAGGGAAATCCCCAGATATGTGTAGACACCGGAATCTAGCCTTCAGGAGACTTATAGTACGCTCTATTAACCTCCTAGTACGTCCATGGGCCTCATTGTGTTTCCTCTCTGCATCCGTCCTGGGATTCCTCCCTGGTGTCAGGAGCCAACCCAAGTTTGGATAGCGAGAATCACCTACAAAATGGTTCAATACAGACCCGTCATTGTTATGTCCCTTAGTCAGACAGGCTGGCTTTCAGCAATGTGTCAGTTATTGACAGGCAAACTTACCTATGATCCACCCTCTTGTAGTTGTTCCATCTTCTGTGGCACACTACTGTTCCTCAACACAAATGAATCATGGGCTGAACCTGGAAACATGACATTCACATGTGAAATGTACTGGTCTGCAGTACACACCAACTGGATGTTCATGGAGTGAAAATTCTTCCTGTTTCTGTACACCTGTTCACTCACTCTTGGGAGCATGATGGGTATGTGTGTGCCATCAATGGCACATATGACATGGGGAATGTTTGCGAAGGCATAGAAGTCAGACTTGATGGCAGGGAGGTCAGTAGTTTGGGGAAACCGCACATAGGATTGCAGATGTTGTACAAATGCATTCAGAAATCTTGTCAGTACCTGGCTGAACATTGGCTGTGAGAAGCCAGCACCCATGCCCACTGTCACTTTAAAATGAGCCTGTGGCCAGGAAATGGAGTGCGGAGAGCACCTGCACTTCAGTTGGAATGGCATGCTGATTACGATTTCCCAGAGTTAGTGCAGGATCCAGTAATGCACAAATGTCCTGAATAGTTGCACCTGTGAGTCTGTAAGTGATTATGATCTGACGCTCCACCATGGTCCCCATATCCACAAGTGGTCTGTACACCGATGGTGCCCTTCCTCGCCATAAGGGTCGGTACCTACTAGAGTTTACAAAAAGGAGTGATGAAGACACATTCATAGGCACACTTCTCAACATTTCTGCACTGCATTGTTCATTCTAGTGTCTCTACAATAAATGCGACCTGACAGATATACATGTACATCACTAGAAGGGAACAAAGTAATTCATGTGTGCTACTATACGGAGTGGATAGAGGCCTATGTGCTTCATGTGGCTAGTAGGCCCTGCATTGTGAGTAGTAGGAAATTGAAGATACGTAGGTGATGGCAAAATGTATGCCCACTGTAGATTTGCCCCTTTGTTGTGGAAGTGACCTCATACTGCTAGCGGTTGACGTCACAGCGAAAGGCAGTGTTGACCGCTGTTTGCACTCTCATTGGCTAACATGGATGCCAATGGGGAATCCTGGCGTATCATGATCGCCGCTGGCGGTGACAGTGCATACCGCCGCGTAACGTATGCACGTTCGTCATCGTTTGATCCCTTGACTCCCTGATCTCGTGTGGACAGGTACTCCACTCTGTGTACTGCTGTGGCCTGCCTCAGGCTATGGATGTGCCACGTGGTGCAGGTGAAAAGGCCCCGGCCATCACCCAGGAAGAACTGGAGAAGCTAGTGCACGGGGTCCTGCCCCTGTACGGCAAACTCTACGGATGGCCAGAGGTACAGGTGAGTCTGGGTTTGGAGGGCACTGTGTGTGTAATGGATGGTGTGGATTGGACATATGTGTGCTCCTCTGAGCCTACATGGGCCATGGTGCATGGAATGCTGCGTGCAACTGTCCTGTATGTCTGAGAGTAATGTCCGTCCCATGTTGGACAATTTGTCAGCTGTTCCTATCGTGCAAGTACCTGACCTCTGTGTTCCATTTCTGTGTCGCCCTTCTAGGTCAGTGCCTACCAGAAGAGGGCACATTGGCATGCCATCGCCAAGGAGGTGTGGACCCTAGGGGTCTACAACCGGCGGAGCACCCACTGTCAAAAGAGGTGGGAGGACCTGCGGCGCTGGACGCGAAAGATCAGTGAGGCCCAGCTGGGGAAGTCCTCCCAATGTGGAAGGGTGCCCGTCGGGCACTGACCCCCATCATGCGACAGATCCTGGGAGTGGTGCACCCATATCTGGATAGGCGCTTGAAGGCTGCACAGCAGTCACAAGGGGGTGAGTGCTCATTGACCATAATGCAGTCTGGAAGGATGACTGGGAGTGCAATAGGGCTCATGCTGCTTAGAGCAGGGAATTTGACTGGTGTCCATCTACTGTATATTCCCCAAAGGGTGTATGGGTGTCTCTGTCAGGTTTTACCTACCTCAGCTCCAAAAATATTTCAGGGGATGGGTGTAGAGCAGTATTCTGGTCAGTAGTCAGGGGCATGGGCATAGTGTACGGTGCTGCCTGTTGGGTGTGTTTGCTGGGTGGGTGTATGTCTGGCCATTCTGTATCTGCATTCAGCTATTTACAAGTGTCGCTCCTGTTTTGTCTCCCCATCCCTGTTCTCTTGTGTTGGGTTGGTACAGCATCAACATCAGGCAAGGGAGCTGAGGCACCGGCAAGTGGGGAGGCAGCGGCCCACGGACCCTCCGAGGCAGAGAAAATGGACGCCCAGGGGACCAGTGGGTGGGAGGGTGAGGGGACTTTCACGGGGGAGGCTACTACCACAGGAGGTAGTGACTCTGAGACCGCCTCCGATGGGGGTCCCCGGCGATCGCGGACCCTTGTGCACACACCACTACCTTGAGATCTTCCACCAGCCCCATACCATCACCGCCCTCCCTTCTGCTCCCCACCGATTTGCCCGTGCCCACCTACCCAGAAAGGTGGGCGTCTCCTTCGCCCCAGGCACCTCCTCCCCTGCCCCAGTCTGCCCTGCTGCCCTCACAAAGGAGGCTATTGACCTCCTGAGAACCATCTCTGTAGGGCAGACAACCATCGTCAATGCCATCCAGGGGCTAGCATCAGAGGTGCAGCAGACCAATTCCTATCTGGATGCATTCCCGGTGCCATGTCTGCCCTACAGAGATCTTTTCAGGCTCTGGCCTCCTCTCGGACGGCAGCCAGTTTCTCTGGCCATTCCGTCCCCCCTCCAACCTCCTCTACCCCTTCCAGCACCCCACTACCTTCACCCGTCCAAAGCACACAATCAGACCCACTGACAGGCACATCAACACACAAGAAGCACACTTCAAAACACAAGCACCACTCCTCCCACCACAAGCATTCACACAGCCAACAGACACCTGCACACACAACAACGTCCACTTCCCCCAGTGTTCCCACCTCTTCTGCCTCCCTGTCTGTCCCCTCTACATCCACACCCTCATGCACTACACCTTCACTCACTGTTACTGCTCCTCTTCCTGCACTCACCACAATATCAGACAGCCATTCATGCACCCCATACACCACACCTGTACTCACCACCTCTACTGTTGACACATGCAGCACACTCACCAGACTTGCAGACACCCACGCAACATACATCCACACTAGCTGTCTGTCTTCTCCCACTGTGTCCACCCCTCTTCCAAAAACACACAAACGCATCAAGACACCCACCCATCAGACATCCACCACATGCCAGCATGCTGAGCAGTCACCTGCACCCACTACACGCACCCCTACACCCCATACATCCACTCCCTCTGCCTCCACTCCCACGCCCTCATCCCTGCCCACCCCAATTGCTCCCAAGAAACTTGTCCTCTCTCGTGCTGGCCTCTTCCAACCCACTGGCCCACCCCGTCTTGTCCCCAAACGTGCCCACCTCCTTGCCTTTTCCGCTCCTTCCACATCACAGCCCGCCCCGGTCCACCCTTCACATTCCTGTGCCCCTTCCCCAGAGAAGAAGGCCCGGTCAGAGCCTAGGCCATCCAGCTCCACCCGAGCCAAACAGCCCGCACCCCCTTCAAAGGAGAAGCCCATCCCCCTTCACTCTCCACAAGAAAGTCCAAGGCCCACCCCCGTCGAAAATCCCCACCACACCCTGCCCCTCTTCCGTGAGGTGCCTGGATCCCCAAATTGAGCCCTGTTCTGTGGAGTGCCCAGCACTTGTGGGAGTCAGGTGGGGCCCGTTGTGGCCCATGACAATTGGGATTTTACGGACTGGCCATTGGCCCTGTTTGTACTGCTTGGCTCAGTGAGCTTCTTATTAAAGTTTGTGTGTGGCCTGTGTTTGGGCTGCACGCAGTTACACTCTGGTGTTTCTTTTGATTTTTAATGGGTGTGGGGCTTTTGTACATACTATGGTCAAGTCCATTAGCCTTTTGTCGGGTACGTACCTCTTGGTGTGGGGTGTATGACTTGTGCTGCTGGGAAGGGTTGAGGGGGCATTGCCTGATGGGTGGAGTGGGTGGGTATGTAACTGTGCCCTTTCCTCCCTTGTGTCATAGGTTGCAGTACATACCGCCATCGTCTTCGTCGGCGGTCTCGGTCATGTAGGTATATGGCAAGGAACAGGGCCGACATGATCAAATCAAATCAAATCAAATCAATAACATTTATAAAGCGCGCTACTCACCCGTGCGGGTCTCAAGGCACTAGGGGGAAGGGGGGGGGTTACTGCTGCTCAAAAAGCCAGGTTTTGAGGAGTCTCCGGAATGCGGAGTGGTCCTGGGTGGTCCTGAGGCTGGTGGGGAGGGTGTTCCAGGTCTTGGCTGCCAGGAAGGTGAAGGACCTCCCACCCGCTGTGGAGCGGCGGATGCGAGGGACGGCAGCGAGCGCAAGGCCAGAGGAACGGAGGAGACGGGTGGGGGCGTGGAAGCTGAGGCGACGGTTGAGGTATTCCGGTCCCTTGTTGTGGAGGGCTTTGTGTGCGTGGGTGAGAAGTCGGAAGGTGATCCTTTTGCTGACTGGGAGCCAATGCAGGTGTCTCAGGTGTGCGGAGATGTGGCTGTTGCGGGGTAGGTCGAGGATGAGGCGGGCCGAGGCGTTTTGAATACGTTGCAGGCGTTTTTGGAGTTTAGCAGTGGTCCCAGCATAGAGGGTGTTGCCGTAGTCCAGGCGGCTCGTGACGAAGGCGTGGGTCACGGTTTTTCTATTGTCGGCGGGGATCCAGCGGAAGATCTTGCGGAGCATGCGGAGGGTGAGGAACCAGGCGGAGGACACAGCGTTGACTTGCTTGGTCATGGTGAGAAGAGGGTCCAATATGAAGCCAAGGTTGCGGGCGTGGTCTGAGGGGGTCGGTGCGGTGCCGAGGGCCGTGGGCCACCAGGAGTCGTCCCAAGCGGACGGGGTGTTGCCGAGGATGAGGACTTCCGTTTTGTCAGAGTTCAGCTTTAGGCGGCGGAGCCTCATCCAATCTGCGACGTCCTTCATGCCCTCTTGTAGGTTGGTCTTGGCGCTGGCGGGGTCCTTGGTGAGGGAGAGTATAAGTTGGGTATCGTCGGCGTAGGAGGTGATGATGATGTCGTGCTTGAGTACGATGTCGGCGAGGGGGCTCATGTAGACATTGAAGAGTGTCGGGCTGAGCGATGAGCCTTGAGGTACGCCGCAGATGATCTCGGTGGGGTCTGAGCGAAACGGTGGGAGGTAAACTCTTTGAGATGGGTTTGAGAGGAAGGAGGCAATCCAGTCCAGGGCCTGGCCTTGGATCCCGGTGGAGCGGAGGTGGGTAATTAGGGTGCGATGACAGACGGTGTCGAAGGTGGCCGAGAGGTCGAGGAGGATGAGGGCGACTGTTTCACCGTTGTCCATCAGGGTTCTGATGTCGTCTGTGACTGAGATGAGGGCAGTTTCAATGCTGTGGTTGGTTCGGAATCCGGTTTGTGAAGGGTCGAGCAGGTTGTTGTCTTCCAGGAAGGTGGTAAGCTGTTTGTTGACGGTCTTCTCTATTACCTTGGCAGGGAAGGGGAGGAGCGAGATGGGGCGGAAGTTTTTCAGGTCACTAGGGTCAGCCGTAGGTTTCTTTAGTAGGGCGTTGACTTCGGCGTGTTTCCAGCTTTCGGGGAAGGTAGCAGAAGAAAAAGAAGAGTTGATGACGGCCTGGAGGTGCGGGGCGATGATGTAGTCGGCTTTATTGAAGATGAAGTGAGGGCAGGGTTCCGATGGGGCGCCGGAGTGAATAGAGTTCATGGTGGTTTTGGTTTCTTCAGTGTTGATGTGGGTCCAGTCGTTGAGGGTGATGGCCGGAGGTGTGGGTTCGGTGATGCTTGGTTGGGTCTGGTGTCCGAAGCTGTCGTGGAGGTCACTGATCCTGCGATGGAAGAAGGTGGCAAGGGAGTTGCACAAGTCTTGTGAGGGCGTGACGGCGTTGGCGTTTGGGTTGGAGAACTCTTTGACGATGCTGAAAAGTTCTCTGCTGTTGTGGCTGTTTTTGTCCAGTCTGTCGGTGAAAAAGTTCCTTTTGGCTGCGCGGAGCAGGTGGTGGTGTTCGCGGGTTGCGTTTTTGAGGGCGGTCATGTTGTCGGCGGTGTGGTCTTTGCGCCAGGCCTTCTCGAGGGCGCAACATGTTTTCTTCGATTATTTGAGGGTGTCAGAGAACCAGAGAGGTTTTTTGGTGGTGGCCTGTTGATGTGTGCGTCTGAGGGGAGCAAGGTTGTCTGCGCAGTTGGAGATCCAGTTCGAGAGGCTGAGGGCTGCGTCGTTGGGGTCGGTGGTGAGGGTAGGTTGGTTGACGGCGAGTGCGGAGAAGAGTTGCTCTTCGGGGATTTTGTTCCACTGTCGACGAGGGATGGGTTGAGTGCGGAGGTGGCGGGTCTCGCGTTGAAATGTACACAGCTGTGGTCGGTCCAGTGTAGAGCGGAGGTGTGGCTGAAGAAGACGTGTTTGCTGGCGGAGAAGATAGGGTCAAGCGTGTGTCCGGCGATGTGGGTGGCGGTGTACACCAGTTGCTTGAGGCCGAGGTTGGCGAGGTTGTCGAGCAGGGCGGTGGTGTTGGGGTCGTTGTTTTGTTCCAGATGGAAGTTGAGGTCGCCTAGGAGGATGTAGTCCGGTGAGGCGAGGGCGTGCGGGGAGACGAAGTCGGCGATGGAGTCGCTGAAAGGGGCGCGCGGTCCGGGGGGGCGGTAGACGAGGGATCCTCTGAGGGTGGTCCTGGGGTCAGTGCGAATCTGGAAATGCAGGTGTTCAGCGGCGAGGGGGGTGTCTTCGGTGGAAGTGGTGACGCTGATGGAGTCTTTGAAGACGATGGCGATACCTCCTCCTACTTGGTTGGTGCGGTCTTTTCTGGAAATCTTGTAGCCTTCGGGGATGGCAGTGGCGATGTCTGGGGCCGAAGAGGCGTTCATCCAGGTCTCCGTGATGAAGGCGATGTCCGGTGCTGTGGAGTCCAGGAGGTCCCAGAGTTCAACGGCGTGCTTGTGGACAGATGGAGTGTTGACCAGGATGCAATTGAGGTGGTTGATGGCGCGTGGGCTTGTGGTCGTGGTAGTTGCGTGGTGGAAGATGCGTTTGCAGGAGTTGAAGGCGAAGGGTCCATGGGTGCGTTTGGGTTGAGCTTGGAAGCAGGTGTTGGAGCGCCCTGGGTTGAGGGCGTGGAGGGTGGTGGGGTCGTAGCGGAGCAGCGGGGTTTGGGAGAGCTGGGGACCAGGGGTCGTGGCGCTGGGCGCGGGCCAGGCGTGGACGGGCGCAGACGGGCGCAGACAGGCGCAGACGGGCTTGCCTCTGGCGCGCCTCTGGCGCGCCAGCGGCGCGGTCGCACAGCGGCCGCCATAAGAGGGAGGAGGGGGGGAGGGGTCAGCTGGGGCGAATGGGAGCTGGGGGCGGGGGCGTGCAGGAGGTCGCGGCGGGAAAGCGGGAGGGAGGGGTGGATAGATAGAGTGAGAAGAGCTGGGGGAGGGGGGTTTAAGGGTGTGGAGGGGGGTGAGTGTTAGGAAGTTTAGGAGATTTGGGAGAGAGATAGGAGTAGGGTTGGGAAGATAGGGGAGGGGGATTGTAGAGGTGGGTGAGGGTGAGAGGTAGAGTGAGAGGATAGGAAGATAGGTAACAGAGGGGGTGGCGGGAAGGCGGGAGAGATAGAGAAATAGGTGGAGAGATAGAGAAATAGGTAGATAGGAGGAGGTGCTGAGTGAGGGAGATAGATAGTGAGATAGAGAGATAGGTAGATAGGAGGAGTGAGGGAGGCAGATAGCGAACGGGGTACATAGGGGTGATAGAGAGGGGGAGACGAGTGAGGGAGGGAGATGAGACAGGAGCAGGAGGACAGGCGCGGGAAGAACAGAAGATGGAGGACGAAGAAAGCAGAAGAACAGAAGACAGAAGAACAGAAGAACAGAAGAACAGAAGACAGAAGACAGAGGACGAAGAAGCAGAAGACAGAAGATCACAGAAGAAGATACAGAAGACGAAGAACAGCTCTCTATCCATGGCTGCCACTGCACGTTCTGTGGGACTCCAGTACGTGCCTCCTTATATTTGGTTCATTTCCGCCTGGCTTTGTGTGGCAGTGGTTCCCGCCCCGGAACTGGCGGGGGAATGGTAGTTCATTATTTGATGGGCGGGTTGGGCCTTTTCGACGGCCTGTGGGCGGACTCTGCCATTGTCGGCGGAACTCCTCTCCTGGCGGTGGGTGGTTCGCGGGATGCGTGTGATTTGTTTGGATCATTATTTGGCGGTCCGGACCGCTCCTCTGTTGGCGGTTTCTACCGCCACCGCCGGCGTATCAGAACGGACCGCCATGTTCGTAATGAGGGCCAAAGACTGGACTTTGTGGTAAAGTCCTGCTTATGAAGACCCTCCAAAGGCTTGGATTGAGCTTTCCTCCTGTTTTGAAGTTTCAAGGCCGTCAAAGACTTCCTCTGCCAGCACCTGGACTTTCTTCGAAGACTCCTGCCCTGCCAAGTGGTGCCCTAACCTGTCCCTGGGCCCTTGAAAGGTGATGTCGGCAGAACAAGGACTGAAATCCATGCACAGAACACAGTGCAGGGAAACTTTTGATGCACAATCTGCAAACTGGCTGATAAATGAAATGCCACACACATCGCGGCTGAAATCGCTGCTCCACCTGCATTGCAGCTGGGAGATCGAAGCATCACAGCTGGAGAAATGACGCAACACCAACTTGCGGTTGCTCATAACAACACAAACCCCATGCAGCGCAGTTTTCTAACTCCGTGTGACCGTACTTCTCATGCATCGTGACTGGGCATCACAGTCATCTTGAACCTGTGTGGATCCGAGGTGCCCTGTCCGGAAATCAATGCATCACTCTCTTGCGAAGGAGAAAAACGATGTATCACCTACCCTACCAGAGAAGACATGATGCACTGCCTCACTTGCGAGTAAGAATCGACGCATCGCTGACTTTACCGATGCACCCCCACCCATGCAGCTTTATTTTTGGTGGAAACAAGGTACTTTGTATAAAATCAATGTTTCCATTAATTTCTATGGAGTAAGACTCGTATTCTTTTGAAAAATCAAATTGTAACTTGTGTATGTTGGATTTTTCACATTTTAGTCTTGTTTGATTTAGATAAATATTACCTATTTTTCTAAACTGGTGTGGTGTCCATTTTGTAGTCTTTTCACTGTATTACTGTGTGTGTTGGTACGAATACTTTACACATTGCTTCTGAGATAAGCCTGACTGCTTGTGCCTTGCTACCAAGGAGGTGAAGAGGGGTTATCTAAGTGTGTATCTCCATTGCCCTGACTAGAGTAAGGGTTCCTGCTTGGACAGAGTGCAAACTGACTGCCAACCAGAGACCCCATTCCTAACAGAGACTTTTTAAGGTTAGACTGAATAAGGAATACCCAATGAGGACAGAACAGTTTGCACAAACCAGGGCAAACTGTTGCAGGCCAAGCCAGCATCTTGGCACCGGGAGACAATTAGCCCTTATGAAAAACAATCATCCAGTTTTATTAGAACAGCACCTAAAAAGATAGGTGTTTCCAAGGAATAAGAATCCAAACTCATAGGAGAGGATGATGATAATGATAATGAATATGTTTTCTTGAGGACCAATAGCTAATACGACCTAAGAGGGTTTTCCATTATTTTGTAGTGTAATGCAGGACAGTAGCTAAAATGGCTTCGCTATGCTGCATTGCAAAAGGGTTTTAAAGCAGAAAAGAGCAATACTTAATAAACTGGTATGCTGCTGCTCCCTACCCCTGCACTGACATGCTAACAGGTACCATGCTCAACCTTTGCACCATGATTCAGAGGTATTTTTGTGATGTCTAGCATAACATTAGTACTAGAATCACACCTGTCCAGTACAAAGTCTTACTCCTTGAAAAACGTAAACATTTCACTCATTATAAGTGTGCTGTACAGTGCAGCACACAAGCAATGTGTGAAATTCTTAGGGAAATTAAAACACTTCTCTTTGTTGGCACCTGCTTCAAGGAAACATTATTTTCCTCCACGAAGCCCAGCCTAGCAATCTTAAAAGATCTTACATTTCATCGAAAAACCATGGGTTCTTGCACTGATCACGCAAGTTACAAACAATTGACGTCCACTTATAATGACATGGTTTGAATCTCTGTTTGCAATGAGAAAGGGCTACCTTTCCAGCTCAAAATGCCAAAATAGCACTCTTTCAGTGAAAAATACATTTTGCACTGGATTGTAAATACTCTTGCAAGAGTTTGCACAAGGAGCCAGGTTCAAAAGCTGATATCAAAGGCATTCTCAATACCACACTGAGCTGTGGTTGGAATTAGTGAGTTTGTGTTTGCATTGCACATCTGCATTGAATACCTCAAAGCTACAGTTTGAGCTGTCACGTGTAGGTGTACTCAAACTAGGTCATGTGTGGAACATCCATTGATGCAAAGATCATTTGACTCAACCCTTGTGTTGCACCACATGATATTCTAAGGCAAATCTCTGTCTTTCAGGTGATGAGGACAATGCGTTGCTTCAGGAAGAAGGGCCATCCACCAATGGCGAGCGACAGGCAATTGAAGGGGAAAACCCACTCCTCTTCAAAGCAGCCTTGTCAGCTGCCAGAAATGCACAAGAGGAGGAGGAGGAAGTAGAGGAGGATGAGGAGGAAGTAGAGGAGGATGAAGAAGATCTGACACTGTTTGCAGAGGATGAGGCTGAATCCATGCCCACCATTGTTGCATGGCAGATGGTCATGATGGACAGTGGGATGAGGATTTGTCCAACAGCAGGCTGATGTGAGGCAGGATATTTGCACCATAGGGGCTACTCTGTTTGACATTCCAGTCTCACTACAGGTCATGCACCAACTCCCACAGATGGTCCACAGACTAACCCAAGTATTGGACTGCATGGAAAAATCTTGGCAAGGCATGTCGAAGAAGCTAAATGACATCATAACCATCCGTAGGGAAGAGAGTGGAAGATACCATGCCTTGACCATAAAGGTGATGGAGGGCATGCTGAAGCTGGTCCAAAGTCTACCTTCACTATCAACTCAACAAGGGGAACCAACACATCTACCTGCACAATATTGCACCCAGCCACTTGTACCACAACCATCACAGGCACCATCACCCCCTGTCCAGGCACCTCCCCACCTGTACAGCCACCACCACCCCCTGTCCACCGACCACATTTCCTCCTGTGCAGCCACCATCACCACCTGTCCAGTCCCCTCCCCCACCTGCACATGCAGATGTACCACACCCACTCACAGCGATCCTCAACACCACAACTGAGAAGTCACACGAGAGATCCATCATGATCACTGTAAAATATGTTACCCACAATATGTGTCAATTAAAAGATATTCCTCACAAGTCAATACTGAGTTGTGTAATATATGATGATGGTCAGTTGGTTGAACTGGTTGTAGGCCATAGATTTGCCAATAAATACGTGTGATTGAGACATGTAGATTTGTAGGTCCATCTGTGGAACAAGGTATCATGTTGAAAGTATAGTTAAACCACTCCAGATGTATACTTCCATACTTTGAATCCTGCCTATACAATGAACTACACAAGACAGAAAGGTTAGATCAAATATATCACTTTTTTATATTAACTTGTAAAAATGAATGCAATTAAATAACCATCCACTGGAAAGGGAGAAAGGAAATCAAATATTGGTATTCACACAGAATAGGAAAGGGGACTTGGAGGGGTAGGACAAGATAAATAAAACACATCAGGAAATGTTAGCGGGAACCAGTGTTATAAGGGAGGGAAAAAAACGTTCCACAGTCCAAACATGGTCCAGTTACTGGTCATCCTTGTGAGCCTCCTTTTCCACAATGAGGAGCACCTTCACCTCTGTGGCCTGCTCCTGACTGGCCGAGTGTAGGACCAGGCATCCTTGGGAGTATGAAACACAAGGAGTACAAGGGGTTTGAGTGGTATGAGCGGAAACAGTGTGGATAAAGGCACAGGGAGGCACATGCAGGCTGGTTTTGGAAGGGACACTGTTCCATGGCAGCCAATATGGCTGCACCCAAGGAAGTGATGGTGGCATTGAGGGTGGCCATGTCTCTGGCATGTTACTCTTTGAACCAATGCAGTTAGACACAGACCCACAGTAGGATCCAGAGGACATATCTGTCTCCCCCTCAGATGCCACCATCACCTCCTGGAATGCATCCACAGGAGTGACAATACAGGGAGGGGTTTGGGTTGCACATGAGGGGTGTGAGGAGACCTTTCCTTCGGGTCATCCAGGCAGACACTTGAAAGGGGACTAGTGGGACTGGGTGCAGTTGGAAGCACAGATCAAATGGGGGCCTCAAGTGGTAGTCAGGGGTTGTTGGCAGGCCCAGGTGGTTATAGCGCCTGTTCTCAGGACACCTCAGCTTCATCCAGTTCTTATGTGCCTGAGAAGAGTCAAAAACCTCCCCCTCCAGCCAGAGGTGTCCAGATCGCTGCCCCCCATAGTGTGTTCAACCTCCACCTGGGCTGTTGCAGTTTTTGCAGGCTCTGTCCACATTGGCGCACTACTCATGCCTAATGATAATATAGGTCCCTCCTCCTTCTCTTCCCTGGAGGAAAGAGGCAATGCCCGCTGATGTCACAAGAATGACATGCTCTGCTCGTGGTCCTGTTCCTGGTATTCCTGGCCAGCCGGTTCCACTGAAATGGAAGGCAAAACATTACGTAGATGGTGTACAAGTCATAACAAAGCACATAACTACATGAAGCAAGTGCAGACGTTCTTCTCCTTTGATCTCACTAATACATTTAATGTTTCCTTGAGCTAGTGTATGTGTACTATCACTGTAAGGTCCTGAAATAATTCACACATTGAAGTCTGTCACAATTTTGGGAAGTATACACTTCTTTACTGACCAACCCTCACCTTCAGCATTAATGCAATCAATGTTTCCTGACCTTGTTACATAGTCATCTTCCAATGTCAGCCTACAAATGGAGATGGGACACAGTAGGGATGGATATATCTACACCTAAGCATGGATCTATGATCATCCTGTAATGTGCAGTCTTAACAGTCTCACACTTACTATTGAAAGTCATCTGATATGTAGCACTGTCTGACAGAACACAAATGCTGGATTAGGTGTACATATACAAACAAGGCCTTGGATCTGACCTTTGCTAAGATATGAATCCAAGTATTGAAACTGCTCTGACAACAACAGACACTCTACATGGCAAGTGCCACATCTACCATGGCAAGACTACTTGATGGTGGTGTACACTGTTTGGCACATGTGCATAGTTAGTACAGATACCTAGACATTACATATGACATACAATCCACTGTTGGGAAGATGTGTGCATTTTGTCCCCCTTGGAAATGTTGGTATCATTTTGAGTGATATAAATGTCCCAAAGTCGGCCTTTACTTCAAGGCACAGGATGTAATATTTTACCCTGATAAAATACACATCAAATGCATGCATGATACAGCATCCAACACCCAAAGACCTCTCTTCCCCACACTGGGCATTGTCTGGTCCATTCCTTTCCTGGTTCACCAGTCATGGTGTTGGCAGCGCGTTTATTTATTCAAATGCAACTGTGAGGGTCATTTTCCCAGTTGTGTTCAGAACACTACAATGCCCAGTATGCACTCTGGTTAGTACATCCAGTGTTCTCCATTGAGGCATTGGCCTAATGACTTCTGCAGCAGCTCCTCAGATAACATGAAAGAAGACATGAGAAACACACAAAAGGCATGATACAGCATCCGACACCAAATGACTTCATTCCCGCACTGGACATTGCCTGGATGATTCCTTTTGCAAAGTACCTGTTAAGTTAACATGAGAGAGTAACATATCATCAAAAGGGTACATTAGACCTGCATGTATGATGCATTCAACATTACACACAATACAAACTGCATAGCCATTTTTGAATGGGAGCAGTAGGTGTTAGTCGGATTCATGAGGTTTACCATTTCTATTCACATAGCCCTGCCAATTTTCCCAGGTCCGTTTGTGATATGCTGATCAAGGCCAGAAGATCAGAATGAATTCTGGGACTTGTAGTCTTTTTTATTCTATAGTGAAACAGGAACACAAATCCCAGTTTCCACTATAATGAACCACAGGCCTGAAGTGGCACATCACATGAGCAGCTGCCAAACATGCTAGCTATGATTATGGAGTAGCCATGTCTTTACACTGTTCCATTTGAACCATGGTTTACATTAGAGGTGGGCAGTAAACTCCACTCCACCAGCAGATTTTTCAGGGTTTTTGCCACTCCGTGCTCCACTACAAGCTCAGCGTTTGACAAAAAGCCCCCTCTTCCTCCTAACAGAGAGTTGAGGCCCCCAGGTCCCTCCTGGGTCCATCCAGCACCATTTTGATAAAAAAATGCACTTTTGTCATAGCCAAGGCTTGTTGGTGCCTTCCAACTCAAAATCTCATCTGAAACAATCTTCACTCTGTGGGACATCTTTTGCATCATGCAGGGACCCGCTGGCATCTTCCTACAGTGTATTTCTGAAGTCTTCTACTAACTGAGGACTCTTCTTCTACACCCTCTTCTGGGTTGGCAGAGGGTCCTGTCCTTCCTGGAACGTCTTTTGACTTCTGGACTTGGTCCCCTTCCTTTGTGGGTCTTCAGGTCCAATAATACAGCAGTTGTTCTTTGCAGACTTGGTTGGCTACTGCAAAATCCCACAAACGAGGTGCAGAGTGTCCTAAGGAAACTTGCAGTACTTTACTTCTGCTTTTCTAAGCTCTGGGGTGAGGTAATTTATTTTACTGTATTCTTGCTCTCCCAGCGATTATGCACACACTACACTTGTCTAGGGGGGAATTCGTGATTCACATTCCACTTTTTTAGTACAGGGTTTGTGTTGCCCCTAGACCTATTTTCTCCCATCGCATTCTCTAGGATTTCCTACTGCTTGCATTGTGCTATTACTATTTCCTTGTCTAGTTTTGGTGTCTAGTGTATATATTGTGTATAATACTTACCTCCAGAAGGAATATTGGGCCAGATGTATCAAGCCTTTTTGCATTCGCAAACGGTGCTTGCGAATGCAAAAATGCATTTCAGTATTTATGAAACGTGTTCGCAACGCAAATTTAAGGAATCGCTAGAATAGTGATTCCTTAAATTTGTGAGTCTGTTTAGAGAATCGCAAATTGCGATTCTCTAAATAAGAAATTGCAAATAAGGAATCCTTATTTGCGATTTCTAAACCACATGTAACAAGCAATTCCTTAATGCGAATTGGGCATTAAGGAATCGCTATTACTACCAAGTTGAACTTGGTGGTAACCATGTGCAAATTTTAAAAATGCATTAAAAATGCATTTTTTAAATTGACATGTAATGCACACATGCCCCTTTGGCATGTGTGCACCTTACATGTCCTGAAATATTTTTTTGTGGTGCAGCAGAGGGGGCCTTAGGCCCTCATCACCCTGGGGTTTTGCATTTCCTAAATTTGGAATTCCAGTTAGGAATTCGCAATTTGGGAATTGCAAAAAATTCGCAAATATGGGCCTACAGGCCCATAGGTTCGAATGGGGTCTGTATCGCAATTTGCAATTCGGTAATAGCATTTGCGATTTTTAAGAAATCGCTATTACCGAATCGCAAATATGATACATTGCATTTTGCGAATCAGAAATAGCGATTTCTTAAAAAACGCTATTTCCGCATTGCAAATGCCTTTTTGTTACATCTGGCCCATTGTCTCTAAGATATTTTTGGTAATGTGTCACCCAAATAAATACCTTTATTTTTGGTAACACTGAGTATTGTCTTTACTTGTGCATAAGTACTGTGTGACTATAAGTGGTATTGCATGAGCTTTGCATGTCTCCTAGTTCAGCCTAAGCTGATCTGCTATTGCTACCTTTATCAGCCTACGCTGCTAGAACATTACTACATTCACTAAAAGGGATACCTGGACCTGGTGTAAGGTGTAAGTATCCAAGGTACCCACTACAAACCAGGCCAGCCTCCCACATTGGTGGTGCAGTGGTGGGATAAGTACTTGCAATTGCTTTACCACTTTGTTGACTGTGCTTTTCACAAGAAAAGCTTGTTCCAATACTTAAAGCATATATAATATATACCTAGAAACTATTTTCTAACTTTCTTAAAAGTTCTGTTTAACTTTGCAAAAGTTTTTCAAAGTTCTGAAAAGTTTTCTTCTTTTCTCTAAAAAGTTAGCTCTGTTATTCTACTAACCTTTTACTCACTTTCCCAAAACTTTCTTCTTTCAATGTGTCTTCTGTAAATGCTACCCCTAAAGTTGTGAAAACAACATATGAAAATCTAAACTTTAAAAGTCTGAGGGGCCTCTGTATTGAAAGAAGTTTGGGGATTGGGAAGAACCCCAATAAGGAGTTCCTTTTAAACTTTCTCCTCCAAGATGACCAGAGACTCAGCACTGACTCAGATCAGACAGGGGAAGAGGTAGAGGATAACTCCAACCAGGAAGGCTCAGAGGAGCATGATGACAATCCTGGGGAGGGTGCTTCCACAGACCTATCTGTCGACAAGCCCCCTAGTATAACTGGTAGTGGGAAGGGTTCACACACAAGTAGGGCTCCCTTCACCCCTAGAGGCCAGGTCACTAGAGTGGCCCATGTTAGAGATAGGTCTGACTCGCCACACTCTCATGTTACCTCTGTTTCAGTGGTTTCACATAATTCTAACCCTGAGGACCAATCCCAAGATAGGGAACTCAGAAAGCTGAGGTTAGAGGAGGCCAGACTGAAGCTAATGCAGCACCAGTTGGCCTTAGACAGGCAATCCCTGGCTGTGTCGAGAGAGAGGCAGGGTTTGGAGTTAGTTCCCCATGGTGGCAGCAGCAGTTTTAGGAATACAAATGTTAGGGAACCCTCATTTGATTCTAGTAATCTGCACAAAGTTGTCTCTCCTTACAAGGATGGTGATGACATCAACAAGTGGTTTGCTGCACTTGAGAGGGCCTGTAAGGTTCAGAGGGTCCCTCATGTACAGTGGGCTGCTATCCTTTGGTTATCCTTGTCTGGCAAAGGTAGAGACAGACTTCTAAATGTCAAAGAGGATGATGCAGATAATTACTAGGTTCTTAAAAATGCACTATTGGAAGGTCTTGGCTTAGCCACTGAACAGTATAGACTTAAGTTCAGAGAGACCAGAAAGGAGTCATCACTGGACTGGACAGACATTGTGGACTGTTCTGTGAAGGCCCTAGAAGGTTGGTTACATAGCAGTAAAGTGACTGATTATGAAAGCCTATATAACTTGATTCTGAGACAGCATATCTTCAATAATTGTGTGTCTGACTTGTTGCATCAGTATCTTGTGGACTCAGATCTGACCTCTCCCCAAGAATCGGGAAAGAAGGCAGACAAATGGGTCAGAACATGGGTGAGCAGAAAAGCTCATACAGGGGGCGACAAGGATGGCAAGAAGAAGGATGGTAAGTCACATGACAAGGGGGGGGGGACACAGATAGAAAATCATCAGAGTCTTCATCAGGCCCACAAAAATCCTCTGGGAGTGGTGGGTTCAAATCCTCTTCTCACAGAGATAAATAACATTGGTGTTATATGTGTTAAGCCAAAGGCCATTGGGCAACTGATCCTCATTGTCCAAAGAAAAAACACCAAAACTCCCACCTCCACAACCCCAACTGCAACCACTAGTGCCCCTAGTAATAGCAGTGGTGATGGGAAACACACTACTAATAGCCAGACAAAGGATGTAGCTGGGCTCACTATTGGTAATGAAGTTGGGGTTTGTTAGAAATGGGGTCTTTGGTTGACAGTCAGGTTACCCCCTGTTCAAGCAAGGACCCTCACTCTAATCAGGGTAAAAGAGAATCACCCTCAGCTAACCCCTGCTTACCCCTTGGTAGCTTGGCAGAGCAGTAGGCTTTACGTCAGAGTGCTAGGTGTAAAGTATTTGTACCAACACACACAGTAACTTAATGAAAACACTACAAAATGACACAGCACCAGTTTAGAAAAATAGGAAATATTTATCAAAACAAATAAGACCAAAATGACAAAAATACACAAGTCAAGTTATCAATAAAAATGCAAAAAGAGTCTTTAAGTAGTTTTAAACACACACTAGCGCTGCTAGTGTGAAAATGTACCGGGTGTGCAAAAAAATTTACTCCGCACGGCGGTACGTGAGTCGGAAATCTAACCGCACGATGAACCGAAATCCCCGCAGTGCAGGTTGTGATCTCCCAGCCTCCGTCAGCGAAGCTGCGTGTCGTTTCTCCTGCTCCGTGCATTGATTCTTCGTTGCGTTTCTTGCGAGCGTTGTTTTCTCAGCTGCGGAGCCGGCGGCGCGTTGTTTTTTCAGCCGCAGATCGGAGTCGCGTCAATCTTTTCCCCGCACAGCACTCTTTGCATGGAATTCCTTGTCTTTAGGTTGCCAGCTTCTCCTTTCAGGGTCCCAGGAACTGGATGGGCACCACAGGGCAGAGTAGGAGTCTCTCCAGAGGGAAGTCTTTGCTGTCCCTGAGACTTCAAACAACAGGAGGCAAGCTCTAGATCAAGCCCTTGGAGATTTCTTCTCAAGATGGAAGGCACACAAAGTCCAGCCTTTGCCCTCTTACTCTGGCAGAAGCAGCAACTGCAGGATAGCTCCACAAAGCACAGTCAAAGGCAGGGCAGCTCTTCTTCCTCAGATATTCAGCTCTTCTCCAGGCAGAGGTTCCTCTTGGTTCAAGAAGTGTTTTCTAAAGTCTGTGGCTTTGGGTGCCCTTCTTATACCCAATTTCTCCTTTGAAGTAGGCTTACTTCACAGTAAAGTCTCTTTTGAATGTGAAATCCTGCCTTGCCCAGGCCAGGCCCCAGGCACTCACCAGGGGGTTGGAGACTGCATTGTGTGAGGGCAGGCACAGCCCTTTCAGGTGTGAGTGACCACTCCTCCACTCCCTCCTAGCACAGATGGCTCATCAGGATATGCAGGCTACACCCCAGCTCCCTATGTGTCACTGTCTAGTGTGAGGTGCAACCAGCCCAACTGTCAAACTGACCCAGACAGGGAATCCACAAACAGGCAGAGTCACAGAAATGGTATGAGCAAGAAAATGCCCACTTTCTAAAAGTGGCATTTCCAAACACACAATCTTAAGATCAACTTTACTAACAGAAGTATTTTTATATTGGGAGCTCAGAGACCCCAAACTCCACATGTCCATCCGCTCCCAAAGGGCATCTACACTTTAATCAGATTTAAAGGTAGCCCTCCTGTTAACCTACGAGAGGGATAGGCCTTGCAACAGTGAAAAAACAAATGTAACAATATTTCACTGTCAGAACATACAAACCACATTACTATGGGGGTCATTCTGACCCTGGCGGTCATGGACCGCCAGGGCCAACGACCGCGGGAGCACCGCCAACAGGCTGGCGGTGCTCCCATGGGCATTCTGACCGCGGCGGTACAGCCGCGGTCAGAAACGGAAAACCGGCGGTGTCCCGGCGGTTTCCCGCTGCCCTGGGGAATCATCCATAGCGGCGCTGCAGGCAGCGCCGCCATGGGGATTCCGACCCCCTTACCGCCAGCCTGGCTCTGGTGGTTTTGACCGCCAGAACCTGGCTGGCGGTAACGGGTGTCGCGGGGCCCAGTGCCCATGCCACTGGCATGGGCACTGCAGGGGCCCCCTAACAGGGCCCCACCAAGATTTTCAGTGTCTGCCAAGCAGACACTGAAAATCGCGACGGGTGCAACTGCACCCGTCGCACCCCTTCCACTCCGCCGGCTCCATTCGGAGCCGGCATCCTCATGGAAGGGGGTTTCCCGCTGGGCTGGCGGGCGGCCTTCTGGCGGTCGCCCGCCAGCCCAGCGGGAAACTCAGAATTACTGCGGCGGTCTTCTGACCGCGCAGCGGTATTCTGATGGCGGGACTTTGGCGGGCGGCCTCCGCCGCCCGCCAAAGTCAGAATGACCGCCTATATGTCCTACCTTAACCATACACTGCACCCTGCCCTTGGGGCTACCTAGGGCCTACCTTAGGGGTGTCTGACATGTAAGAAAAGGGAAGGTTTAGGCCTGGCAACTGGGTACACTTGGCTAGTCGAATTTACAGTTAAAACTGCAAACACAGACACTGCAATGGCAGGTTTGAGACATGATTACAGAGCTAGTTATGTAGGTGGCACAACCAGTGCTGCAGGCCCACTAGTAGCATTTGATGTACAGGCCCTGGCACCTCTAGTGAACCTTACTAGGGACTTACTAGCAAATCAAATATGCCAATCATGGATAAACCAAACAACCATACAATTTACACAGAGAGCAGGAGGCAAAACGATTGGTGATGACCCTGCATAAACTAAAAAGTCCAGCAGGGTTGGTCTAGTTAGGGAGATCACTGAGGCTGTTTTAGTCTCTGATGGTGGCATTGACCTAGCCACTTTAGTTGCTTGTCCCCTTAATATGGATAAGTACAAGCAGCTACCCCTTATTAACCGGTTCTGTGCCGCAGAAGTAATGGTTACGTCCTGCGGCACAGTGCTGCTGTGCCGAGGACGTAACCATTACGACCTCGGCACACAGCCAAGAGGGAGCGCTCTCTTTCCCTCTGTGTGCTTCCCCTCACCCCTCCAAAGGCAGGGATAAAAGGGGAAGCCCTTCCCCTTCCACCCCGGCCCCCCACCCCCCCATAATGACTTCAGCGCGCAATCGCGCGCTGACTTCATTACAGGGTGCCCGTCGCACAGGAAGCCATTTGCTTCCTGTGCGGCGAGGGAGGAAGAGGTGAGTTTCTCTTCCCGGTGGGTGGGGTTTGCAAGAAGAGGCACAGAGGGAAAGGAAAGGGTTTTCCTTTCCCCCGGTGTCTCTTTGAGCATTCCTGCTGCCCACTAGTCGCCAGGGATTTTTTTTTTGTTC
This sequence comes from Pleurodeles waltl, assembly GCF_031143425.1. NCBI lineage: Eukaryota > Metazoa > Chordata > Amphibia > Caudata > Salamandridae > Pleurodeles > Pleurodeles waltl. The sequence goes on along the minus strand of NC_090436.1, from coordinate 586,595,997 downwards.
TACTGTGTGATTTTAGTGTCGGGGAGTGGCCCCTTGGGCAAGGGTCACTCCCCTTTTGGGGGCAAATAATTAACGGACATTTCTGCCCCCCTTGGGGGCAGATTGGCCTACTATTTTAGGCTGATCTGCCCCCAAGGGGGGCAGAAACCACTCGAACGCCAGGGATGTTTTTATATTTGTTTATTTATGTGGGGGGGGCGCCCCCCCAAGGGGGCATAGAACTGTTGGCCTTTTCTGCCCCCCTTGGGGGCAGATCGGCCTATTTTTTTTAGGTCCATCTGCAACGGGGCAGAAGCCACTTAGGCACCCGGGATTGTGTGTTCAGTGGATGGGGGGGGCGGCCCCCTTGGGCAAGGGACGCCCCCCCCTTTGGGGGCACATGTACCAAGGCCATTTCTGCACCCCTTGGAGACAGATTGGCCTATTATTTTTAGGCTGATCTGCCCCCCAAGGGGGGCAGAAACCACTAGAACACCAGGGATTTTTTTATATTTGTTTATTTATGTGGGGGGCGCCCCCCCAAGGGGGCATAGAACTGTTGGCCTTTTCTGCCCCCCTTGGGGGCAGATCGGCCTATTTTTTTTAGGTCCATCTGCAAGGGGGCAGAAGCCACTTAGGCACCCGGGATTGTGTGTTCAGTGGATGGGGGGGGGCGGCCCCCTTGGGCAAGGGACGCCCCCCCCTTTGGGGGCACATGTACCAAGGCCATTTCTGCACTCCTTGGAGACAGATTGGCCTATTATTTTTAGGCTGACCAGGGATTTTTTTAATTTGTTTATTTTTGTGTGGGGGGGCGTCCCCTTGGGCACGGGGCGCCCCCCCCAAGGGGGGCATTGACCTGTTGGCCATTTCTGCCCCCCTTGGGGGCAGATGGGCCTATTTTTTTAGGCCCGTCTGCCCCAAGGGGGGCAGAAGCCACTTAGGCACCAGGGATAGTGTTGTGTGTGTTTTTTTGGTGGTGAATTTGTCCAGTTAATTTTAGTAGGAAAGATCATGGCTAGCCGCAGGATGACCGCTCAGCAGGTGGTTGGTATGCTTTTTGAGTCATTGTCTGATCATGATTATGAGACGGACTCTGCATCTGAGGCAGAGGAGGAAGTGAGAGATTCTGGCAGTGATGTTTCTGTTGGAGAGGAATCTCCTGATGAGGAAGGGTCTGTTTTAGAGGAGGACACTGATGTGCCATTAGTGCAGCAACCTGGGGCTGAAAGGTTTCCCGTTATAAGACCTCATCTCTGGGTTGCCCCAAACATGGAGCAGCCAGAGTTGCCTGCCTTTATTGGTCTCCCGGGTTGTAGCGCCAATACAGAGAACTTTTTGCCTGTCAATTTCTTTGAGTTATTCATGGATGATGTGTTTTTGGAAGAGATTGTTGAGCAGACTAATTTGTATGCGGAGCAGCATTTGAGGGACAACGCTGCTAGACTTAGGCCACACTCTAGAGCAGCCCAGTGGATTCCCACAAATGTGGAGGAGATAAAAAAGTTTTTGGGTTTGACTTTTTTGATGGGGTTGATAAAGAAGCCGTCACTGGCTTCTTATTGGACTACTAGTCCATTGATGGCAACAGCTATATTTCCTGCGACCATGAGTCGTAATCGGTATTTGCTTCTTCTTAGGATGCTGCATTTTGTTGACAATGCTTTAGCCTTGCCACGAGATCACCCAGATTCTGACCGTCTTTTTAAGATTAGGCCTGTCCTTGATCATTTTGTAGATCGGTTTTCGGAGGTCTATGTTTCAGGCAAAGAGATAAGTGTGGACGAGTCTTTGGTCCTCTTCAAGGGTCGTTTGTTTTTTAGGCAGTACATTCCTAGCAAAAGGGCACGATATGGAATTAAATTGTATAAGCTGTCTGAAAGTAGTGCAGGATATGTGTATAGTTTCCGTTTCTACACTGGTAGGGATTCCAATATTGACCCCCCTGGTTGTCCTCCCACTTTTGGAGCCACTGAGAAAATTGTGTGGGATCTTGGTAGACGACTGCTCAACAAAGGTCACTATTTGTATGTAGAAAACTTCTACACTGGAGTGCAGTTGTTCAAGGAATTGTTTAAAGTGGACACTGTTGCTATCTAAGGGAGCTTGTTTGTAAAAAACTTGAGAGGGGACAGTGCTGTGCCTTGCGAAATGATGAGCTGCTAGCTTTGAAATTTTCAGACAAGAGGGATGTCTACATGCTAAGTACCATACATGATGAGAGAACTTCCTCCGTGACTGTTTGGGGCCAGGTTGCTGAAGTGCGCAAACCAGTGTGCATTTTAGATTATAATAAGCACATGGGAGGTGTAGATAGAGTTGATCAGAGGTTGGAACCTTATACTGCTATTTGTAAGTCTTACGTTTGGTATAAGAAGTTAGCAATTCACCTCTTCCGCTTAGCAACCTTTAATGCTTTTATTGTGTTTAGGGATAGGTCTCCAGAGTCAAAGATGACATTTGTGAAATTTCAGGAGTCAGTGATAGGGAGCCTTATTGTGGTGGAACAGGCCAGAGTTCCTGGAGAAGCAGTGGTGGAGGGTGTGGCTAGATTGAAAGATCGCCACTTTGCTGAGCACATTCCTCACACACCCAAAAAAAGACTTTCCAGCTAAGAAATGTAGAGTGTGTTTTCGAAGAGGTATCCGGAGGGAGACTCGAATGTACTGCCCATTTTGTTTTAAGAATTACCACACCCAGAAGAATTTCTGGGAACAACCATGAGTGTAAACTCATGTCTGTTTTGTATTTTCATGTGTTCAGTTTCATGGTTAGCATTTCTGTCATGTACTTAGTTAGAGCTTTTGTGTTTGTAGTTTTGTAATTCTTTCTACTTAGTTAGGGGTTCCTCTGTTTAAAAAAGATTTTTTTTTTAAAAATGATGCCATTGTGTGTGGAGTGGGGCTTGGCTGAGGGTGTACATAGTGTCCATATTGACTTGCTGTTGGCTACTGCAACACACTGCCAGCCAAACACCAGTCCACACACTCCCATCAGCTGGTGTGATTGTTGTATCAGGCATGTGGGTGTATGTAAGTGATGGGCCCTTGAGTGGCGCTGTCTGTCGATGTGAGTGTTGTAATGTGCTGGGCCCGTGGCTGGCGGTGTGAATGGTCTTGTGCGTGTCATGTATGAAAGGTGTGTGAATGGACTGTAAAGCGGTTGGTGCCTTGTCGCGGCTTTACAGCTCACGAGCTGTGAGTCATTGGTTCAGTTTTTTGCCTTTCAGTTATTAACAGTGCATTTCATTTTTGTGAAATCGCTTGTTAATAAAATTTGATCCACTGAACCATCACTCACCCTCGTGCCAAATCCAACCAGTATGTGTGGTAAAAATGACAAAACCTGCTCCGCTGTAATCAGGCGTCGCAGTTTACCTGTGACACGCTAGGTGCCTCGGGTGGGACCCCGATGATGAAGCATGCCACCAACTTGGTTGGTGGGTGAGGGGTCTTTTTCACATAACCTAAGTGCGTTTCTTTTCACAATTTTTGTGTTTGGCACATCACAGACGTATGTGGACACATCAAAATGATATATTACAAAACTACCTGTGTTTGGGGGGAGGGGGCACCTATGTTTTTGGTCCTGGGTGCAGGCTTCATCTAGGGAAACCTACCAAACCCAGAATTTTTTTTAAACTAGACATCCCATGGAGTTCAGGGAGGTGTGGCTTCCGTGGATCCCCCAACATATTCTCACCCAGACTCCTATGTAAACCTCAAAATTTGCTTAAAAAAGCATATTTTCCTGATTTTTCTTAGTAGGATCACCGCTCTAGCACAAAATTCCTACTCCCCAGTGTTCCCCTCAGTCTCCCAAGTAAAGTGACACCTCACTTATGTGGGTCCCCAAAGCAGAGTCAGCCTAAAGATGTATAAAAGAAGAATATGTCCTTTTAAACTCGCTGTGCTATCCCCTCTATTTCTACAAGTTTTGGGCCTTATTCTGTTGCAGGCACCTGGCCCACCCACACAAGTGAGGTATCATTTTTACCAGGAGTCTTGGGGGAATGCTGGGTGGAAGGAAATTTGTGGCTCCTCTCAGATTCCAGAACTTTCTGTCACCGAAATGTGAGGAAAATGTGTTTTTTCAGCCAAATGTTGAGGTTTGCAAAGGATTCTGGGTAACAGATCCTGGTCAGAGCCCCACAAGTCACCCCATCTTGGATTCCCCTAGGTCTTTAGTTTTCAAAAATGCACAGGTTTTGTAGGTTTCCCTAGGTGCCGGCTGAGCTAGATGCCAAAATCCACAGGTGGGCACTGTTTTCTATCAAAAAATGTGATGTGTCCACGTTGTGTTTTGGGCCATTTCCTTTCGTGGGCGCTAGGCCTACCCACACAAGTGAGGTACCATTTTTATCAGGAGACTTGGGGGAACGCTGGGTGGAAGGAAATTTGTGGCTCCTCTCAGATTCCAGAACTTTCTGTCACCGAAATAAGTGGAAAACGTGTTTTTTTTTGCCAAATTTTGAGGTTTGCAAAGGATTCTGGGTAACAGAACCTGGTCAGAGCCCCACAAGTCACCCCATCTTGGATTCCCCTAGGTCTCTAGTTTTCAAAAATGCAATGGTTTGGTAGGTTTCCCTAGGGGCCGGCTGAGCTAGAGGCCAAAATCTCCAGGTAGGCACTTTTGCAAAAAACAGCTCTGTTTTCTGTCAAAAAATGGGATGTGTCCACGTTCTGTTTTGGGACATTTCCTGTCGCGGGCGCTAGTCCTACCCACACAAGTGAGGTATCATTTTTATCGGGAGACTTGGGGGAAAGCTGGGTGGAAAGAAATTTGTGGCTCCTCTCAGATTCCAGAACTTTCTGTCACCGAAATGAGTGGAAAACGTGTTTTTTTAGCCAAATTTTGAGGTTTGCAAAGGATTCTGGGTAACAGAACCTGGTCAGAGCCCCACTAGTCACCCTAACTTGGATTTCCCTAGGTCTCTAGTTTTCAAAAATGCACAGGTTTGGTAGGTTTCCCTAGGTGCTGGCTGAGCTAGAGGCCAAAATCTACAGGTAGGCACTTTGCAAAAAACAGCTCTGTTTTCTGTCAAAAAATGGGATGTGTCCACGTTCTGTTTTGGGACATTTCCTGTCGCGGGCGCTAGGCCTACCCGTACAAGTGAGGTATCATTTTTATCGGGAGACTTGGGGGAAAGCTGGGTGGAAGGAAATTTGTGGCTCCTCTCAGATTCCAGAACTTTCTGTCACCATAATGTGAGGAAAATGTGTTTTTTTAGCCAAATTTTGAGGTTTGCAAAGGATTCTGGGTAACAGAACCTGGTCAGAGCCCCACAAGTCACCCCATCTTGGATTCCCATAGGTCTCTAGTTTTAAAAAATGGACAGGTTTGGTAGGTTTCCCTAGGTGCCAGCTGAGCTAGAGGCCAAAATCTACAGGTAGGCACTTTTCAAAAAACAGCTCTGTTTTCTGTCAAAAAATGGGATGTACCCACGTTGTGTTTTCGGACATTTCCTGTCGCCGGTGCTAGGACTACCCACACAAGTGAGGTATCATTTTTATCGGGAGACTTGGGGGAACGCTGGGTGGAAGGAAATTTGTGGGTCCTCTCAGATTCCAGAACTTTCTGTCACCGAAATGACAGGAAAAACTGTTTTTTTTAGCTAAATTTTCAGGTTTGCAAAGGATTCTGGGTAACAGAACTGGTCAGGGCCCCACAAGTCACGCCATCTTGGAATCCCCTAGGTCTCTAGTTTTATAGTTTTTGAAAATGCACAGGTTTGGTAGGTTTCCCTAGGTGCCGGCTGAGCTAGAGGCCAAAATCTACAGGTAGGCACTTTGCAAAAAACAGCTCTGTTTTCTGTCAAAAAATGGGATGTGTCCATGTTGTGCTTTGGGGCATTTCCTGTCACGGGCGCTAGGCCTACCCACACAAGTGAGGTATCATTTTTATCGGGAGACTTGGGGGAACGCTGGGTGGAAGGAAATTTGTGCCTCCTCTCAGATTCCAGAACTTTCTGTCACCGAAATGTGAGGAAAATTTGTTTTTTTAGCCAAATTTTGAGGTTTGCAAAGGATTCTGGGTTACAGAACCTGGTCAGAGCCCCACAAGTCACCCCATCTTGGATTCCCCTAGGTCTCTAGTTTTCAAAAATGCACAGGTTTGGTAGGTTTCCCTAGGTCCCGGCTGAGCTAGAGGCCAAAATCTACAGGTAAGCACTTTGCAAAAAACTGCTCTGTTTTCTGTCAAAAAATGGGATGTGTCCACGTAGTGCTCGGGGGCATTTCCTGTCGCGGGCGCTAGGCCTACCCACACAAGTGAGGTATCATTTTTATCGGGAGACTTGGGGGAACGCTGGGTGGAAGGAAATTTGTGCCACCTCTCAGATTCCAGAACTTTCTGTCACCGAAATATGAGGAAAATGTGTTTTTTTAGCCAAATTTCGAGGTTTGCAAAGGATTCTGGGTTACAGAACCTGGTCAGAGCGCCACAAGTCACCCCATCTTGGATTCCTCTAGGTCTCTAGTTTTCAAAAATGCACAGGTTTGGTAGGTTTCCCTACGTGCCGGCTGAGCTAGAGGGCAAAATCTACAGGTAGGCACTTTGCAAAAAACAGCTCTGTTTTCTGTCAAAAAATGGGATGTGTCCACGTTGTGTTTTGGGACATTTCCTGTTGCGGACGCTAGGGCTACCCACACAAGTAAGGTATCATTTTTATCGGCAGACTTGGGGGAACGCTGGGTGGAAGGGAATTTGGGGCTCCTCTCAGATTCCAGAACTTTCTGTCACCATAATTTGAGGAAATGTTTTTTTTTAGCCAAATTTTTAGATTTGCAAAGGATTCTGGGAAACAGCACCTGGTCAGAGCCCCACAAGTCACCCCATCTTGGATTCCCCTAGGTCTCTAGTTTTAAAAAATGCACAGCTTTGGTAGGTTTCCCTAGTTGCCGGCTGAGCTAGAGGCCAAAATCTACAGGTAGGCACTTTGCAAAAAACAGCTCTGTTTTCTGTCAAAAAATGGGATGTGCCCACGTTGTGTTTTGGGACATTTCCTGTCGCGGGCGCTAGGACTACCCACACAAGTGAGGTATCATTTTTATCGGGAGACTTGGTGGAACGCTGGGTGGAAGGAAATTTGTGGCTCCTCTCAGATTCCAGAACTTTCTGTCACCGAAATGAGTGGAAAACGTGTTTTTTTAGCCAAATTTTGAGGTTTGCAAAGGATTCTGGGTAACAGAACCTGGTCACAGCCCCACAAGTCACGCCATCTTGGAATCCCCTAGGTCTCTAGTTTTATAGTTTTTGAAAATGCCCAGGTTTGGTAGGTTTCCCTAGGTGCCGGCTGAGCTAGAGGCCAAAATCTACAGGTAGGCACTTTGCAAAAAACAGCTCTGTTTTCTGTCAAAAAATGGGATGTGTCCATGTTGTGCTTTGGGGCATTTCCTGTCACGGGCGCTAGGCCTACCCACACAAGTGAGGTATCATTTTTATCGGGAGACTTGGGGGAACGCTGGGTGGAAGGAAATTTGTGCCTCCTCTCAGATTCCAGAACTTTCTGTCACCGAAATGTGAGGAAAATTTGTTTTTTTAGCCAAATTTTGAGGTTTGCAAAGGATTCTGGGTTACAGAACCTGGTCAGAGCCCCACAAGTCACCCCATCTTGGATTCCCCTAGGTCTCTAGTTTTCAAAAGTGCACAGGTTTGGTAGGTTTCCCTAGGTCCCGGCTGAGCTAGAGGCCAAAATCTACAGGTAAGCACTTTGCAAAAAACTGCTCTGTTTTCTGTCAAAAAATGGGATGTGTCCACGTAGTGCTCAGGGGCATTTCCTGTCGCGGGCGCTAGGCCTACCCACACAAGTGAGGTATCATTTTTATCGGGAGACTTGGGGGAACGCTGGGTGGAAGGAAATTTGTGCCACCTCTCAGATTCCAGAACTTTCTGTCACCGAAATATGAGGAAAATGTGTTTTTTTGGCCAAATCTCGAGGTTTGCAAAGGATTCTGGGTTACAGAACCTGGTCAGAGCCCCACAAGTCACCCCATCTTGGATTCCCCTAGGTCTCTAGTTTTAAAAAATGCACAGGTTTGGTAGGTTTCCCTACGTGCCGGCTGAGCTAGAGGGCAAAATCTACAGGTAGGCACTTTGCAAAAAACAGCTCTGTTTTCTGTCAAAAAATGGGATGTGTCCACGTTGTGTTTTGGGACATTTCCTGTTGCGGGCGCTAGGGCTACCCACACAAGTAAGGTATCATTTTTATCGGCAGACTTGGGGGAACGCTGGGTGGAAGGGAATTTGTGGCTCCTCTCAGATTCCAGAACTTTCTGTCACCATAATTTGAGGAAATGTTTTTTTTTAGCCAAATTTTGAGATTTGCAAAGGATTCTGGGAAACAGCACCTGGTCAGAGCCCCACAAGTCACCCCATCTTGGATTCCCCTAGGTCTCTAGTTTTAAAAAATGCACTGGTTTGGTAGGTTTCCCTAGGTGCCGGCTGAGCTAGAGGCCAAAATCTCCAGGTAGGCACTTTTGCAAAAAACAGCTCTGTTTTCTGTCAAAAAATGGGATGTGTCCACGTTCTGTTTTGGGACATTTCCTGTTGCGGGCGCTAGTCCTACCCACACAAGTGAGGTATCATTTTTATCGGGAGACTTGGGGGAAAGCTGGGTGGAAGGAAATTTGTGGCTCCTCTCAGATTCCAGAACTTTCTGTCACCGAAATGAGTGGAAAACGTGTTTTTTTAGCCAAATTTTGAGGTTTGCAAAGGATTCTGGGTAACAGAACCTGGTCAGAGCCCCACTAGTCACCCTATCTTGGATTCCCCTAGGTCTCTAGTTTTCAAAAATGCACAGGTTTGGTAGGTTTCCCTAGGTGCTGGCTGAGCTAGAGGCCAAAATCTACAGGTAGGCACTTTGCAAAAAACAGCTCTGTTTTCTGTCAAAAAATGGGATGTGTCCACGTTCTGTTTTGGGACATTTCCTGTCGCGGGCGCTAGGCCTACCCACACAAGTGAGGTATCATTTTTATCGGGAGACTTGGGGGAAAGCTGGGTGGAAGGAAATTTGTGGCTCCTCTCAGATTCCAGAACTTTCTGTCACCATAATGTGAGGAAAATGTGTTTTTTTAGCCAAATTTTGAGGTTTGCAAAGGATTCTGGGTAACAGAACCTGGTCAGAGCCCCACAAGTCACCCCATCTTGGATTCCCATAGGTCTCTAGTTTTAAAAAATGGACAGGTTTGGTAGGTTTCCCTAGGTGCCAGCTGAGCTAGAGGCCAAAATCTACAGGTAGGCACTTTTCAAAAAACAGCTCTGTTTTCTGTCAAAAAATGGGATGTACCCACGTTGTGTTTTCGGACATTTCCTGTCGCCGGTGCTAGGACTACCCACACAAGTGAGGTATCATTTTTATCGGGAGACTTGGGGGAACGCTGGGTGGAAGGAAATTTGTGGGTCCTCTCAGATTCCAGAACTTTCTGTCACCGAAATGACAGGAAAAACTGTTTTTTTTAGCTAAATTTTCAGGTTTGCAAAGGATTCTGGGTAACAGAACTGGTCAGGGCCCCACAAGTCACGCCATCTTGGAATCCCCTAGGTCTCTAGTTTTATAGTTTTTGAAAATGCACAGGTTTGGTAGGTTTCCCTAGGTGCCGGCTGAGCTAGAGGCCAAAATCTACAGGTAGGCACTTTGCAAAAAACAGCTCTGTTTTCTGTCAAAAAATGGGATGTGTCCATGTTGTGCTTTGGGGCATTTCCTGTCACGGGCGCTAGGCCTACCCACACAAGTGAGGTATCATTTTTATCGGGAGACTTGGGGGAACGCTGGGTGGAAGGAAATTTGTGCCTCCTCTCAGATTCCAGAACTTTCTGTCACCGAAATGTGAGGAAAATTTGTTTTTTTAGCCAAATTTTGAGGTTTGCAAAGGATTCTGGGTTACAGAACCTGGTCAGAGCCCCACAAGTCACCCCATCTTGGATTCCCCTAGGTCTCTAGTTTTCAAAAATGCACAGGTTTGGTAGGTTTCCCTAGGTCCCGGCTGAGCTAGAGGCCAAAATCTACAGGTAAGCACTTTGCAAAAAACTGCTCTGTTTTCTGTAAAAAAATGGGATGTGTCCACGTAGTGCTCGGGGGCATTTCCTGTCGCGGGCGCTAGGCCTACCCACACAAGTGAGGTATCATTTTTATCGGGAGACTTGGGGGAACGCTGGGTGGAAGGAAATTTGTGCCACCTCTCAGATTCCAGAACTTTCTGTCACCGAAATATGAGGAAAATGTGTTTTTTTAGCCAAATTTCGAGGTTTGCAAAGGATTCTGGGTTACAGAACCTGGTCAGAGCGCCACAAGTCACCCCATCTTGGATTCCTCTAGGTCTCTAGTTTTCAAAAATGCACAGGTTTGGTAGGTTTCCCTACGTGCCGGCTGAGCTAGAGGGCAAAATCTACAGGTAGGCACTTTGCAAAAAACAGCTCTGTTTTCTGTCAAAAAATGGGATGTGTCCACGTTGTGTTTTGGGACATTTCCTGTTGCGGACGCTAGGGCTACCCACACAAGTAAGGTATAATTTTTATCGGCAGACTTGGGGGAACGCTGGGTGGAAGGGAATTTGTGGCTCCTCTCAGATTCCAGAACTTTCTGTCACCATAATTTGAGGAAATGTTTTTTTTTAGCCAAATTTTTAGATTTGCAAAGGATTCTGGGAAAAAGCACCTGGTCAGAGCCCCACAAGTCACCCCATCTTGGATTCCCCTAGGTCTCTAGTTTTAAAAAATGCACAGCTTTGGTAGGTTTCCCTAGTTGCCGGCTGAGCTAGAGGCCAAAATCTACAGGTAGGCACTTTGCAAAAAACAGCTCTGTTTTCTGTCAAAAAATGGGATGTGCCCACGTTGTGTTTTGGGACATTTCCTGTCGCGGGCGCTAGGACTACCCACACAAGTGAGGTATCATTTTTATCGGGAGACTTGGTGGAACGCTGGGTGGAAGGAAATTTGTGGCTCCTCTCAGATTCCAGAACTTTCTGTCACCGAAATGAGTGGAAAACGTGTTTTTTTAGCCAAATTTTGAGGTTTGCAAAGGATTCTGGGTAACAGAACCTGGTCACAGCCCCACAAGTCACGCCATCTTGGAATCCCCTAGGTCTCTAGTTTTATAGTTTTTGAAAATGCACAGGTTTGGTAGGTTTCCCTAGGTGCCGGCTGAGCTAGAGGCCAAAATCTACAGGTAGGCACTTTGCAAAAAACAGCTCTGTTTTCTGTCAAAAAATGGGATGTGTCCATGTTGTGCTTTGGGGCATTTCCTGTCACGGGCGCTAGGCCTACCCACACAAGTGAGGTATCATTTTTATCGGGAGACTTGGGGGAACGCTGGGTGGAAGGAAATTTGTGCCTCCTCTCAGATTCCAGAACTTTCTGTCACCGAAATGTGAGGAAAATTTGTTTTTTTTAGCCAAATTTTGAGGTTTGCAAAGGATTCTGGGTTACAGAACCTGGTCAGAGCCCCACAAGTCACCCCATCTTGGATTCCCCTAGGTCTCTAGTTTTCAAAAATGCACAGGTTTGGTAGGTTTCCCTAGGTCCCGGCTGAGCTAGAGGCCAAAATCTACAGGTAAGCACTTTGCAAAAAACTGCTCTGTTTTCTGTCAAAAAATGGGATGTGTCCACGTAGTGCTCAGGGGCATTTCCTGTCGCGGGCGCTAGGCCTACCCACACAAGTGAGGTATCATTTTTATCGGGAGACTTGGGGGAACGCTGGGTGGAAGGAAATTTGTGCCACCTCTCAGATTCCAGAACTTTCTGTCACCGAAATATGAGGAAAATGTGTTTTTTTAGCCAAATTTCGAGGTTTGCAAAGGATTCTGGGTTACAGAACCTGGTCAGAGCCCCACAAGTCACCCCATCTTGGATTCCCCTAGGTCTCTAGTTTTCAAAAATGCACAGGTTTGGTAGGTTTCCCTACGTGCCGGCTGAGCTAGAGGGCAAAATCTACAGGTAGGCACTTTGCAAAAAACAGCTCTGTTTTCTGTCAAAAAATGGGATGTGTCCACGTTGTGTTTTGGGACATTTCCTGTTGCGGGCGCTAGGGCTACCCACACAAGTAAGGTATCATTTTTATCGGCAGACTTGGGGGAACGCTGGGTGGAAGGGAATTTGTGGCTCCTCTCAGATTCCAGAACTTTCTGTCACCATAATTTGAGGAAATGTTTTTTTTTAGCCAAATTTTGAGATTTGCAAAGGATTCTGGGAAACAGCACCTGGTCAGAGCCCCACAAGTCACCCCATCTTGGATTCCCCTAGGTCTCTAGTTTTAAAAAATGCACAGCTTTGGTAGGTTTCCCTAGGTGCCGGCTGAGCTAGAGGCCAAAATCTACAGGTAGGCACTTTGCAAAAAACAGCTCTGTTTTCGGTCAAAAAATGGGATGTGCCCACGTTGTGTTTTGGGACATTTCCTGTCGCGGGCGCTAGGACTACCCACACAAGTGAGGTATCATTTTTATCGGGAGACTTGGTGGAACGCTGGGTGGAAGGAAATTTGTGGCTCCTCTCAGATTCCAGAACTTTCTGTCACCGAAATGAGTGGAAAACGTGTTTTTTTAGCCAAATTTTGAGGTTTGCAAAGGATTCTGGGTAACAGAACCTGGTCAGAGCCCCACAAGTCACGCCATCTTGGAATCCCCTAGGTGTCTAGTTTTCAAAAATGCGCAGGTTTGCTAGGTTTCCCCAGGTGCCGTCTGATCTAGAGGCCAAAATCCACAGCTAGGCACTTAGTAAAAAACAGCTCTGTTTTCTTTCTGAAAATGTGATGTGTCCACGTCGTGTTTTGGGGCATATCCACACAAGTGAGGTACCATTTTTATCGGGAGACTTGGGGGAACGCTGGGTGGAAGGAAATTTGTGGTCCTCTTGGATTCCAGAACTTTCTGTCACCGAAATGTGAGGAAAATGTGTTTTCTTAGCCAAATTTTGAGGTTTGCAAAGGATTCTGGGTAACAGCACCTGGTCAAAGCCCCAAAAGTCAGCCCATCTTGGATTCCCCTAGGTGTCTAGTTTTCAAATATGCGCAGGTTTGCTAGGTTTCCCCAGGTGCCGGCTGAGCTAGAGGCCAAAATCCACAGCTAGGCACTTTGTAAAAAAAACAGCTCTTTTTTCTTTCTGAAAATGTGATGTGTCCACTTTGTGTTTTGGGGCATATCCTTTCGCGGGCACTAGTCCTACCCACACAAGTGAGGTATCATTTTTATCGGGAGACTTTGGGGAACATAGAATAGCAAAACAAGTGTTATGGCCCCTTGTCTTTCTCTACATTTTTTCCTTCCAAATGTAAGACAGTGTATAAAAAAGATGTCTATTTGAGAAATGCCCTGTAATTCACATGCTAGTATGGGCACCCTGGAATTCAGAGATGTGCAAATAACCACTGCTCCTCAACACCTTATCTTGTGCCCATTTTGGAAATACAAAGGTTTTCTTGATAGCTATTTTTTACTCTTTATATTTCAGCAAATTAATTGCTGTATACCCTGTATAGAATGCAATCCCACTGCAGGGTGCAGGTCATTTATTGGCTCTGGGTACCTAGAGTTCTTGATGAACCTACAAGCCCTATATATCCCCACAACCAGAAGAGTCCAGCAGACGTAACGGTATATTGCTTTAAAAAATCTGACATTGCAGGAAAAAGTTACAGAGTAAAACATAGAGAAAAATTGCAGATTTTTTTCACCTCAATTTCAATATTATTTTTTTCAGTTGTTATTTTCGGTAGGAAACCCTTGTAGGATCTACACAAATTACCACTTGCTGAATTCAGAATTTTGTCTACTTTTCAGAAATGTTGCGGTTTCTGGGATCCAGCATTGGTTTCATGCCCATTTCTGTCACTGACTGGAAGGAGGCTGAAAGCACAAAAAATCATAAAAATGGGGTATGTCCCAGTAAAATGCCAAAATTGTGTTGAAAAATTGGGTTTTCTGATTCAAGTCTGCCTGTTCCTGAAAGCTGGGAAGCTGGTGATTTTACCACCATAAACCCTTTGTTGATGCCATTTTCAGGGAAAAAACCACAAGCCTTCTTCTACAGCCCCTTTTTCCAATTTTTTGGAAAAAAACGAAATTTTCACTGTATTTTGGCTAATTTCTTGGCCTCCTTCTGGGGAAACAACAAAGTCTGGGTACCTCTAGAATCCCTACGATGTTGGAAAAAAAGGACGCAAATTTGGCGTGGGTAGCTTATGTAAATAAAAAGTTATGAGGGCCTAAGCACGAACTGCCCCAAATATCCAAAAAAAGGCTCGGCACAGGAGGGGGAAAAGGCCTGGCAGCGAAGGGGTTAATGGTGTTCAGGTTGAGGCCTGCAGGGACACAGGTGCCAGTGTCACCATGGTGATGGACAAACTGGTTACCCCTGAGCAACACCTACTTGGTCACCAATACCAAGTGACAGATGCCCATAGCAACACTGTTAGCCACCCATGGCTGTTGTGAATCTCAACTGGGGGTGGTTACTGGTCCAAAGAAAGTTGTGGTGGCTACTGATTTAACTGTAGAATGTCTGCTACGCAATGGTTTGGAAAATTCAGGTTGGGCTGAAGTGGAGTTGGAGGCTCATGCAGCAACGCTGGGCATTCCAGGACACATCTTTGCTCTTACCAGGGCTCAGGCCAAGAAGTAAAGAGGACAGGGAAACTTAGATCCTGAAACAATAGACCAAGTGCTCCCAATAACTAGGGGTAAGAAGGGCAAACCCTTATCCACTATCCCTCCCTCCACAAATGATTCCCCTTTTGAGGAAGAGGAATTCTATCCCTGTGCAGAACCTACACCAGAGGAGCTGGCAGCTGATACAGCTGAGCTATTGGTGGCAGGGGGGCCTGCCAGGGATGAGCTGGGTGTGGCACAGCAAACCTGTTCCTCATTGGAGGACTTCAGACAGCAAGCTGTCAAACTATCAAAATGGAAAATAATCTCTTTTATACTGAAGCAAGGGGCCCTAAACCTGGTGCCACCAGCAGACTGGTCATCTCCCTTCAGTACAGGGAATTCCTCCTAACTCTGGCTCATGACATCCCTTTAGTAGGCGTTAAAAAATGAAGCTAGAATGGCACAGTGAAATCTTGTTGGTTTCACTGAACCATTTTTTTTGGCCTCCCTGCTGGGAAAGCCTTCCTTGCATACATTAGGGCCCATATTTATACTTTTTGACGCCAAACTGCGCTAACGCAGTTTTGCGTCAAAAAAATTAGCGCCGGCTAACGCCATTCTGAAGCGCCATGCGGGCGCCGTATTTATTGAATGACGTTAGCCGGCGTTAGCCGCCGGCGCTGTCTGGTGTGCGTTAAAAAAAACGACATACACCAGGCAGCGCCGGCGTAGGGGGATATGGGGCTTGGGCGTCAAGAAATGGGGCAAGTCAGGTTGAGGCAATTTTTTTGCCTCAACCCGATTTGCGCCATTTTTTTTTCACTCCCAACCCCCATAGAAATGACTCCTGTCTTAGCAAAGACAGGAGTCTTGCCCCCTTGCCCAATGGCCATGCCCAGGGGACTTCTGTCCCCTGGGCATGGTCATTGGGCATAGTGGCATGTAGGGGGGCACAAATCAGGCCCCCCTATGCCACAATTTTTTTTTTTTTTTTAAACTTAGCTGAACTTACCTTAATGTCCCTGGGATGGGTCCCTCCAGCCTTGGGTGTCCTCCTGGGGTGGGCAAGGGTGACAGGGGGGGTCCCTGGGGGCATCGGAGGGCACCTCTGGGCTCCTTCAGAGCCCACAGGTCCCTTAACGCCTGCCTTTTGCAGGCGCTACAAAATGGCGCAAAAGCGGCCGTACGTCATTTTTTTGTACCCACCCACTCCCGGGCGTGATTTTTGCCCAGGAGTATAAATCCGACGCACATGCCTCGGAGTCGATTTTTTAGACGGGAACGCCTACCTTGCATATAATTAACGCAAAGTAGGTGTCCACGCTAAAAAATTACGCTAACTCCATGGACTTTGGCGCTAGACGCGTCTAACACCAAAGTATAAATATGGAGTTCGTTTTGCGTCGAAATTGCGTAAAAAAAAACGACGCAATTCCTGCGCAAACGGAGTATAAATATGCCCCTATATCTGGTGTTTAAAAATGGGTGCAATGGTAACATTGCTCCAGTTTGTAAATATTAGAGGGACTGTTTTGCGCCACCGTATTGCAAAAAATAATTTGCAATTTTAAATAGCGCAGACGTGGCCGAATGGTATTGGAATGCTTTACATGAGAACACATTCAATTTTGCTTTAGGCACTAGGGGCCATATGTATCAAGAACAGAATCTGTGATTACCAAATGCTAATTTTACAGAATCCCTCATTGGTAATTGCAATTTGCGCTGTATTACATGTATCTCTAATGCTTTTGTGAAACCATAGAAATCGCAATTTGAGGTTACCAAATAGCCATTACAAAAAAAGGAAATCATAATTAGGTAATTGCAAAATTGTGAATGTCACATTTGGAGCAGCTTGATGACATCACAATGTGGAAGTGAGTCAATCCATGCTATTTCCAGAGCCAGAGGAGTAGGCAGACTGTTGGACTGCAGTTTACGCACCTAACTCATCAATGCCACTGATGGGAATGGCAAGGAGGCTGGAGGGTGCACAAGAAAATTAAAATTCAGTGAGCAAGAACTGGAGGTGCTCAAAGACGAGGTTGTGAAGAGCCAGAGGAGCTCAATCAGGTACCAGCAAGTGAAAAAATGAAAATATGGAAGGCCAAGGAGGACAAGATCAGCACATTAGGGGGCATATTTATACTCCGTTTGCGCCGAATTAGCGTCGTTTTTTCTGACGCAAATTCGGTGCAAAACTAACGCCATATTTATACTTTGGCGTTAGACGCGTCTAGCGCCAAAGTATGGGCAAATAGCGTCATTTTTTTGCGTGAACGCCTTCCTTGCGTTAATGAGATGCAAGGAAGGCGTTCCCGTCTAAAAAAATGACGGCGACGCAAATGCGTCGTATTTATACTCCCGGGCAAAAATCACACCCGGGAGTGGTCGGGTCAAAAAACCCAGCATTTGCGCCACTTTTTAACGCCTGGGTCATGGTAGGCGTTAAGGGGCCTGTGGGCTCAAAATGAGCCCACAGGTGCCCTCCCCTGCCCCCAGGGACCCCCCCTGTCACCCTTGCCCACCCCAGGAGGACACCCAAGGATGGAGGGACCCATCCCAGGGACATTCAGGTAAGTATAATTGTTTTTTTTTTTATATTTTTTTTTTGGCATAGGGGGGCCTGATTTGTGCCCCCCTACATGCCACAATGCCCAATGACCATGCCCAGGGGACAGAAGTCCCCTGGGCATGGCCATTGGGCAAGGGGGCATGACTCCTGTCTTTAGTAAGACAGGAGTCATGTAAATGGCGTCTGGGCGTCGTTTAAAATGGCGCAAATCGGGTTAAGACGATTTTTTAGCGTCAACCTGACTTGCGCCATTTTTAAGACGCCCTAACGCCATTTTTCCCTACGCCGGCGCTGCCTGGTGTACGTGTTTTTTTCCACGCACACCAGGCAGCGCCGGTCTGCTTGCGCCGGCTAACGCCATACAATAAATACGGCGCCCGCATGGCACTTCAGAATGGCGTTAGCCGGCGCAAATTTTTTTGACGCTAAACTGCGTTAGCGCAGTTTAGCGTCAAAAAGTATAAATACGGGCCTAGATGTCATGCAGTACTTGGTTGAGGAAATCCGTAAGCACTGGAATGACTGATGAACATGGGCAAAGGAGAAGATAGCAAGCAGGCTTGTGGATGCAAGGCAAACTAGCAGAGGATCATCCATTCAGCATCCATCCACCCTTTGGAGAAAATGGTAAATACAACTTTGCAGCCAGAAGCCATTGTTGGGGGTCACAAACTTTGATACCTCAGCCACACCCAGTACCTGCAAAGGTAAGATGTACAAATTGTAACATATAAAAGTGATATGTTCAAAGATTACCAATTAGAAGATCAGTGTTAAACTTCAATCACAAAAAAATTCAGGCCACATTTTATTTGCAGTCCACCAGTGCATTATGGGAGTAGTAGTTTGTAATATAACAGCGAACATATTGAAAATGATGCTGCATTGTGTAGCCCCATACAAATTGATGTAGCAAATGACAAGTACAAACATCATGTCAGGGATTTTTTTTTTTTTAATTTTAAACCATAAATGTAAACAGAGTCACACAATTCATTTGTTGAACTAAACTATTTATCATTAATGTCACAGAAGTATCTGCTCCACATGCTGCAGAAACTGAGAATGTGGAAAGTGAGGAAACTCTGCCACTGTTCAAGGGTAAAAAGATTGCACCTCAACACCCACGACACCTGCACCTACCAGATGCAGGAAAACAGTGACTCTATTCCCTGATTTAGACGTAGAAGCTGATGATATTCCAACAAACATGCCACCATCACCTTCTGAGGACAGACCCTACCACAGACATCAGTTCCTTCTCCAGCGCCAATACAATGCCCTCATGAAGCGTAGAGTGGCTGTAAGATGGCCATCAGAGAAATGTGATGGTTTAGCTGGATTTGGAGGTCTAGAGGCATCAGTGTTGAAGGTACAGTGCCTACAATGTAAGCACAAGAAGTCAATGCACACACAGTTGCTTACACTGAATAACAACATGTGCAACATCAAACATGGTATCAGGCAACTGAATACAACAGTGAAGAAAGGGCAAAAAGCCACAGCAGCAATTATAGTTACCTTATGTCACAAGTTATAGTTACTTGAAATAACTATAGCAGCTGAACTTCTATGATTTTGAATGCTTAAAATGTGAGCCTAACTATAATGTCCCTGTAACCTTTGATTTTTAAGTGAATTAAAAATGACACTTTGGGCATTAGTGAACACCTGGAGTGCACTCACCATTTCTAACATAATCCTGTTTTGCTTCACCTGTAATGGACTCAGCCTAGGGCACCAATCCCTACGTGGAGGTTAAAACTGGAATGCTTAGAGGATCAGATCTTCAGGGAAGAAATTGGATCTAGAATAGGGCAATTCTTCCTGGACAGCAATCACTCAGCCTCCACCCCCCAGGTAGAATGGGACGCCTTTAAGGCGGAACTACAGGAGCACTGCATGACAGCATCAATTGGAATTAGGGGCACACGGCTATGAGAGATCACAGATGCAGAGACAGAGCTCGGCTCTCTGTAGATCTGAATGTGAGGCCTACCGGACCTCTAGCAAGCCCTCCTATACCGGAAAGAGAAAGTGGCAACGCTTGAATAAAGGTTGCGTAGCTTCCACTATCAAGACTACATGGTCTGTACCCACGGTCAGTGGGATCGAACTGGGACCCTGCTTGCCCGGGTAGCCAACCCTGGAAAGAAGAGTTGACACATTATAGAACTCCAGGCAGGTGGAGGGGGCGAATATATACCCAGACGGGAATCAATGACCACCTCTATAGATACTATTCTGAATTATTTAGGAGCACTACCCAATATGTCAGAGAGGTGATTTGGAATTACATTGAGCTGTTGTCCCTCCAGCACCTCACAATAGAGGAAGCTGAGGATCTAGGTAGAGCCACTTCCCTGCAAGTTCCCTGAAAGGGGCCATTAAGAGCTTAGCTAAAGGGAAAACACCAGGGTAGATGGATTCCTGACTAAGTTCTATATGACCTACAAGGAAGAGGTGACCCCAAGTTGGTGGCTCACTTTGAAGCCGTCAAAAATGCTAGATCTCTGCCAGATACCTCTCGGGAGGCTGTAGTGATACCCCTATTAAAACCAGGGGCACCTGCCCATGACCACTGGGCATACAGGCCGCTATAGATGTTAAACGTTGACTATTGGATCCTGAATAGAATTCTAGTGACTAGGCTTCTCAAATACATGACTAAGTTAATCCAGACAGATGAGGCAGGCTTCATATCAGTCTGGAGCACAACACAAAACATTAGACATCTGTTTCAATACTATAGGTGCAAGACTATGATACCACAAATGTGGCTGTGTGTGTGGGTGATGTAGAAAAGGCCTTCAATAGCCTAGAAAGGGGTTATCAATATCATGTGATGTGTCACATGTGGCCAAGCTTTATCGCATGGACTCAGCTGCTATATACAGACCCAATAGCTCAATTCTGCACAGGCTGAACCATCTCTGACGCTTACCCAGTGGGTCACGGAATGATGCAGGGATGTCCCCCATCTCCCCTGCTTTTAGTGTTAGCCATGGTGCCACTGGAAGCATGTGCGAGAACTGGAGTGCATTACTAAGGACTTCAAGTAAGAGGATGCTGACATAAGATAGCGCTATAAGAGGACAATCTATTGCTCTTCTTAAACACTGCAGCAGAGGTACTGGGGGGTGCTAAAACCATGCTGGTGCAGTTTCCACTATCAGGATTGCATGTGATCTCGCAGAAATCCAGGCTGTCCCTGTGAGGGGTCTCGACCAGATGGACTGTAAGTGTTAGTCTGGGAACCCAAGTGTTTATCATATTTAGTGGTTAAGATCTATCATACCAGACCAATCATCCTGTAAGGTAACCTAGGCCAAGAGATCTGGGCACTCCAATTTCATATGGACTCTTGGAAGACCCTACCAATCAAAGTAAGGGGCTAGATAATGTTGATCAAAATGATCACACTACCCTGGCTCTTGTACCTCTTCAGAACCCTCCCAGTGTGGATTTCCAGATAGATGTTCAGAGAACTTGATTCCCTTCTTACTACATTAATTTGGGGTTCAAGCCACAAGAGAGTGGCATTGTCTATACTAAAAGAGTCAACAGAGGAGGGAGGACTAGCAGTGCTTTATTTTGAAAATTACCCTCTTTCTACCCAAAGTCAGTGGTTTCTGTAATGGTTAGAGGGTAGGCACACCCCTGGTAGAATCATGGGACTCCATGCTTTGAGCTGCTTGGCCCTCACCAAGGTTCTATTGCAGATCAGGCACCCTACCTCCGGAGACACCCAGGCATTCAATGTGGTTGAAAAATGCTGGGCTCAGTGTCTCCAGAACATACACAGTAAAATCCCATATACAGAGGACCTGTCCATCACCATGCTGGCAGAGCTCCCACCTGGAGGGAACTGGAGAGGGATGGAGGATTGGACAGCTGTGGGGGAAACTACAATTGGGCACCTCTACCGAGAGGTGATACTCATTCTTTTTGAGGACTTTTGTCCCACGTTCGACCTCCCCAGTGGCCACTTTCTGCTCCAATGAGCTATCACAAACTTACTTCACAAACATTGAGGGATGGGACTATCTTAGCCACCCAAGCACTTTTACTGCAAATACATAACCCTTTCCTCTGGCACTTTTAAAGCTGTCACATGTCTCTACAGGGCACTGAAAAAAGATCTCCATACACTGTTAGAGCAATTGCTGATTACCTGGGAGGAAGACTTGGGCTTCTCAATCACCGGGACAATATATTAGAAAATGTTCCAAGGGTAGCCTGAAATGTCTGATATAAACTCATCAAATGCTCCATCCTCCATAGAGCATAACTTACACCAGAACAAACAGCAAAATATTTCTCGATGACAGAAGTGGCCTGCCCTAGATGTGGGTAGATAGGTGCTGGCCTGTTACACAAGCTATGGTCATGCTTACAGTTGTATGAATACTGGGAGAAAATAACAGGCACAATTGGGACAATCATAGACAGGGAGATTCTATGCACTCCTGGTCACTGCCTCCTAGGTTGGTTTCCTCAAACCCTGAAAACAAAGGTCACAAGCAAATTCAAGGACTTAGCCTATCCCTTAGCTAAGTGGGAATTCACCAGAAATTGGGAATATCCTAGAGGACCTTGCCTAACTACCTGGAGCAGAGGACTGCTAAGGTGGGCAAACTGTGAGGGGAGAGTGATGACAATGGAGTCCAAATAGGGGATCAGAACATTGAAGATGGCCAGTGCCTGGCAGGCCCTTGTGGAGAGCCTTGTGACCCCAGAGTCTGACTCATCCCTGGACTCTCCAGCAGAGGTGCCGGAAAGAGAAGTGTGAAGGACTCAACCCTCTCCCACCCTAGGGCTCCTTCGTAACAGATGACAGTGATACGCTGAACATTGCTCATTCTTGTAGGAAAGAATTGGGGCATAGTGCGATATATCATTGCAAACTGAATGATAACACATCTCAGGGGTGGTTGGATGGGGAAAGGGTAATTTATCTATGTAATGATTACCTCCCTCTATATTGTTTGGATAATTGATGTAACATGATACTATGTTAGTTTGATGGAACTTGGCACACTAAGCTCCAGAGAGACCAGTTTTAAAACTCAATAACGTGTTTAAAAAAAGTGAATTTCTATGTTTCCTAAAATTCTAAATCCTAACTATAACATTTCTTTTAACTTTGTTTTTTTCAGTGAATTTCTATTGTTTTTTTAACATGAAGTAACAACTGACAAACTGAAACAATTTTTTTTTTGACAATTAAGAAGAGTGAGATCACCCTCTGTATGTACCTTAAATATTTGAAGTTGAAAATAAATTAAAACAGAGAATTGACAGCTGACACTCCTGGACTGGAACCCTTAACCTTTTGTGTAATGGTCTGAGACCTTAGCCACTAGGCAA